>NW_003852462.1:3421607-3429484 GCF_000181295.1 Otolemur garnettii
TAGACACTCATCCCTCCCTCTGGCTGTCACGTCACTGTGTTGGACTTAGCCTGCATCACCCTCAACCCTGTGCCACCCCACTCATGCTACTAGACTCTCATCCCTCCCTCTGGCTTTTTTGTTTGTTTGTTTTGAGATAGTCTCACTATGTCACCCTTGGTAGAGTGCCATGGTGCAACAGCTCAGAGCAATCTCAAACTCTTGGGCTTAAGCCATTCTCTTGCCTTACCTCCCAAGTAGCTGGGACTACAGGTGCCCACCACAACACCCAGCTATTTTATTGTTGTTGTTTTTGCAATTGTCATTGTGGTCTAGCTGACCTGGGCTGGGTTCCAACCCGCCAGCCTCGGTGTATGTGGCTGGGACTGTAACCACTGTACTACAAGGCACCGAGTCCCTCCCTCTGGCTTTCACGTCACCATCCTCATGCATTTTTCTTCTGCATATGCTGTAAACCCCACATCATGCTGTCATTACTTTGCTTCAAACAGTCCATTATCTATTTATAAAAAGCGCGTTCATTTTCCTTTCTCCCCACACCCTTAGTTTGTCCTGTGCTCTTCATACTCTTGTGTCAGTCCAGTTCCCATCTGGGACATTTTCCTTCTGCCCTGAGGATTTCCTGTAACATTCCTTGTAGAGAGGGCTTGCTGGTCATCATCAACTTTTCAAGCTTTTAAGTGTCTAAAAACCTTTATTTCATGGTCCATTTTGACAGATATTTTAAATAGCCATAGAACTCTAGACCGACAATTGCTTTATCCTTTAGAACGTCACAGAGGTGACTCCACTGCCCTCTGGCTTCCATTGCTCTGACCAGAAGTCCGCCATCACGCTGACCTTCACTTCTCTGTAATGTCTGTTTTCCTCTGGCCACTTTTAAGATGTTCTCTCCGCCATTGGCTTTGAGCAATTCGATTCTGGCATGCTTTGGTGTCGTCACCTTCACGCCTCTTACAGTTGGGGTTCAGTGGCATTCTTAGATCTCTGGGTTTACCATCTTTGTCAAATTTTAAATTTTTCAGCCATAGGGTTTTCAAACATTTTTTCCCCTACTCAACCCCACCTCCTTCAGGAACTCCAATTAAACATATTAGTCTCTCTGAAGCTGATTTTCTGCCCTTTTCTTGTTTTTAATTTTTCCCCATGTTCCATTTCTGATAGTTGCTATGGCTACATCTTCAGGTTGACTAATCTTTTCCTGTACAGTATCTACAGTTAATCCTCTCCAGGGCAGTTTTCAACTCAGACGTTGTATTTTTCATTTCTAAGAGTTCAAGCTGGGGCTTCCACGTGTCTCCTCCATGCTCCAGCTAGCTTTACCTGCTTTGTGTGGGATGATACCGTATTGACAGCTGTGTTGAATGTCTTTGCCTGCTAATTCTATCATAGCTGCCATTTCTGTGTCTGAATCTATGGACCCTCTTTTCTTCTCATTAGTGATCCCTGGTTCTTCTTTGCATGCCTGGTAATTTGTGTTAGATGACACACAATATAAACTTTGTGTGTTGGATATTGTGTTGTTCTGGTAAATATTATGGAGCTTTGTTCTAGGATGCAGTTAAATTATCTTAAAAGATTTTGTTCCTCAAAGGTTTTCTTTTAAGCCTTTTTAAGTGGGACCTTAGCAGCCTTTGCCTAGGGCTAACTTTCCACGGTGATGAGTGTTCTGTCTGATATTGTAGGAAGTACAATATTTTTCCACTGTTGCTGACAGGAACACCAAATACGTCTGGTTCCGTATCAAGTATCAATCCTTCTGTTCCTTTGAAGTGATCTCCCCAGGTTTGGACAGTTTTCTCACACACTTGCACAGATCAGTGTCCAGCTGGAAGCTCTGGAGCGGTTTTGCTCAGCAGCCTCCTCCTTTCCAGGACTGTGGTACTCTGCTGTGCATAGCTTAGCTGAGCTTGCTCAGTCTCCCTGAGCTCCCAGCACCATCTACTCAACTCAGGACTATCACCAGCCCCAGCCTAGGTTCTAGAGACATGTGTAAGGGCTCACCCTCTTAACCATTGTGCCATACTTGTTCCTCATCCTACTTAGAGGATTTCATCAGCTTCCTAGGAAGAAGTTGGTAACTGTCATCAGCACTGTCCTGTCCCATATCTGATTAGCAAGTGGATATCCTTATGTTGATGCTTAATAAGGTGCCCACTGCTCACTCCATAGCAGGAATCCCGTCATTATTATCACAACTAATCCTAGGCCTTCGTGTTGTGGCTCCAAACGTGGTGAGCTAGGTCTTCCCGTGGTGTCATTAGCAATCGAGATCTGGATGTCTAGCAATTACAGTCAAGGTCTGATAGTCTGAGCCAGCACATCAGCAAGACACCTGCCATCAGAGAGGGGGTCTTAAGAAGACCACCTTCAGCCCTGCTTCCCACAGTACAGGCCTGGTCTTGAGAGGCTTGTGGCGTCAAATAGGGGAATTTAATGGGGTAATTTTTCAGAACTTCTTCTTTAACAGCTACGAGTTTATAGAGTTTATAATTATCCCACTTCCCCTCAGGGAAATAAAAAAACGTGATTCCTGATTCACCGACAAGTTTAGGAGAAGGAGGTGGAGAAGCCTGGATCAGACCTATTCCTGGAATACGCTAGACAGCTTCTAGAGATTAAAATAATGACCGCTAATGGATATACATGTTTAATGTTTCAGTTACTGGTAAAATTAATACCCTGTTTAATATTAATAGCAGCGATGTACGTCTCTAGGGCTGTTAATCTGCTACCTTTCCGCTACGTCAGATGTAAAAATAGCTCCCCGTGATTAGCCAGGTGGGCACAGAGAGGTGGGTGGTGGGGAGAGGGGGAGGGAGGGAGGCAGGAGGAATGAGGAGTAATAATGGGATGGTGACAACAACGTGCATTTTAAATGCATTACAGCTCATCAGAATTCTGAGAGAAAATGTTTTCTTCCAAGTACAGATACTTTTTCAACTTCATTCATAGCTTCATTCATATTCAACAGATGTTGACTGAATGCTTTCCGTTTGCCGGGCACTGTGCTAAAGCCCCGACCACCTGCCTTTTTTAATCCTCACGGCAATCCTCCGGTGAGAGTGCTGTCACACTCCCATTTAAAGGATGAGAGTATGGAGGCTCAGGGCCCTACAGTTAGGACGGGAACAAAGATAGTAATGTCTGACTCCAGAGCCAGCCCTTCTAACCCCCACATTCTAGGCCTTTATTCTTGTAAAGCATCTTCACATTTAAAATTGCACGAAAACTGCAGCAGTAAGTGGGAAGGTGGAACAGGCGAGAGAGCTGAGCTGCAGAAGGTCCAGTGCTCAGGCCCTGACCCCACAAGCAAGGGGAAGATGTGGGAGAATTTACTTTCTTGACAGTAACTTCGCATTTGCTTCATAATTAGACAAGTGTGTGTTGAGAGCCTACTGTGTGCTGGACACTGAGAAAACAGTGATGGAGACAGACCCAGAAATCTCACACTTTATATTCCACTGGGAGAGACAGAGATGCCCAAACAATGAACACAACCCCACAAGCACATGACACAGCAAAGTAAACACAAGTTGCCCTGATCACTATGAAGGAAACCAAGGGGGGGACCACCTTGAAGTAGAAAATCATAGATGTCCTCTGAGCAGGTCTGTCTCAGGATCCTTTGCAAAGGAACCACCCCAACCCCTCCTGGTAAGGGGAATTGCTGAAAGGGCAGTGGGTAACCTGGAAGTGGATGCAGGGCCAGAGTTCAGAGGTCAGGAGTGGGGTCCTCTAGGCTCCTGGTGGCAGCAGCCACTCCTGATGAAGCTGCTGGACTAGCCCCTTCCAACTGTTTGTTTTCCTCCCCTTTCCCCCCCTCTACTCAAGGCTGAAGTCCTGAGAAGTGGGGTGAGGAGGGGAGAGTCCAGGCAGCCTGGCTTAAACCACCATGTGCCCATCTTGGCTGGGTGACAATGGAGCACCTTAATTCTTGCTGTCCCACTGAGAGAGTTCCTAGGAGGGAGGAGGAGAGACTCAAAAAAAAAAAAAAAATGGAAAAGGAAAGTCCGGGCACTGCTAGGAGTGAGCACAGATGCCGCATAGCCACGAAAGTCAGCCACGGAAGAGAAATTTACCAAGACGGAACCTGAAGAGTGATGAGAAACAAACTTTCAAGAGTGGAGGGAACACAGGCTGGGAAGCAGGGGTGGTGTGTGCAAAGGCCCTGAGGTGAGAATTTATGTTTCATTATCTAGAGTCAGGGCACTAACCTGTGTATAGAGATAAACAAATGGAGGGAACGTGTGTGGACAGGTGGGCAGACAGGTAGACAGCACGATGATCAAAAATACAGCATCCTGAAGGAGGTAGGTAGGTGGGTGCGTGGATGGATGGACAGACAGAGGGAGGGATGTATCCTCCTGAGCTGGAAATGTTTCAGCCTTACCCTCAAGCCTGCAATTCTTCGGGCTCACCTCTCCAACACACGTGCCAGGTCAGTGACAAGGGGGAGTGGGAGACTGACACAGGGCATGAACTGGGAAGAGGCGTTCGTTCTCAGAGTCAGCAAGTCCCTGTCAATGGCCCCATGAATTTTCTCCCCCCAGGCACTGTGCTTGCCTCCCCTGGCCCACCCCTGTTGAGTGTCATCCACACGCTTCCTGAAGGGAATTGGGCCCTTGACACAGAGACATGAAGCCAAGGCCAGCTGCCCTGATGCAGACCATGTCAGGGCCTCAGTGCTCTGTCAAATCATCTGATCTTTGGCCATTTGTTGACACAACGTGACATAGCAGAACAACTGTGTGCATGGTTCTAGTACCAGGTCTGTGCCATCTTGCTGTATGAACTTGAAGAACTCTTCCCCTCCCTGAGCCTCAGTTTCCCTTTTTGCAGGACAAGAGATGCTGGTGCCAACTCTGGAACTATAAGGGTCACAGTGGGAGTGGGGAGGAAGGTAAGAGGTTCCCAGAAGCCCTCAGGGCAACCCTGTCTTAGAGGGTTGCCATATCCCATTGACCCCATGCTTTCAGTACACAGATCCTCTCTACACAGCTAACACTGGACTTGAAACGGGATACAGGAGTGAGCCACACACACAAACACTGTCCCTGTCCACCTGGAGCTTAGAGTCTAGCAAGGAAGTCAGTCAATCAAGTTTCTCTGAAAGCAAAGTCCAGGAGCAAGAGGACCCCCAGACAGAGGGCAAGACCCCACCTGCAGCCAGGAAGGCTTCCTGGAGGAGGTGGCTTCCACAGATGAGCAGGAAGAGACCAAGCAAATAAAGAGGAAGAGAAGACAGTACCCCCGGGTCTTGCTCAGAGCCTGGGCAGGCCCCAGCCCTGTGGACACCCCATCAGGGCCCGGGGACCTCACTCTGGGACGATGGCCCTGCCTCCAGCTTCACAGGCACCATCTCCGAGTCCTCAAAAGCCCTTCCCTTTTTCCTTCAAGGCTGTCTCCTGCTGAGCACACAGAGGGGCTCTTAAGCTGTGACTTGTGGAAACAGAAGCCGAGGAGGATGTTATTCTTTTTTTTTTTTTTTTTGAGACAGAGCCTCAAGCTGTCCCCCTGGGTAGGGTGCCATGGCATTACAGCTCACAGCAACCTCCAACTCCTGGGCTCAAGCGAGTCTCTTGCCTCCGCCTCCCAAGTAGCTGGGACCACAGGCGCCCGCCACAACGCCCAGCTATTTTTTGGTTGCAGCCGTCATTGTTGTTTGGCGGGTCCGGGCTGGGGATTCGAACCTGCCACCTTAGGTGTACGTGGCTGGCGCCTTAGTCGGTTGAGCTATAGGCGCCGAGCTGAGGATGTTATTCTTAACACACATGCCCATTCTCACCTTTTCAAGGAGAGAGGATTATACCAGGCCTCTTCCCCAGGGCACCACCATAGAAACCTGCCCACCACAGCTCATGTTATCTCTGAGACACATGGGGCCTGGCCTGAGAGCGTCCCACTCAGCTCAACACCTAGATTCATTCCAGGGGTCATGAGCTTCTCTGGGACTGAAGCTCAGGTGACCCAGGTTGAACCTCTGCCCTGAGTTTCACTAGCTGTGTGACCTTGGATGGGCTGTGCAAAACTCTATGCCTCAGGCTTCTCACCTGTAAAATGGGATCACTAATCGAACCCACCTAATATATTGTTTTGAAGCATAACTGACACAGGCGTGTGGCATGGTTATCACGGAACCCAGCGTGCAGGGAGCACTGGGTGGCGTCCACCACTATGATTTTGCCTAATTCCAACATTCTTCCTCAAGGCGGTGCCAGCACCACCCCTCTTGTCCTCGGCCCCCTCCATCCCGGGAGCAGACGGACGGAGCAATTAGCCTGCAGTAATAAACGTGCACAAGGCCGTTGGCTGGGCTGCCGGAGGAGTTTATGAACTCCACAGGAGCTTGTGCTACAACAAAATAGTTTGTCAGGGGGCCACTTCCCAGGTAAGAACAAAAAACACCCCATCTGTCACTGCCAGATCCTCCCCATGGCAAAGTATTAAAGTGTTACTGTCCCTTTCCGTATTTTCCAAATCTTCTACAGTGAGACTGCATTACTTTTAGAATCAGACAAAAAATAGATAATAAACCTGATTTTTCATAGAGAAGCTTTGGCGTCAGAAACATCAACTTAACTTCCACCAGGTTGCTTCTGCGAGCGAAGCTCACCAGGTGCCCGAGAGCCTTACATTTTGTTCTTCTCTTTTTTTAAAACAGAGATCCATTATGCAAATTGATCGTAAAATTTTAAAGCATCTTGTCCTGTCTCAATTAATCATAGTCTCTGTGGGCCCAGCTTCCACAGCAATGAAATCTTCATGGTGCATGGGTGTTTGTGGCCAGGGAAGCAGCAGTGATGGCCTCATCCCGGCCTGGGGACATCTTGTCCCTCCTGCCCAGAATGATCTACTAGTCACACTAACCAGCTGGCCAGCACCCCTCACCACCTTCTCTCTCTCTCTCACACACATAAGCACTCACATGCTCTCCTAGCCCCCAGCAGTAGCTCCATTTTCTGAGAAGGTCCTTCTCCAATTGGAGTAACATTAGTGCTCTGTAACATACTGCCCAGTCCCCACCTGCTGGCGAAGTGAAAGCTGCCACATGGCTCAGATCCCCCCAGAGAGGAGAGAGGAATTGGGCCTCCACCCACAGCAGCCTCTGGTCCTCAGCCTGCTTCCTTCCCGTTCCCGAGAGGAGCACACCCAGGCCCTGCCACTAGCCTCCCGCCCTGTCCTAACAGCTGTGAACAGGCTGCTGAGGGAAGCCAGCAGCCACACTTGGGCCTGCCATCCCCAAATCTGCCTGACCACCTGCCCCTGAGGACCATCCTCCCTCCCCCTCCCTCTCAGGTGCCTTCCCCCAGCCCATCTCAGCACCATCCCCGCATCAGTCTATGGAACCGCACTCTGGAGACAGGAACCCCAAACACATTCTCTCTGAGTGTCAGAAGCCAGTAAGCACAAGGGTGCTGGCTGAGCACGAAGCTTTTAGGGGTGACCACCCCATCTCCCCAGTGGGAGCCACGGCCCACATCGGTGCTGAGTAACCCTCAGGACACATGGGTTTCCTAATGAAGCCACAGCAAGCGCATTACATGCCCTGACCACGAGTCAGAGCTGAACATCACACCTCGAGATCATTGCGGTGCTAGCAAGGGAACACCAGCTTCTCCCTTCCTGAAGCTCCAGGCCGAACCCGCCAAAGGCCGTGGAGGGACAGAGGGATTAAGCAGGAAACCTTGGCTGGTGGCAAGATGCAACTTCAGGCACAAAGAATGCAAGCCCACCTCAAGTCACCCATTTTCTCCCTGAGGCAATTTCCACCCTGCTCATGCAACCTGACGCAGCGAACTTGGCCTCTGTCACGGGACTCCATGCAGTGTCAGACCTGAGCAACCTGATGCAGCAACCTTGCCCTCTGTCACGGG
>NW_003852462.1:3430094-3433199 GCF_000181295.1 Otolemur garnettii
GGACTCCAGTACACACAAGCAAGACAAGAGACGAAACACAGGCAAAGAAGTAATTTCAACTCCACAAGCATGAATTCAGCAATCGTTCCATCTCAGGCATGGAGATGCAAGGTTGAGTGACTGGACCTACCTCCTGCCAGGTGGAGCGCGGAGAGAGCAGGTGGATCGGGTCACTCAGTGAGCACTCACCCCGTTCTCAAACCAGGGCCTGGAGATGTGGCCTCATCCTGGGACTGCATACGCTAAAGGAGGACAGAAAACACACTCAGTGAGCCGCAGAGAAGTACGGGGAGGACTCAGGCACAGGGAGAGAACATCCCAGGAGCCCAAAGGAGAGCCCTGAAGTCGGCTCGCTGCCTCTCCCCACCTGCTCTCTGCTACACTGGCAATCAGCTGTGTTCATCCCACACCTCAACACCCTGCTGCTTCTCGGCCCCACCCAGCTCACCACCTGTCTCGATCTTTATGGGCCTCAGGTGAGCAGCATCAGCCTCACCTGGGCACTTGTCTGGGGAATGCAGGATCTTATGGTCCAGCCCAGACCTGCCGGGTAGAGCCCACCCTTTGCCCAGATGCCTGGGATTGGTGCCCACATGTGAGAAGCACAATTGGGGGGCCTGCCTATCTGCACGCTCCTCCTCACCCATGTGCTCATCTTAGCCTCTCCTAGGACTGCAGAGAGCTTCAACCCACATGGTCACCCTCGTCCACCCCTCAAATACAGATAGAGCCCACTCACCCCAGTGGGTACAGGGGTGAGCCACCCCTCCCCATCACCAGGCCGTGTACCCCTTGAAGGCAAGGACCAAGGTCTCCCAAAGTCAATCTCCTGCCAGGCACATGTTGTGTTCAGTTTCAAGTGTTTAGTTGAAAGAAAGATTTGCTGAATGAATAAATAAACTGGACTCGAACTGTTTTATCTCATCACACGCTTAGTACATTGACCAGGGGAAATGTTGAGGACGCAGGCACAACTATTTAAAAATCAGCTGGTTTGTTCACCACCTTTTAAAATGTTCAGAGAAGCCCGTGACCTTTTGGAAAAAGCTGATTAATGTCAGAGGCCTGGGGCTGGCTACACAGTGCTGAAGGGGGGGGAGGGCTGGCAAAAGCCTCCCTGGGTACTGGAGTTGGGACAAGGGATTCAATTTGTCTTTTTGTTCCTTTGTTGAGGAGATTAAATGTTCCTTGAAGGCTCTGGGATCCTTGCAGGGAGGGGGTGGGGGAGGGGAAACATCGGCAGGGAGCCACCCACCCCCATCCCAGTTCTTCCCAGGAACACAGCTAAGGAAGCTTAGGACAGGAAGCTGGAGGGAAGAGAGTCCCATGGGTTTGGGAAGTGACATGCATGGCGTCCCGTACACAGAGAGGAGGACATCCGGAGGCGTGGGGGGCGCAAGACTGCAGTTACTAATTCATTGGATGAAGCTTCTAAACTATAATTAAAGAAGAATCTCTCCAAGTTTGGAGCACACAGAACAATAAATAGCTGCCCGCTTTGATTAATAGCCAAAGCCACCAAGTGCGTCCCAGCAGCCGGTTCCTATAGCGGCCTACTAACTGGGTCGCACTGACTGCGCTGGCCAGGTGTCCACTGCTTCCACCACAACAGAACTTCTGGGTGCCCAGGCCACCGACCCAGATGGCAGGTGCAAGAGGACGCTCTTGGTGCACAGGGTGGAGGAACAGCAAACTGCACGAACTCACAAGACCAAAATTCAGTAGGGTCCCTGACCATAGGGCTTTTCAGAGCCCAGGCCGCGCTTCTGTTACTGCTGCTTAGCACAAGAGGCAGGGAGGGGACGGTGATTAATCACAGAACCCTCCCTGGGTGGGATGGAGGCTTTGAGGGAAAATGCAAAAGAGCACCCTGAAAAGAGGCACCCTCTCCCCAGGGACACGCCTTCCCTGGCTCCAGGCCTGTAAGTGTTAGGAAAGTGGGCACATCACCGCCAGCCTGTTCCCACATCCTCCCACCGCATCTGGTCTCGGTGCTCGAGGTCACATTAGAAGTTGATAACAGCATGGGAGCAGCAGAGCCGGCACCTGGGGAAGCCCAGAGAAGGCTTTGGGGGTGAGCTACAGTTGAAGGATGTTTTTAGATGTCAGGAGGAAAGAGAGGAGAAAGGGATTACCAGAGTCCTGCCGTAGGGCCTCAGTACAGAAGCTGCCGACACCCAGAGTCTCTCTTCCCTGTAGACCAGGCGTCCTCAAAGTACGGCCCATGGGCCACACGCGGGCCGCCGGGTGTTTTTGCTGCCGCTGCCTGTCCTGCTTAGCAGCAGAATCGTCCCAGGGCCCAAAGTCCGGCCCACCAATGGTCTGAGGGACAGTGAACTGGCCCCCTCTTTAAAAAGTTTGAGGACCCCAGCTCCAGACGATCCACTTCCTCCCACCTTCCCTGGTGTTAGGTATAGTCATGTGACTTGCTTTGGCCAATGGGAAGAGAATAGGTGTCAGATGTGGTCATGTGACTTGTTCTGGCTGAGGGACGGGAAGCAGACGTATGCAAGCCATGCTCCCTTCATCACCGTGGTGCCAACAGCCCTACGGCAGGGGGCAGGGACTTTCCTGCAGTCTGGTTCCCCGAGTGAGAAGCCCTGTCGTTTAAGCCACTGAAATCACAGGACTGGCTGTCACCTCAGTAAAATCAAGCCTTTTTAACTAATACAGAGGTCCATCCCGCAGGCGAGGTGCTGCCGTTGCAAAAATATGACTAGGTGTGATTTTATGTTCACAATCAGCCAATAAGAATTCAGGAAAGTGACACCAAAATCTGGAAAGATGGTGACCATGTCACGTGGTGGTGAGACTTTGGAAGAACTGTGGCCTGCAGTGGTCTGAGGAGGAGAGCAACTGTGTGATGAAAGAGCCAAAACAAGGAGCAGGTGTCACCTGCAGGTACACCACGTGGACCAGGAAGCAGGTGTCACCTCCAGATACACCACATGGACCGGGGAGCAGGTGTCACCTCCAGGTACACCACGTGGACCGGACAGCAGGTGTCACCTGCAGATACACCACATGGATCAGGGAGCAGGTGTCACCTCCAGATACACCACGTGGACCGGGGAGCAGGTGTCACCTCCAGATACACCACGTGGA
>NW_003852462.1:3433413-3434990 GCF_000181295.1 Otolemur garnettii
GGAGCAGGTGTCACCTCCAGATACACCATGTGGACCGGGGAGCAGGTGTCACCTCCAGATACACCACGTGGACCGGGGAGCAGGTGTCACCTCCACATGGATCAGGGAGCCTGGAGATAGAAGCCCATCCACGGGAAAGAGGGAGCCCACGGAAAAGAGCCTTCACATGTGACCCTCCCACTGAAGCCTGGTGTCTCAGGGGGGTTGGGATTAGGTCTGACAAGGAAGAGGTAGAGAGAGACATGGGGGTGACAAGGCAAAGACATCCAGAAACAGGAGGGTGATGCCCCCTGGGGGTGTGTGGCTGAGAGAACATGGAGCTGACCAGAGCAAGGAGATAAGGCCCTCCTGACGTTTGTTCAGAGAGCCCTGCAACCACAAGGCCCCCAGGAGAGACAGCAGAGGTCCGTGCACCCTAACAAAATGAGTGTGTTCAGGCCCAGACTTCCACCAGCAGGACGGGGGCCAGGAAGGCTGCTCCTGTCCCCGGGAAGAGCTGCCAGCCTGCCTGCTTGCCGTGTGGCCAAGGAGGATGGTACTGAAAATGGACACTGCCAGAGGCTGGAGCCGAGGCCTGCAGAGGCCCAGGGAGCTGCTGCCAGGAACAGAATCCAGAATCAGGGGCAGATCAAAAGATATTCCTCAAGCAGCAATAAAGTTGGGACCTCTAAATGTTTTCCTGGTGGGGTTTCAGAAGTGCTTCAGACTGGTGTACTCTGGGGGCCCCCTCCCCACCCCTTTCTGAATGAGGTGGTCATCCTGCTGTTGTTCCTCTGTCCCCAGGGCAGTGGGTCATGTGATCTGTGTCTGCAGCTCAGATGCCTGGTGAGAGGGGCTACGTGCAGACCTGATGTGGATGCCCCTGTGCCTCACCTAGAGGCCCTGGCCCAGGCCCTGCTGGCAGCAGGAGGCCCTAGTTCTCCTCCTGAGTGGGCTGAGAGCTGGCAGGGCCCCTTTATATTTATATTTGGAAATATAGCATTTGCTGATTAAAAATAGAACTAATGATATCTTTGTTCCACATAAGAAGACAATGGCTTGGAGGAATTACAGTTTCCCTCCCTTTCCAATTTTCTGCAACCTATGGCACTTCCAAGTATTATAGAATGTTTCAGAATATTTCTAAGAATAACTTCTTCCAGGATCCACATGGAAGGCATGAGATTTACCCTTTTCAGGAGAAGGAAACCACTCCCAAATCCTTAAAAGAGTCTCCCAGTGTTTGAAGCCACATGAAATCGCCAGAACAAGAGTTCCTGAAATAATGTCTTTTTTCCCATTGCAGTTGAAAGATTGTCGCTTCAGAGTTCAAATCCAACAAGGAGCCCAGGATTGCCACTTCCCTCGACTCCCCTTGCCAGCCTGGTGGGAGGGAGCAAGGGAGTCGCTGCAGACGCCTGCACCTGCCTAGGCCAGGCCTGGGCCTCTCTGGGCTGGGTGGTCAGGGAAGGGCAGGGAGAGCATAGGAAGGGGGAGAGGGGAGGAGAGAGGGAGAGGAGAGGGAAGGGGGAGATGGGAGGAGAGGGGAGGAGAGAGGGAGAGGGGAGGGAAGGGGGAGAGGGGAGGAGAGGGGAGGG
>NW_003852462.1:3435010-3442820 GCF_000181295.1 Otolemur garnettii
AGAGGGGAGGAGAGGGGAGGAGAGAGGGAGAGGGGAGGGAACGGGGAGATGGGAGGAGAGGGGAGGAGAGAGGGAGAGGGGAGGGAAGGGGGAGAGGGGAGGGGAGGGGAGGGCATATCCTTCAGCCTCCAGCAGTCCCCAGGGCCTGGGACCCAGCCTGCTCTGTGCGTGTGTGATTCAGCACGTTCCTAAAAAAACGATTTGCCGTCACTGGCAATAGAAACACATCTAGAATAAGGTAGTGAAAAATAAAGAGGAAGAGAGAGAATCACACAGCAAGAGTGCAGAAACTGAGAATAAAACGAGAAACAACAGACAGGGAAATAACAGCATCGAACAAGACAAAGAGCCAATATCCGGAGGAGCAATGAAGATCAGGTCGCACAGCTCTGCTGGCCTGCGTGTGTGTGTGTGTGTGTGTGTATGCACACGCATGCGAGGGAGTATGTGTGTGTGTACATGAGTGTTCACACGATTGTGTGAGCTTGTGTGTGTGTATGCGTATGTGTGATGTTCCATGCGTGTGCGAGCTTGTATGTGTGACTTTTCACACACACGTGTGAGCTTGTGCGAATGAGTTTCACACATGTGTGAGCTTGTTCGCGTATGTGAGTGTTCCCACACTTGTGTGTGTATATGTGTGAGTGTTCATGTGTGTGTGTGAGCACGAGGGTGTGGGGAGTGCATGAGGGTATTTGAGCATGTGCACACGTGTGTGTGTGTCTGTGTGTCATCAAATGTGACTAGCTGTCCTGGAGCACTAACTGGACCTGACACTGACCCAGAGCCAGCGGCCGCAGGAAAGGGTGCCTGGGAGGAGGCAGAGGAGCCAACCCGGCTCTGTGGCTGGCCCCTTGGGACCCTCTACACCACCACTTGGTGTGTCCACCTTGTCCCCTGGGCTGTCACAGCTGTGATGCCGTTAAAGGACAGGTCACATGGTGCCCAGCACACCTCAGGGCTCCGGGCATTTCCACCGCTCACCTTCCACATGAAAGTTCACTCCACCTTGAAGAATTCACCTTCTGGAGACAGATGGACAGCCAGGTTCTAGGATGAGGACTGACCAGAGCCAAAGACTCCAGCTTAGGCCATGACCAGTGAAGGGACCCAGGGAAGGCTGTAGCGAGGCAGGCAGTGCCCTGGTGAGGGCTCGGGCCTTCCAAAGATGGACGGGCCTGGTGCCAGAGGAACTTCCCTCCTATACAGACAGGGCGGCAAGAGGGCTCGGGGGGAGGATGGGGCTCCCAGACTCCACAACCAAGTCCCGACCCAGCACAGCTAGTTGTCACATGCTGGTGGGCAAGTTACTCCACAGCCTCCCTGTCCAGCATGAGGCATCAGAGGGACACAGGCTGCAAACTGCATGTTCTGGTGCTCAGTAAGCCACATCATTCTCTGTCATTGCATGAAAAGGGACATTTCCAATGGTCTGGCTAGGGCAGGCATCCTCCCAGTGCGGGTTCAGTTTCCCTGCACACCTCCTCTTTGACTTCAGAAGAATTCCCACCTGCGTCCCAGCGAACTCATGGGGAACATCCCCCAGACCCTGCGTATTAGTAAGAGAAGGATGCAGCCAGGACAGGGCTAGTCACACAGGATGATGGGGAAAGAACAGCAGAGACGTGAGCCCTCACTGAACAGAGAAACAGAGCACAGCACGGACAGAGAGCTGCTTTCAGCTCACAGACACACATTTCCGGGACAATGAGATTGGGAGAAGTCACCATCTCAATAGACAGTGAAAGGTTTTACAATAACACAAACATGGAGCCCCCGGGCCAGTGACTAAACACACAACCCCTCAGAGCAACTCCACGTAGGCTTGTGCATGGCTGCTAGGGGTTTCTGCCTTATTGTCTATGCTTTCCGGTGTCTTCTGAGTCATCTATGTTGTGCACTAAGCATGCATCACTTTCTTGGGAGGAAACTAGTTAATTTTTTTAGTACGCGTTTGGAAAACAGTTATATAAAATTATTAAGGGCATAACAACTTTCGTAAAACTCTCTCTAATACAGTTAGGCTGTCATTTTAACAACAAAGACGTTGAGGATGAAATCTTTCTGAGGCTGCAGGGGAGGTCACTTCCCCAGGACTCTGAAATAGACCCCGTTGGGCGCAGGGGCCCCAGGCTCTACCCCTGCTGACTCTATCACCAAGTTCCTTGACTCTGTCGCCCCAGATCCCCACTCTTGGCTGCCACCTCCCTGTCCCAGCCATGTCCCTGTCTCAGCGTACGTGAGATCATTAGGTGGAAGCTGTCCCCTGCCCTTCGTGTGCCCTGCCCACCTTGTTAGGGATGAACTGTGTCCCCCTGAGAGAGGTGTGCTGGAGCCAGGCACCCTGGGGACCTTCAATAGAGTAGCTCTGTGAAGACCCTGTTTCCACATGTGACCTTAGTTGGAAGCAGGGTCTTTATGGAGCTACTCAACTTAAAAAGAGGTCATTAATGTCGGCCCCAACCTAGTACGATGTGTCCTTACAAATGGGGAATTTGGGACACGGATACACAGAGGACAGGTGGTGTGAAGACCCAGGGAGGAAACAGCACCACCAGCCCAGGGAGGAAACAGCACCACCAGCCCAGGGAGGAACCTACACCACCAGCACAGGGAGGAAACAGCACCACCAGCACAGGGAGGAAACAGCACCACCAGCCCAGGGAGGAACCTGCACCACCAGCACAGGGAGGAACCTGCACCACCAGCACAGGGAGGAAACAGCACCACCAGCACAGGCAGCAAGGGCGGAGTCTCACAGCCTCAGCAGGAACCAGCCCTGAGGCACCTCAGCCCAGGACTTCTGGCCTCCAGGACTGTGAGAGAAGAAATTTCTGTCTTCTAAGCCTCCAGTCGGTGGTGCCTTGTAACGGTTGCCCCAGAAACACACATAAACCCTTCTGCCATGAGACAGCCAAGGTGATATTTTTTAAATCTGAGCTTGTCATAATGATGATTAAAACCATCTGGTGACTCCAATTGGCCCTTCCAACCAGCTTCTTCATCCATGCTACCTCTAGAATGTTCTACTGTCCGAAGCCCTTCTCCCCACATGGAACATCCTCCCCCAGGGCTCTGTCACATTTGCACTCTGCCCAGGATGGCCGTTCCCTCTCCACCCATCCCTTCCAGAATGTTCACCCCGCATCCCACACACACAGACCTGCCCACTCCTGCTCCCTCTCCTACTCTAGGGAGGGCATCAATTCCTCTAGCCCCTCCTTCTCTTCCTCCTCCTGCTCAGACCCCATTCCCCTAGTCCAGGCTTTGTCCAGGCTTCATCGGGGGGGGGGACACCCTGCAAACCTCAGGGAGCTGAGCAACATCCCCGCGACGTCCCACTCACCAGTCACCAGTACAGCCTCTGCACCACAATGACAACCAAAATGGCCCCACGCATTGCCAAATGTCCCCTGGGGACAAACTCACCATGGCTAAGAGCCACTGCTCTAGCCCAGAAAGGTTCCAAAGTAGCAAAAACAAAGTGGCTCCAAAGTGGGGGTGGCATCTGTTTCAGTCACCACTGAGCACCAATGGTAGGGCTGGTGCCCAAGCACAGTCAGCATGCAGAGGGCAGATGGAGCTGGGAAGGGGGGACCAGCAGGTGCGTTTCAGCCTCTGGCTCAGCTCTCCCCTGACCCTCACTTCTGCTCTTGGTGTTGGAATAACCCCTGCATGACCCCTAAACAGCCTGGGGGTGCCCATGTGAACCTCCGCCTGTGTGAAGCCCCCCAAGTCGTGTTTGTCTCCTGTCCCCTATTCCTCTGTTTCAGCATAGTCGAGAAGCACCGGGGCTTTGTATAAATTTGTCACACATCAAGGTGAAAACCAGATAAATAAAAACAAAACAACAGATGTGCGGACAGCGTCTGCTCCTTCCCAGGTAGAAAGAGGACATGGCACTCTAAAGAGTGATTTTCAACTGGTTTTCAAAGAGGATCTCAGGCATGCCACAAAAATTTTTAAAGACCATTAATTAAATTATTTTTGAAAGAAGTTCAAAGCACAGTTTTACTCTTTTTTTGATCAACGTAATTTAAGTGCACCACGGAAGTCTAACTATAGGTTTGAGTGTGCCGTGAGATTAAAAAAAAAAGGTTGAAAAACACTGTATTACCAATGGCCAGCAGCCAGCGGAGGTCTGCTCCCACGTGGGAGGTGGCCAGGCTTGTGGACTCCAGATGTCCGTGGACAGCTCAGCCTGGCTGTCTGGACGTCTGACTGCACCTTGGTGTCCTCCACCCCCTGGGCAGAGTGAGTCCTGGATACCCACCCAAATCCTGAGCTCTGACCACTATGGCTGTGGTTGTTCATAGCCTTGGCAGAGAGGTGCTGGCCACAGTGGCCATCCCTCCAGGACAGGCTTTGACTCCTCAGCACTGTGGCCACTGGCTTTGACCAGGGCACAGAGACTGAGGCCCTGAAGGCCACAACACACATACTCTCTTCCCCTGGTTAAGTCCCCACCCAGCATGGAACATGGCATACAGTTAGTGTTCAATAAATACTTGTTTAGTAGAGGCAGCAAAGGGGACGGGAGAAAAGAGATAGTACATCTGTGGCTGGGAAAGATGGGACGGCTGCAGGACCACCGCGGCCAAGTGCATAAACCAGCTGCTCCAGCTGTGTGTGACCTCGCAGAGCGGTGCTCCCCCGTCCCAGAGTCAAGGTGCTCCCCTGATGATGACATCGCTGATGTTGATGTAGGAAACAGGTGACAGAATGGGACAGGAAGCACCTCAGAAAACAGGACATTTGTTACTGCTGCTGCGACTCAGCCTGCTCTGGTGTGAACCTGAGCTCCCCACACAGTTTGCTCTAAACTCTGCTTCGGTTTACAAGGAGCGGGTGTGAGCTGCTGGCTGGGCCCTAAGCAGCTGCTTCCTGAGCAAAAGTGGGTGCCCTGATGCCTGGCTGCGTCTGTTACCTTTCTCTTCTACGAGGGGCTTCGAATGAAGTCCTGGTCACTTTCCATAAGCATCCAGGACTCGGCCCAAGACTTGCTGAAATCTAAAGTCATCAAAAAGTGCTCACGTGTGCACACACACTTGCGTCACCCATGTGCACACCCAGGGATTAGGGTCATGTCTTTTGTTTGTTTATTTGTTTTGTGGTTTTTGGCCGGGGCTGGGTTTGAACCCACCACCTCCGGCATATGGGGCCTGCGCTCTACTCCTTTGAGCCACAGGCGCCGCCTCAGGTCATGTTAATAAGGTTCAGCTTTCTGCTCTTCTGAGAAAAACTATAAGAAAAGTTGGGGGGGTGGAGGGAGGGTGATTGGAGGGATCACCTCTATGGTTTATCTTACAAGGATATAAGTGAATCTTTCTAAAAGCAGAGTATGAACATCTTTTTTTTTTTTTTTTTTTTTTTTGAGACAGAGCCTCAAGCTGTCCCCCTGGGCAGAGTGCCGTGGCATTACAGCTCACAGCAACCTCCAACTCCTGGGCTCAAGCGAGTCTCCTGCCTCAGCCTCCCAAGTAGCTGGGACCACAGGCACCCGCCACAACGCCTGGCTGTTTTTTGGTTGCAGCCGTCATTGTTGTTTGGCAGGTCCGGGCTGGGGATTCGAACCCGCCACCTTAGGTGTACGTGGCTGGCGCCTTAGCCGGTTGAGCTATAGGCGCCGAGCCAGAGTATGAACATCTTAACACAATAACTAAGAAAATGACATAAAGGCTATGTTAACCAGTTTGATGAAAATATTTCAAATTGTATATGAAAACACCATACTGTACCCCATGATTGCATTAATGTACACAGCTATCATTTAATAAAAAAAAAAATGAAAACTGTGTACCTCTCCTAACCAGGACCAAAACACCAGTCAATAAACTAATAAACAGAATGAACAGTGACTACCATCAGAATCAATAAACATCCAAGTACAAAAAAAGAAAAGTTGAAAGCCTGTTTCTCAAACATCAAACGAACGGTCCCTTTGAAAAACAGACACTTACAGAAAGGAAAAAAAAAGCCTTCTCTCAGATGCTTCACCCAAAGCCCATCACATCTCCACTGAACCCACATCAGGCCCGGCGGCATCATATTCTGCCTTCACCCGCCGGCTAGAAAACACCGTCCGTATTTTTAAAGTAACAGAAGAAAGCCCTCCTGCAATTTAATGCAGGGTTATTTGTCACCTCTTCCCGAAAACAAGTACCCGTGGAGGTGAAGGCCAGCAGATTTATGGGGAGGGGAAAGATCTATGTTCCCTGGACCCAAGTGACATTACCAGATTGGGTAATTGCTGCATAAACAATAAATTACCCATTGATTAATTGTGCTTCTAGGGCTTTCTGGAGTATTTTTCATGCAGACAGTTGTGTACACACACACTGAAGTAGAAAAGGCAAGGCCTAGGGCCCAGCTCCAAACAGGAGGTGAAACGGCCATCAGCGAGACTTCAGAACTGCCACCTTTCACAAAGGTGTCCCCCAACAACGAGGGATTCCTCTGCACCCCAGATATGTAAATATTCTCCATCTATTAAGATAGAGCTGAAATGTACTTGCACGAGATACCACTACACACCAATCAGAACAGCTAAAGTCCAAAACGGACGCCACCAAATGTTGACCAGAACACACAGCAACAAGGCCTCATCCCCACCTCATTGCTGTGGGAACCAGGCTGGTAGCACTTTGGAAGACAAGGCAGCAGTTAATTACAAAACTAAACATCACCTTACCATACAGTCAGCAGCCACACTCCTTGGAATTTACCCAAATGAGCTGAAAATTTACATCCACTCAAAAACCTGTATAAGAATATTTATAGCAGCTTTATTCATAATTTCTGAAAACTGAAAGCAACCAAAATATTTATTCTTTTATTATTAATTGAGACAGAGTCTCACTGTGTCACCCTCTGTAGAGTTTGGTGGCATCATAGCTCACAGCAACCTCAAACTCTTGGGTTCAGTTGACTCTCTAGCTGGCAAACTCTTAGGCTCAGTTGATTCTCTAGCTGGGACTATAGGCACCTACCACAATGCCCAGCTACTTTTTTTTTTTAATGTTATTGTTTAACAGGCCCAGGCCAGGTTCAAACCCACTAGCCCTGGTGCATGTGGCGGTACCCTAACCACTGAGCTACAGATGCCCAGCCCAAAATATCTTTTGATGGACAAATGGATGAGCAAACTGGGGCCCATCTATCTTGTGGAATACTATTCAGTCAAAAGAAGATGCAAGCTGTCAAGCCATGCACAGACACGGACATGTCTTAAATATATATTGCTAAATGAAAGATGTCAATTTTCAAAGGTGACAGACTATAGGATTCCGGTTATGTGACACCCTGGAACAGCCAATACTACAGAGATGATGGACGGGTGAATGGTTGCTAGGGGTTTGGTGAGGGGAGAGGTTAGGTTGGGGAGGCACAAGACGTTTTTGAGGGCAGCAAACTACTTCTGGAGGATAATAGTGGACACTTGATATTGTGCTTTTGTGAAAGCCCCTAGGATTCTACAACACAGAGAGTGAATTGTATGTGTGCAAATTTTAAAAAATCAGTTAGGAGGTCAGGGGATCCCAGGATGGGATGGAGTCCATGAAAAAAGATTCTAATGATAAATTAATATTAACACAAAAGAGTGACATCACTTCCACCAAGGAGGTGGGGGAAGGTAACTTTGGAAGTGAGTGGAGACCATGAGAGACAAAGCAAGTGGCAACACTGGCCTCCAGTTAGTGAAGTGGCTCCCTATGGGTTAACCATTCTGGAGCCAACGTAGCTGTATACAGAGACCACATAGACAAGTGAGTGATGGAAGACGGTGGGACCAGTTACAGATAAGCAAGGG
>NW_003852462.1:3442840-3482974 GCF_000181295.1 Otolemur garnettii
CATTCTGGAGCCAACGTAGCTGTATACAGAGACCACATAGACAAGTGAGTGATGGAAGACGGTGGGACCAGTTACAGATAAGCAAGGGAGGAAGGCTAGAATGAACCAGGTGGAGGTGGATTGCAGTTAGAAACATATCATGAGGCTCAGCACCCATAGCACAGTGGTTACGGCACCAGCCGCATACACCGAGGGTGGTGGGTTTGAACCAGCCCAGGCCAGCTAAACAACAATGGCAATTGCAACAAAAAACAGCCAGGTATTGTGGCAGATGCCTGTAGTCCCAGCTACTTGGGTGGCTGAGGCAAGAGAATCACTGAAGCCCAAGAGTTTGAGGTTGCTATGAGTTGTGATGCCACAGCACTCTACCCAGGGCGACATAGTGAGACTCTGTCCCATCAAAAAAAAAAAGATAAAATATCTTTTATATCATGAACTTTATATCATGAACTCATTTCTCGCTTACTGTAGACACAGACCCTGGGAAAGAAGGACTGACAGGGTGCGCGTAAGCTCAGGTTACTACACACACATGTCCTCACCCTGTCCACGGAGGGGACCCAGAAGCAGCAACATCCCCTTAGCAATGAGCACACAAAGCAACCAGCCCTCAATTTCTAAAGAACACTCTCTAACTAAAGGAAGCAGAGCTCCTTAGAGAAGTTGCTGATTCTAGAGCAGGGACAGGACATATATAATACAAGATGAACTTTGAACCTCATCTACTGGCAGAAAGGTAGAAAGAACTCAAAAAAACAAAATGACAGGGGTGTCTCAAAGGGACCCAAAAGCCAACTGAAACAAGACCTCCCAACGACCAGAACTGGAACAATTCAAGCAGCAAAATAAACATAACCCAAAGTATAAAAAGCAAATCCAGGAGTGTGTACACTGATATGAATAAATGATTAAATAAACAAATGAGTAAGAATAGACAAATCTCCCATGCAGGAGAATTCCAAATACTTTTCCCACATTCTGTCCTCTCAAGGAGGTGAAGCTCCCCACTCCTTAGCTGTAGACTGAGCTTGGGCCTTCCCTCCAAAGAGGACGGTATAGAAAGCGGGAAGAAACAAGCAAGGTTCCAGTGGAGAAACAGACACAGCCAGGTGATGGAGGTCTACACCAAGTGACAAAGTCATTCTGATAGTGTGTGAACACAACATGATGTAACCAGACAAAACTGCGTAGACCATGTGTGTCCTCAATATGATGTCATCAAAGTCATGATGATGTCACATACCTGCAATATGATGTCATCAGAGTGGCTGTTTATCTCTTTGGTCTCCACCCAAGAACCCATAACCCCCGTCTAACTACAAGGAAAATGTAAGTCCCCACTGAAGACTATTTCATAACCTATCTAACATTACCCCTCAAAAGAGCCAAAGTCATCAAAAACAAGGAAAGTCTGAGAAAATGTTATAGCCAAAAAGAACATAAGGAGACATAGCAACCAAACACAGTGTGGTCCCCTTGGTGGGATCCTGGGAGAGAAAATGACATTAGGGGAAAAGCAATGAAATCTCATCAAATGTGGAGTGTCGCCAGTGATAATACATCAATGCTGGTTCATTAATCGTAACAAATGTGCCTTAATGTAAGTTGTTAAAATGGGAGAGACTGCGTGGGCGGTGCGTGGAAACTCTCTACACTATCTTTGCAAATTTTCTGTAAATCTAAGATGATTCTAAAATAAAAAGTTTATTTTAACATATATATATTTCTTTTTTCGCAAACAAACCTGGGCACCAATACAAAGCCCCTTTGTATGGCTTAAATGCACATGTCCCTCCAAAATTCTCATGTTGGAACTTAAGCCCCAGTGTAATAGTATTTAAGTGGGGCCTTTATGAAGTGATTCTTTAGAATGGGATTGGCAACCTTGCAAAGGGACTAGAGAGAACTATGCAACCCTCTCTGTCCCTGTGGGGTCAGTGTTGGCCCCTCCAGAGGATGTATCACCAAGGCACCGTCTTGGAAGCAGAGGTAGGGCCCTCACCAGCCCCTGAACCTGCTGGTGCCTTGATCTTGGACTTCCCAGCCTCCAGAACACTTTGTAAATTGCCCAGTCTAATGTATTTTATTGTAGCAACACAAATAAACTAAGGCAGGCCCCCACCCACCAGAACATTCTGACAACTTCCACTAAGCAGAACCAGCTAAGCCAAGGGGCTCAGAGAAAGAGCCCTTGACCGGCCTAGGCACCTAAGCACTGTATTCCCTGCAGACACCTGCTTATAAGCAGAGAGCCCCACATACTCTGAGAAGAACCAGGCCTGGGGCAAGAAGGAGGATCAGAAAGTGAGAGAAATCCCTGGGGTGGGGACTCTGGCCAGGACTCTGCCCTCTCCACCACAGACACCAAGCCCACCCTCCAGGCATTGCTGCCCTGGCTGGCCAGACAAGGTGACCATGTCCAGCACATGCTGCTGAAAGGCTAGAGCCATCTAATACAGCACAGAAAGTTTCTGTCCACAACAGGTAACATTTTTTAAATCATTTTGCCCTTTAAGAGAAAACCCTTTTTTTTTCTAGATATTGTAGTTATGTTGAAACAAAATTTACTTCCCAAGAAAAAGGAATTACCTTTGCCTGCACCTACTGTGAAATGCTTTACATAGATTGTTTCAGCCGACCCCAGCATAACATTGTAAGTATTCTCATTTTTCCCGCATCGTAGGTACAAAAACCAAATAGATTAAGAGACGCAGCCCAGGTTCCAGTGCTGATCAACAGAAAAGCCAGGAATCCAGTTCCCCTCCCCTCTCTCCCTGTGCCGGCTGTGGTGGGTAAAGGCGGGTTTGCTACCTGTGACCCTGGATAGCTGCTCTCCCTGCCACAAGCCTCCCCAGCAGGGGCCTCCTTCCAACCCAGCGCAGACCATAGGAGGTGCTCTCAGCAGGAGGAGCTGGAGGCCCGCAGCTCCTGCCCAGCCCCCAGCAGCTGCGGTGGCTGAGACCAAAGCCACAGCTTCCCACCCACCACTCCAGCTGTCACATCTGGGACCTGCAGCCTGGAGCACAGGGAGTGCCATAGACTCAGCTGCTGAAGTGCCACCCACCTCAGATAAAGAGGCGGCCCCCCACCTGATACAGCAAAACAGAGAGAATCACAACAATTAAACGGAGTGGCCCTCCAGGCGGTGAGGAAACGAGGGTGAGTAGGAAGGAAAAGTGAGGGCGCTTCAGTTCCACCCATCAGGGGACGGGGACGTGTTGCTCTTCAGAAACACAAGTGGTTTGCCTGATCTCACTCTGGGTTTTATTTTATTTCACTTTTTAATATGTGAAAAGTCCTGGAGGTCACCCACAGAGCTTGCCAAGTCAATTCCTCTGTCTCCAAACTCATCCCAGCGCTGTCTCTTGTTGCCACGGCAACTCTCTGGTCCAAGCCTCCCACTCCCCCGTCTCCCTGGGAAAAGTCATCCACCGTGTTAACAAGCTGAAGGAGAAATTCACACAATCATATCCGCCAGTGCAGAAAATGCGTATGTCAGAGTCTATCTAGCCAGCCCTTGGTGTACATGAGGGTCAGTTCCAGGGCTCCCTCCTTGCCCTGAACATCCCCAAATCCTAGTCCCACTATACGTCCTACAGAAACCCCATATACAAAAATGTGGTCCTCTATTTGTGTATTTTAATGCCTGGCAAAGCCGTATTTTGAACCCATTTTGGTTGAAAAAAAAAATCCATGTATAAGTGGACCCACACAGTCCTAGCTGCATTGTTCTAGGGTAGACTGTACTCACTCGTGATAAAACTCCCAGAAAACGAACCAGGGGGAACTCCCTCAATTGGATAAAGAGCATCTGCAAAAAGCGTACAGCTAACATTTTAACTGATGGTCTAAGACCGAATGCTTTCCCCCAAAGGCTGGTAGCAAGACAGAAACACCTACTCCTCTGACTTCTCCTCCAGTAGTGCTAAAAGTTCTAGCCAGTGCAATCAGGCAAGAAAAGTTTTAAAAAGACATCCAGATCACAAAGAAGAAAAGAACTCACCGCAATTTGCGAATGACATGACTGTCTCTGCAGAAAATAACAAGGAGCCGCCGAAAAACTTTGTAGAGCTACTAAGTGAGTTCAGCAAGACCAGAGATCAACGGCCTGTCTGTATTCTAGCCGCGAACATGTGAGTAATAAAATTAAAAATACGATTGCCACAATGAAGCTAATTAGCAAACCCATCAGTTTATATAGCCACCTTTTTTGTGATACAAATACTTATGATCTACTCTCATAGAAAATGTCAAGTATACACAACATTAGTATTAACTACATTTACCCCGCTTTACAATGTTTTTGTATATCAAAGCCTCACTGGTGTACCTTCAGCATATACAATCTTTATATATCAATTATACCTCAGTAAGCCTGGTTTGAAAAAATACCATTTATAATCACTAAAAGATAATTAAATAATTAGTTGTAAGTCTAAAAAAAAGGATACAGGACTTCTGTGGTGATTGTAACCGATGAAGATTTAAATACGTGGAGAGCCACACCACGTTATGGATTGGAAGACTCGGAGTAGTAAAGATGGCATCTGTCCCTAAATTGACTTACAGTTTTAGCACATTTTCTATCAAAATTCCAGCAAGATTTTATGTGGATATAGATAAGATTATTCTAAAATGGATTTGGAAAGGCGAAGGAACTACAGTCGCTAAAAAAAAATGTTGAAAAAAGAGAATAAAATAGGAAGAATCTGTCTGCCCGATTTCAAGAGTTGTGACATAGCTACAGAGAGTGGGATTGTGATGGGAAATTGGCCCACAGAGTGATGGGACAGAAAAGAAAACTCAGAAATAGAGCCACACAAATGTGCCCACCGGACTTTCGACAAAGGCACAAAAGTAATTCATTGGAGGAAGGATAGATTTCTCAACAAATGGTGTTAGAGAAATTTACATCCAGAGGCTAAAAAAAAAAAAGAAAGAAATGTTTTAAGTAAAATATTAACTCAAAATGGATCAAAGATAACACATTAAAATGTAAAAACTATGACATTTTTAGGGGAACGGAAAGAGAGAGAGAGGAAAATCTTCCACATCTAAGGCTAACCAAAGTCTTCTGAAATTAGATACCAAAAGCACAACCCATAAAAGAAAAAAAATGATAAGTTGGATTTCATCAAAATTAAAAACATGCTCTATGAAAGCTCCTTCAAGAGGATTAAAAAAGACAAGCTACAGAGTAGGAGAAAATGTTTGCAAACGACATATCAGATAAAGAACTTCCAAAACTCAACAGGAAAAGAGCAAACAAGCTCGCAGTGATGTCTTAGGTTTGCGTGCTGGGTTACGGAAGACAAATTGTCGTTCCACCTTCTCCCTGGCAAGCCTCTGTCAGCCTTGACTTATATGAATGTCCTCGCTTCCCAGCTGAGGAAATGGAGCCTTCGAGACTTCTCTATACTTAGAGTTCCTAGAAGGAGATAGACCTGGACTTTTGTTCTTTCTCTTTTCATATTTTTTATTCGATTTTCTTAATTGTGCGGAATAATATGCCCATAGAATTGACGATTCTAAGTGTGCCGCTCGGTGGCAGTAAGTGTCTGCAGGCTGCTGTGTGGCCATCACCAACCTCCACCCCTAGACCCACTTTCATCTTGAAAACAGAAACTGTACTTACTCAATAGGAAGGCTCATCCCCCGCCTCCCCCCGTCGCCCGCTGTCTGATAGAGCTGACTACTCCAGGTACTTCCTATCAACGGAATCATCCAGAATCTGCCCTGTAACTGGCTTCACTGAGCATAATGTTCTCAAAGTTCCTCCACCTTGTAGCAGGTGTAGGAATCTCCTTCCCATTTAAGGCTGGGTCCTATTCCATTGGTAGACATGGATTTGAACTGTCACTCCAGAGGGCAGTCCAGCCTAGGCCACTGCACTGTGCTCTGAGAAGCTGGCCTGCCTGCAGGGCACTCTCCTGAGACCTTTGTCCTGGGCCTTCAGGCCCCATCCGATCCTGCTCCACTCCCAAGCTTGACATAAACTGTGGCACCAAACTAAATCTATGGAGCTCGGATACAGTTTTGGCAAAGGCATTCTGCCTGCGGACAGCATCTGGAGCCCGGGCAGAGCAGGGTCTCAGAACCCCACCCCCACCCCGGGACCAGCTGCAGTGCAGGTGGTTGGACATAGAGGGCAGCAGCGGGGCAGCAGCAGTGAGAGGCGAGCGGGGCAGGGAGGACAGGACACTTAGCCGCGGCATGTTCATCTCACAGCCCACAGCCCGTTCAACGCTGCGCAGCCACACAAGCACCACTAGGATCGTCTAGTAGAACTAAGGAGGGGTTAAACTCCTTTTTACAAAACCTCTTTTCGTCTAATTTATGTCGTGCTTTTGAAGACGAAGAGGCCACAGCCCTCCGTTATCGGCGAGAAGAAGGGAGAGGGGGACCAGAGACATCTCAGAACAGCAGAAGACAGGGGGAGGCTCTCGCCGTCCTTGAGAATATCAATTCCAAAACGATTCTATTCCGCCACATAAAGGAGCCAGGCCTTTCAAAGGAAATCAGCCTTTCATAAAATTTCTTGGAAATCCAGTCAAGAAAGTGTGCGTGTCTCCCTCAGATAACACTCTGCATTATAGGCATTTAAATAGATCAGCGGGCTATGAAAAAATAAAACCCCATTTAAGCAGAGTGTCTGCAAAGGCAGCCGAGCCCAGCCGAGCCAAGGAAGGTCTCGGGCCTGGGGGGCTTCAGAAAACCCAGATGGGGGTTGCCGTGGTGACTGTGTGTCGTTTCCCATCCCTAATGACAACCTGCAGTCCCTGAAGGACCCCTGGCTGCAGCATCGCCTGGGGCACTGGCTAGGATGCAGGTTCCCGGACCCCCTGCCAGAACTGCTGCACCCCATCTCAGAGACTGTCCCAGGAAACTGCAACAAGTTTCTCAGGCAATACTAGAATGCCCCGACGGGTGCATAGGTGGGTGTAGGGGTGAGCAGATCAACAGTTGAAGGAATTAATGAATAAACAAATGAATGAATGAACAAGCACACACAGGAGTAACCAGATGCTGCAAGGATTCTGCTAAATGCATCACACACTATGAGAGCACATGTATCAGTCCAGCACAGGCAGCTGGGAGGATGGCTGCATCAGGCCCCGTGGACTCCACAGAAATCGATGCAACCTCAGCACCAGGAAAAAATGGGTCATAATTTTCTACAAAACAGGCACAAACTGCCCCGATCAATGACTATGTCCACCTGTCTTACTGTTCTATTTTTAATTCTCATGAATGAGAAAGGGGCCCCAAAGGAGGCACAGAGTGGGTGTGTCTGTCCCAGGGAGGTGACATGGGTCAGATCCTTCCATGACAGATGACCTCTCGGAGATTTTCCTGGTTCAGCACCCGTAGTACAGTGGTTACAGCATGGGCCACATGCACCGAGGCTGGTGGGTTTGAACCCAGCCCTGGCCAGCTAAACAACAGTGACAACTGCAACAACAACAAAAAAATAGCTGGGCATTTGGTGGGCACCTGTAGTCCCAGCTACTTGGGAGGCTGAGGCAAGAGAATCACTTAAGCCCAGGAGTTGGAGGTTGCTGTGAGCTGTGACACCATAGCACTCTACTGAGAGTGATAAAGTGAGACTCTGTCTCAAAAAAAAAAAAGAAAGAATTTCTTTGCCAGCTGGGAAAGGAGGCGGCAGCAGCAAGGAGATGGTTGTGCCTAGGCACAGCCTTCTGAGGGCAGCACCCCCACCTCCATCCTGGGTGCTGGTCTGCTATATGAGCAGACCCCACTGGTAACTGGCAGTAGATGGGACTAAGGCAGCAGGACTCAGCCCTCCACAAGGTTCAAAATCAGGAGTTAGAGTGAGCGGCAGACACACCCTCCCTGCCCTGAGCACCGGGAGGGGCACACAGTCCCCAGAGTCACAGCCTCGAGAAGCTTTCTTCTGGACATTCTTGAGCCCAGCATGGGACAATGGGTCCTCAGGAGCTCAGGAAGGGGCACACAGGAGCCAGCCCGACCCTGGGGACCAGCCAGCCCTCCCAGTCTGGGGCAATGTTCCTTGTCTCAGCAGACTTCAGAGCCGGGGCACAACCTGGCAGGTCACAGGAGCCGCTGATGGAGAGCTCCAACGCGTCGTGCAGGCTGCCTCCGAGGCACCAGACACTTCACCGCCTTGGTCCCCGGCACAGAGGCCACTGGGGTTTCTCCCCTCCAAAAGTAATAACTATCGGCAAGGGCCCGATGGGTGATAAGAAATCTCTGGAAGCTGCTGCCAGAAGAAGCCGTTAGTTAATCTACTCCCTTCTGAAGCTCTGGACTCATTTGGCCTGACTTCTGGGGCACTTGTTTCCAGCGCAGCCTCGGGTGATAAGTAATTAGAAGATAATTAACATTTGTAACATACAATGGGAAACATCTGGACCTACTGACTTATTAAAACCTAAAAACCTGATTAACCCATTTTGCATGGTAAGATGGAGAGCAGGCTCAGGCCACCCCACCCAGGTCTCCAGGTCAGCCCACACTCAGATGGGAATGCACCCGTCTCATCTCCAGGGTTAGAAGAAAGAAAGGGGACCCAGCCCTCTGGCACTGTCCTGGGTTCTCCAGGGAGGGATGGAACAGTCCAGGATTTGGATGTCCAGGTCCTCACCTGTCCCCTCCACTTCCTGCTTCCTGCCCTTCCCAGACTGGCAACCTGGAACTGGAGAGAGAAGGGACCCAGGATGTGTCACCCCAGCTGAGGTGCACCATGCAGTGGCTTCACCTGGAAACAGCTGTGACTCCCAGCCCTCACCTCCCGACACACACACACAGAACAAAGATCCCCACAGCCCATGACTGGTTCTGAAGGTGTGCTGCTGCATGTGGCTGTCACCACCCCAAGCCTGTGAAGTCACCCATGGGCCCTGCCACCTCCTCTCTGACACTGCCACCGTCCCTACATCTCCTTGGCAGCAGGGCAGGGGCAGCAGGAGCGGAAACACATGCACAGGATGAGCAAACAGGCCTCCCAAGAGCCTTGGTTTCCAGACAGAACAGTAGGATGTGGTGGGATGTTGCTCCAGCAGCTAATCTTCCTCCATCAGACAGGAGGGAGCTGAAACAAAAACCTCTGCAAACAAATAAGCCTCTGTAAATGTGAGAGCAAGCCAGTGGGGCTGCAGTGATTCTCTCCAGTGAATCAGGGAAGAGACATGGCCACGAAGCAGCTCCTCGCATATCCTGAAGCCTTGTCCTGGGCGTTGTTCTTGAAGAAATCTAGAACCAAGCTTTGCCCATTTCCCCGCTCAGTGAGAAACAGGATGCAAATAGAGAGATTCCTGGTCTCTCTCAATTTCCCCCTGTCCACCCTGAAGCCATGGCTCCACTTCCTGGCTCCTCTGGGCACAGGGTCCAATCACTGAGTGAGGAGGGAGCCTGTCAGTCATAGTATACAAAACCTCAAGCCAAATTGATTGGTTCAGGGGGCGGGCAAATGATGTGAGCAGAGCCAATAAGAGTCCTGCCGTGATATTTTTCACCCTCAAGCCAAAGACAGAGGCCCTTCTTGTCTCCAGCTGAGAAATGGCAAAGAAGGTGATCCATCATCTGCAGTTCCTAACCTGAAAAGGGACATTCTCCTGCCTAATGGACAAAGCCAATATGCATCAAGGCACAGGTGGCACTGGGGTATTGGTGGACAGGCTGCAGGAGCTGACTGACAGCACTCAGGCCCCCTTGCAGCCCCCTCCCCTGGTTCTTTTTAGGGAGCCAATGGATTTGGTTTTGCATGTGCATAAGGCAGCCACAACACTGACTAATGCAAGTTCCCCTGCTCATTCCTGGGTGTTTCTGGGAAAGAGCAGTCACCCAGCAAGTAAGATGAGCTTAGAAAAATAAGGAAAGAAATAAAAGGAGATAGACCTGAGAAAGGATGAAAGTGATATTTAGCATATTAATAAGGAAAGTTTAGCCCACTGAGAAAAACAACCCATTTTATTTATTTTTGAAACCACGATGGCCTCTCCTTTGCATACAGCCCCCCACGATGCTATAAGCAAAAGTCCTCTTGCTTGGTCCCAGTATAAAGCAGATGACACAGACACATCCCTGGCGGGGGAGAGGGAGGAGTGGAGAGAAGGTGTCAGTCAAGAACACCTGGCAGCCTAGACGTCCAGCCCCAGGACTAAAGGACAAAGGAACCCCACACACTCTGGGAGCTGACACCACCTCCCCCACAGGCCTAAAATCCGGAGATACAAATGAGTGGACTGAGACCAACCCTGGGCACGACAGGCCATCCAAACAAGGGGGCCCCAGGCTTCAAGCCCTGTGCCCGTCCCTTCTCCCAGAAGCACTGGGGGCTGCCCACATAGATGGGACCTGGAGCTCACGTCTCAGGCCCACCTGGCTCTCAGATCCGTGATCTTTTGCCACCTACTCAGGGTCTTTACTGAGTCACGGTCCCAGTCCCAACCCCCTTCTTCCAGGGGCCCATTCTCTATGGCAGCCCAGACTGACAAGCACGATTTGGGGAGGCTTTCAGCCAACTCCCTCCAGGGAAACTGGCCAGAAAACTCATCACTTAGGGCCACGAACCTACTAGACAACCAATTTGCCGAGAACGTGTCCTTAACTTGTGTCATCAGCGAGGTCTGTGAGGTCTATGAGAACAATTTGGGTCTATCAGCCTTTAAATTATAGACGGCCACATCACTCCGTCAGGCCCGCCGCAGAGCAGAGATGGCGCAGCTGGGGGGTGAGTGACAGCGCCAATAAATGCATTCCTGCCAGGAAAATAGCATCACCACACAGAGGTCCTTTGGAAAATATTGAACTTTAGGAAAAATAAAATAAAAGTAAAATGGCTCTGGCACTCCTGGACGCTCCATCATCATTGCCAAACGCAGTGGGGAGAAAGGAAGCTTCTCATCGGATAAATATCTCACTCTCCTCCGCCAAGGAAGGCGGCTCCTCCCAGCCCCCAGGCAGCCTCTTGTACACCAAGTGTCTAACGTGAGCGGGGAATCTTTGCCCCACGAGGAGAGCTTTCAGGGGCCATCTAGGGAAGCCTCCTCACTCTGGACAGAGAAACAGAGGCCAAGGTCATGCAATAGGTCAGGTTGACAGACCAGAAATGGACAAGAACATGACAGCACCCCAGGTAAGACAGGCACAAGGTTAGGGTCCTGGGTACACTCTGAGCAAGCTCACTCAGAGACTAGGGACCTGCGCGGCTACTGTGTGGCCTATGTAAGGTACTGTCTGTGCCCTCAAGGAGTCACAGGTTAAAATCAGAGCAGCCCCCAACATCCCCAACCTGCCACTTGCTCCTGTTACTCACACTCAGAAGTGTCAGTGACAGGCTGAGTTCTAATTTGAAGACGTGGTTGTCTGTCCTTCTGGCCTGCCTGCCTACCCGCCCATCCCCTTTCCCCACTGTTTCTTTGTGTCTTTACCGTTCTTGACAAATGAGACCCGTCTGGAGCCCTCATTCTGCTCCTGTCTCTGAACCCTGCAGCCGGGAAGACCAGCTCAACAAGGGCAGGGCTGGGTCTGGCTCCAGGCTGCCTCCCAGCCCTGAGATCAGAACCTGCCCCACAGAAGGTGCTTAGTTCAGCTGTCCAGTGAGCCGGGAGCCAAGAATAGGCCAAACTTAGACATAAATAAGAGGCTGATTCCCGAACTCTCATCTGTGCACTGCCTGTACCTGCCCCATGAATGTCAGTGTTGCCCTCGGGGAAGACCTACAGTCGGGTAATCAGTGTGGTCACAAGGTCAGTGCCTGGGTCCCAGTTCTGCCCCCAGACTCCACTTGGCTTGTCCTACTAGACCCTCAGAGGAGACAGGGCTCCTGACTGTGCATCTCACTCTTCAAAACTCAAAATGGAACCAAGAGGGCTCAGAGCTCAGGAGTGCCCGGGTGAATCAAGCATGGCCCCAGGGACATGTAAGGTATGACTTGGGTCACTAAAATCCTAGAGTCCTGGCTTCTTCAGCTGCCCAGTGTATGTAACAGCCCGACCTTGAAGGCTCACATGGGGCAGGAGAAAACGTTCCTCATAGGCTCTTGGAAACTGCAGACATGGGGCTATCACAGGGGTGGGGAATCTATATCCTTAGGACCATGTGTGGCCTTCTGGATCCTTGTGTGGCCTTTTGACCAAATCCAAATACAGAACAAACTTTTTTTTTTTTGAGACAGAGTCTCACTTTGTCACCCTCAGTAGAGTGCTGTGGCATCACAGCTCACAGCAACCTCTTAACTCTTGGGCTTTGGTGATGCTCTTGCCTCAGCCTCCTGAGTAGCTGGGACTACAGGTGCCTGCCACAACACCCGGCTATTTTTTTGTTGTTGCAGTTTGGCCGGGGCCAGGTTCAAACCCACCACCCTTGGTACATGGGGTCAGCACCCCCCACTGAGCCACAGGCACCACCCAGAACAAATTCTTTAATAAAGGGATTTGTTCTATGAAGTTTGGATTCAGGCAACAGGCCGCACACATGATTAAAATCCTTGAAGCTCCGCCATCCCCTCTGGTGTCCTGAGGGACATCCACCCCATGTCACAAGCATCTCTGGCGAAGCGTTTAGATTTCTGAAAACGCTCTTTGTGTTGGGCCTCTTGTGATGCTTCCTTCTTGATCTGCCTCCCCGCTCTCATCACACGCGGCTTTTCTCAGCAATGTTTTACAGCTCTTTTTTAGCATTAAACAACTGAAAATGATATTCAAGGCCCCAGGAACGTGGACCCAGATCAATGCCACCAAGAATTGCTAAGATGAATCGTCGACGTCTTAGGTAGGGAAAGTTTCTGAGAAAGCATTTTTAACTCATTCACACCAACCCGATTCACAGCAGAAAAATCATGGTCATGGTCACAAGAAGGCCACATTAATGTGAGGGATAGACTTGCTAATCCATCTCAGCTGGAAGGGTGGCTGGCCAGCAGAGGCGGGCAGTGAGATAGCAGGGGTAAGGGGTGGACACTGGGCTCTGCCCGCAGCATCTTGGGTCTCCCGGAGCCACATCACTGACCCCACAGCTGCCTGCAGGTGATGTCACCCGTTAGTCACCTGCACAGGAGCCCCTAGATGTAGACCAGCATGTCCAGACACCACCACTCACAGTGGAACTTTGAACACCATGGGGAAGACCAACTTTGACCCGCTGGGCAGGGCTGGAAGCTCCAGTGAAGTCCTGGGACGTTTTATCTGTCAGTTGGGGACACAGAGCAGATCCAAGACCCGTGCCTTTCCTCCAATACGCATCATCAAACATCATCCTTGGGAAGACCCTGGGTTCTGATAGGAAAAGGTCTAGGGCTTTTTCTAGGTTCTGGGTCTTAATCTAAACCCAGATAATAATTGCATCTATATTTAACCTTCTAGTACAGTGGACACTCCAGGCCCTGCACTGACAATGGCATGAAGGGGAGGTGTTCTCACCCCACCTGAGAGATGGGGAGACCGAGGCACTGAGACAAAACTCTCATCCAGGACTGTGGTCCCCTCTGGGTTCACACCCACTGCCCTGCACTCAGAATAACAATGACTGGCCTGTCTTAGTTTGTGACAAGTTACCCTGCACCTAGTGGCTTAAAACAACAGACATTTCCTCTCTTACAGGTGTAGACGTTAGAAGTCTGAAATGAATTTCTGGAGTTAAAATCATGATGTCAGAAGAGCTAGATCCTTCTAGAAGCTCTATGGAGAGGAAGCTATCCATTGCTTGCCCTTCCGGCTTCAAGAGGCCACTCCCAGTCCTTGGCTGGTGGCTTCATTGCCCCGTCTCTGCCTCCGTGATCACACAGGCTTCTCCTCTATCTGACCTTCCTTCACACCTGTCATGTGGACGTTTGTGACTGCAGTAGCCCCACCGAGTCAACGGGAAACTCCCCAACTCACATCTGCAAGTTCCCTTTTGCCACATAAAACTTTCGCACGTTCTGGGGAGTGGAACGTGGATAGCTATGGAGTTCCATTCAGTGACAACACAGCCCAATGGCAGCACTCCTAGTTGACTCCCTGTGGATCTGCAGAGGGGATTTTATCCCCAGATTTACAACTAGGAAACCAAGGCTCAGCTGGCCCAAGGTTCACCACCTGCTGAGTGCAGGGCCAGAATTAGGGTCCAGGTCTGTCTGGCTCCTGGGCATCCTCACAACCCTTGCTCACCCCCTCAGCTACCCCCACCCCTCCTCCACCCCCACCCCTCCTCCAGAAGCACATGCTTTGGCCCAGAACTGACTGCCACCCCTAGGACACACTGACAAGCCTGCCGTGGGGCTGGCCCTGGACAGGTAGGAACAGGAAAGCAGTGGACTTGCAGGTGACCTCAGGGTGTTCCCCAAGCAGCCTCTCTGGCCACGTGCTTTAAGGGTATACTAAAGGCCAAGTATAGTAAGACACACAGACATGGAACTCACAGTCACAGGGAGATTTGTTACATTTTCAGGCAGGTCCCTGGAAACAGGAGGCAGAGAACAGAACAAGCGTCCATGGGGAGGGATGTGGGCAAAGCCACATTAATTGTGGCTTCTGTAGGAAGGAACAGGCAGGACAATGTGGGTGGGCTGAGGCGTGGTTAGCTTGAATAACTGCAGCAGGCTCAGAGGCACAGACGCTGGGCCTAGGCGTCTGGTACCTGGCCCTGGGCTGATGAGGGCAGGTGTGTGGTGGTCCTGGATGTCAGAGCCTAATAAAGGAGATGGGAAGAGGTCTGGATTGGTTGGTTTGCATGTAAGGCTCTCTCCAGAGTCATTTGCTATCTCTAGGAATTTGCCAGCCCTGGGAAGGTCTGTCCCTAAGATACCAAAGCTTCAGAATACCGATAATAAAAGACATGGTTCATATATGTTTCCTCTGAAATCAGCCCAGGGAGGTTCTAGGGCCACTGCTGACCTATACAGAGATTTATGTGCAAAGAAGAAGGGGCCCCTTCCCCGTGGCAGACACAACCCTGAGCCAGCACAAGGCTGGGTGGGCAGGTGGAGGCTGGATCTCAGCACCTGCTCATGGACTGGGCCAGGCTCCCTGAAGCAGTGCACAACAAGCATAACCATCCAGAGACCCTGGGAGGCCCCATGCCACCTCTCAGGGGCCTGATGCCACCACATCCCCTGGGGACAAATGGTTCTACAGCTCTGAAGGTGTCCACTGGGCCAGAACAGCCCCAACCAGCCAGAGTCTTACTGCCTCGTCCTCTGCACACAAATGTGAAACTCCCAAGTAAGGCACAGCTGCTGTTCTAAAACCTTTTGGGGTTAAAGGTCCTGCTCCTAAAATGTCAACAGGGGATGGAAACTGTCAGAGAGGGGCAAGCCGTCTCCAGGGAAGTCCTGGGTTCTCAAAGCCTGGGTTACCCCTTCCCAGCTCAGCCTGGCCAGGCTCCCACAGGAGCCCCCATCTTTGAGCCTTCCAAGGAGACTGCCCTGGAGAAAGCAGGTTTTTCTTCCCCCTCCCTGCCCTGCGGTTTCCCCCACCAAGGCCAGCATGAGCAGCTCGTGAGCGCAGCAGCGTGAGCGCAGCCGAGGCACAAGCATTCTGCTGTTGGGGTTTGTTTTTTATTTTCCTCAGCAAAAGAATGAAATGCAGTGGTGTTCTAACCTCAGGGCGTGACGTGCTCAGTGATAGGCAATTTCCAAGCAGAAAGGTCAAAGGGAGAAGGAAGGCTATTTCTAAAACCAGATCCCACAGAAAGCAGCAGCACAAGAGGCGGCCTGAGCACCACTCCCCAGAGTCTGAGGAGGAAGAGGCCGGGGGCAGGTGGTCATTCAACTAGGACATGCAGATGGATAAATGGGGCCTCCGGGCTCATATTAGTCCTTCTCTGCTGAAAGTCAGATTTGGCTGTGGCCAACCTCTCAAGGGCCCCTCTGCACACATCCACGCCAGCCTCAGGGAAGACTCAGGGCCTTACTTCAAATTCTCATGCCTCCTGCAGCCACCACGATCCCTGATGCCGGCCCCCATGCCAGGCCAGAGGCCACACCTGGAAAAGAGTCACAGGTGGCAAAGACTGCAGGTGCAACCCCGTGAGGACGCAGCACCCACCTTTCAGTGTTGGGGACTCTGTGGGAAGCTCTCCCTCTAGAAGGGGTACCCCCTCCTCCAACCGGGATGTCCTACCCCAAGTCCAGTATGGACTCTTACAAGCAGACAGTCCCCAAAGCAAAGCCCGGTGGTGGTATAATAAACCGTGCTGTCAAATATACATCTAAAAAGAGTAAAGACCTGCCCATATGAGAGAAAAACTCGATTAAATTAAAGAAAGGAGGAGCAGCGAGGGGGTCGGTGTGCTCCCACCTAACGGGTCCAATGTGCAAGTAAATGGTACCCTCCCCGGTGAAGTCACAACTCCAACTCCAACTTTACCTTACAAACGATGTAACCTAATCATGTGTGCCCTCGTATTAATCTAAAATTTAAAGATAAATAAATAATAACATTTAAAAAGTTTACATAAAAGAGTAAAGAGGTGGGGGAGGGGTGGGTGGAGACACTGAGGATTGACAGGACCTGCTAAGTCCCCTCGTCCACAACCTGCGTCTGAGATGGGGAAAGGCCAGCATGGCGAACATTCTCCCCACATCACCACAGTGACAGGAGACACAGGGCTGGGACCGAGTCCTGCCGCCTGGCTCCCAGAAGACCCACCGTCGCCGTGTGAATGCACACTCACCTCCTAAAGCACCCTGGCTCCCAGAGGAGCAGAGCTGCCAGACTCTGAAACCTTGCATTTTAAACTGCCCAGTTAACCAACCAAAATGACCCTGGTGGCGCACTCTGTCCCAAGCATCCTGGGCTAAGAAATAATTCTGCGATACTTTATATCAACTCTGCCTCTGCTCCCGGCTTCCCCAGGGAAATGATCACAATTACCAACCACTCACATGAAAGGTAAGTGATGGAAAGAGGCAAAGGGTCATCTAGGTGCCACCAGGTCTGGAAGTGGCAGGGAGCTCCCTCCCAGGGAGCCTCACTGCTAATAGCAGTGACTGTGGAGAAGCCAGGCCCTTGGGAGACAAAGGGCCCACCAGAGCCCTGATGCCGCTACTGCTGCTGCCCCCACAGCACATCCACTCCCCTCATGTACAGAGACTTCTGCTGGTGCCACGGCATCTCTCAGCACAGCAGCCAGGGCTGCCACCAGGGCACAAACCAAACTGAATATGAGTTCAAGAAAGAACAAATAAGCCCCAGCTCTGAAAGAGGACAGGCACAACTGGACCCACCTGTGGCTCCGTGGCTTCCCAGACCCCCTGACTAGCCTTGACCTTGGCTTCCTGGGCAGAAACAGGGGCTGTCCTCAGGGCTGGGGAAGGAGACAGCTCCAGCCCCAAGGACATCACTATGGCTCCAGGGAAAAAGAAATGAGCCCAGGAACAGAACTGTTTCTTTCAGGGCAGTAAAACCCTCTGGCGGGTGGGGGTGTCAGCCGCTCCATCAGGGGCCTGGCGGGAGCCACTCAAGGTGCTGGAGGGAAAGTGTACCTAAGCAGGTGGGCAGGAGGGCGCTCCTGCTCCTGACTCCAGCCAGAGGAGACTCCAGAAAAGGCTCCTGATGGATTAGCTCACAAGAACCCCAGGAAATAGGTGCGGCTCCCCCTATACCTTTGAACAGAGCAAACCCAGATTCCCAAAGGCTAAGCGTGTTCCCACCATCGGCCAAGCCCGGACCCAGGGCTGTCTCCTTCACAGACCATGAAAGAAAGAGCCAGTAGTGGTGTTGCTCCTAGCAGTGCCCTCAAGTGGCTTGATAGCCTCTGCCGCACCTGGCCTGGGCCAGAGCCTAGAGGGGGGCAGGGTCCCAGGAGCCCAGCCCAGCACCCTGGACTGGCTTGTTCTCAGACCCTGCAAGAACATCCTTCCTCACCTTCACACAGATAGGAGCCCCTCCTTCTCCTGAAGCCATGGGGATACAGGCCCCACACCTGCCCCCAAGAACACTCTGGGTGACTGAGTCCCCACTGTGGGGCAACTACAAAGGCAGCAGGAGCCAGTGCCGGCCACTCTGAAGTCAGGGTCCTAGCTCGAGGGAGCTCTGTGGTCCTGACCCCAGGATAACTTCACAGGACCCCGAGCTGGAGCAGGCTCAGACTGCAGCCTAAAGAGCTCTGCACTACACTCCAGTGGCTTCTCATGGTAGGAGAGACATTCATCGGTGCCACCCTCAGAGCCCCAACCCTGCCTCCCTCCACCAAGAGGCAGGGCCTCCCAGTGCCCTGGAGCACTGACACCTAATCCTGTCTGGAGCAGGACGGATATAAAAGCTAACATCACACTGAATTGTAATTGTCTGTTCTCTTGTCTCCCCACAGGCAAAGACGGTGTGTTTGTCTTCACACACAGAACTTGGCAAGGTGCCTGCCCATCGTTAGGACTGAAATAATAAATGCTGCAGATGCAATAATAACAATGATAATACACGGTGTGGACTGTGGGCTCTGGGCCAGCGTGGTGCAGACACTTCACCTACCTTAGCCCCAGCCTCCAAAGAGGCCCCTGCAGCCACACGTACTATCCCTACGTTGTGTGTGAAACACTATTTAAGGCAGGTAAGTCATTTGTCCCAAGTCACCTGGCTACTCGGGGACAGAGACTGTTGGATCCCAAGGAAGGCTGGGGGACAAGGGGGTTGGCACTTGTACAACCTTAAAAGTTAGTGCCCAGAGCCCAGGTTAGAAGGCTTGGGTGTGGCCAGAGAGAAGCCACAGCCTTACCCCACCCCAGCCTCTGAGTTTGCATCCACCAAAAGGCAGGCTATCAGCAGACATGATGAGACCCGGTCTCACACTCTCTTGGAGAACCTGGACACTCTCCCCAGCCTGGGAAAGCGGAGATATGGAGGGATCCAGGGTCAGCCTTGTAGCCAGAGGAGATAATGAAATTATAACAAGTTTCCTTGCTTGTATAGGAAACTCAAAAGTGGGTAGAAGTGGGGTGAAATTGTAACAAGATAAGGAAATTTTAACAAAGGTTCCTTGCGTGTCTAGGAAACTCCAAAGTGGTAAAAGGCGGGGGGATCGTGAAAAATCACTCATGGGGGATTTCTGGAGGGAAGAACAAACCTAGAAGCTTCCCCAAGCCTCCCCAAATCTGTGTCAGTGTCTCTCAGCCGCAGGTGCCTGGAAGTGTCTGAGAGTGGTGTCAACAATTTGCTCCTGGCCTGCAGTTTGTTTGGATGGACTGATTAAATTTCATTAAGTGTCTTTAAACAATTAATACCTGCAAGACCAGTAGAAATCATGCCAATTAAGTCTAAATTAAGTGCCACTTGGAAATTTCACTTCCAGGTCTAAATTAGCTATATTCGATTCTATTGCAGTGGGCTGGTGTTTCGACTTAAATGGTAACCAGGGGTCCGGTCAGAAAGCCCAGGGCGTGGGGGCGGACAGTGAGTGGTAGGAAGGCATCAGGGGCAGGTGTCTGTCTGGTGGGCTTTGGTCCTGCTTTGTGGTGCTGTCCCAGATACTTGCTGCCTTATTCTGTCTGTTCCATCCCTTCACCCTTCCTTTCGATAGGGGTTCTCTGCTTTCTCCTGGGGGCCACCCTCTCCGTCCCTAGACATCCAGTCTGGGTAGCATTTCCTGCCACTCTGAGTCCAGAAATGGACAGGCGACTGACTCTGGCCTGACCAATCAGAGCACTGCATTTCTCTGGCCACAGCTATTGGCTCAGGAATGGGCATGTGATCCAAGTTGAGCCAAAGGATGCCGTGGGACTTTTGCAGGGCCTGCTGGGAGGGAGGCCTGGAGGAAGACAGCTGGTGCTCCAGCAGCCATCTTGCCACCACCAGGGCAGAGCCAACAAGCGATCGGGGCCACCAGAAAGGAACAAGCTAAATTGGGAAAGGGGGGCCTGGGGGACTCTGTGTGAGCCCCCAGATGCTGCAGGAGCTAGCACTGGAAACTATTGTTTTGACAAAAAAATGTATTGTACACAACATATAGCTTTAAAATGTATCTACACTGCAGAATGGCTAAATCAAGCTAATTAGCACGTGCATTCCCTCACATGCTTATCATTTTGTGGTGAAAACACTTAAAATCTACTCCCTCCACACATTTTCGAGACTGCAATCCTCCTCATGCACCTTTGTGGGATGCTGGGCCTTCCTTCTGCAGCCCCCCAGCTGTCTCCTCTGCAGGGCCCTTGAGCTACACTGGACAGCTCTCCCCTGGCCCTTCCTAGCTCTGCTGCCTGTGTCAGCACGTGGCATCACACAGAAGGTAACTTATGAGAACTCAGCTGCACAGGCTTTGGGGCTGTGGGCGAGGAAAAGAGAATGATGTCTTTATTAGCCTACTCCACATTATATATACATTTTTTAATGTATACAGATATACGACGCCCCCCCCCCCGCCATTTGGCCACAAGGGTCCTGGATCTCAGGCATATGGCAAGGTGCCCAGCGCATAACAGGTGGTCTGAGAAGTTTGTAGAGGTAAAACCAGGGAAGACGATACCGGCCCGATTTCACAGAGAAAGCGCAGTGCACCATGCACTCCGTTGAATAGCTTCCTGCCAACAGGAAGCCATCGTCTGTGCTGTGTTCTCGGCCGGTAAGGACCTCTCAGCAAGCGCCAGCTTCCTGCACAGCAGGTACAATGGCAGAGGCCGGCAAATGCCCCAAGCTTTGCCACTGTACACCCCCCCCAAAGACAGGATCAATGACCTTCTCACACTGCACGACCCTGATGGGGAACGTGCCAGCCTGGTCACCCTCCCGACCCAAAAGCCACCCAACCCTAAAGCCCTGTTGGGTGGGGGCCTTGGACCCTCCACTCAAATACCTGTTCTAAGAGCTTCCCCCACGACAGGCCAGGTTGGGGGGCCCACGTGAGGCCAATGTGCCAGTGAAGTACCCTGTGCTATTAATTAAAACCTGAAAATGGAGCTTGGGAATTTAATTAACAATCCAAATGTAAGAATAGAGGTTTTGTGGATTTTTTTTAACGCATCTATAATCCTTCATTAGCAGCTAGAAATTTAGATTGCTGTGCATAAGTGACAGAAAATGAAACAGAATAGGCATTCCTGAGAGTCGCCATCACTCAGCTGTGGGCTTTGTGAGCAGCTGGGGGGGAGGGTCACAGCCCAGAGTGCAATTTGGGGAGTAGACTCCTGCAGACAGGGCTGGAAGGAGCTGCCGACCCCACATGAGTGGGAGACTTACAGTACGACAAGAAAGCAGAGGACACAGCAAGGTGCCCCTGAGAACTGAGGCTGGGACTCTCCATCCAATCCCGGAGTCCAGGCAAGCTCAGCAGGAAGTGTGTCACCTGCACCCTGCTGGCCAGAGCCCCTCCTGCTCCAGGGGGCTTAGTGGCTGTGGTACCTGGATCAGGCTGCCCCGTAGCAGTGTCCACCCAGTGGAGACCTGCTGACTGGACAAGTGAGTGCCTGGCCACCTCCTGTGCTGGGACTTGCCAGATAGTACAGAGGCTGGAGGTGGCCGCTATCCCCCAAGACCGTGGGTGCACTGTGTGGGGAGGATGGCATTAAACAGCACCCCTGACACCTGGCGAGAGGAAGCGCCTTGTCTGAGAACGAGGGGGAGGCAGGAAGCTGCCAGGACTCCTGACTCTTACTCCAGTGCTGGCAGCAGCAAGGGCAGGGTCCACACCACTGCGCTCCCCAGAGGGCCAAGGGCCCCGGGGTACTCCTGCCCACGGCACCCTGCCCACAAACCCTGACCAGGAGACCCCTCCGTGGCCTGCCCTGTGCTGCAGAGCTAATGGTGCCTCCGCAGCCACCCAGGATGGGCTGTTAAGCTTCAGGGTCTGCTCTCCAGCTCAATGTAACCTTACTGAGCTTTTCTACTGGCATTAGAGGTTCTCCACGTCCTGTCTCAACCACAAGGTGCGTTTTGAATCATTAAAGGGAGAACAAGGTTCCCAGCAGAACCACTGTGACCATCTCCAGGAAGACACAGCCCCTGGGGGGCCCAGGCAGGTGAGAAGAAGCAGCAGCCTATAACAGAGAAGCCAGCAGGACCCTGGGTCCTAGGTCCCCACCTCTCAGTCCCTGAGGCCAGCTGTGGGCATGGAAGATGCCCATTTCTGTGTCTCCAGGGGCAAGGTTGTTTGCTGGACATACAACTGTTTGTCCAGGAATTGTCTTTTCATTGGAATGCTTTACGAAGGGTTTGTTTTAAGGCTTTTAGGAAGAGAAAATTTTTCTTTAAAAAGCACACTGTCAGGCTTGATAGCAGCAGCTATAACCAGGAAGGGGTAGTAGCCCAGGTCTGACTTCTGACTCCCATCATCCAGTCTCCAGTGGGGGTGAGAGTCCCCTTCACTCCCAGCTGTTCCACCAGGCCAGCTCACCCCTTGCTTATCCGCAGCCCTGGCCAGGCTACGCATGATCAGAGGTGGGGGCAGGGGTACAGGCTGCAGCGAGCTTCTACCCCCTGAAACCCTTACCCGCCGTGACCAAAGGCCGTGCACAGGGTGCTCTGTGGGCTCTGGGAGTCTCAGGTAAGCCAGGTGTAGGCCAGGTCACCCTGTCCTCTGAGCTTGGTAAGAATGGATTCCTGTGCCCTCACTCACGCCTGAGGGTACCCTGTGTCCTCCCCCAAGACTCTGCAAGCCCTGGTGGCCTCTGTCATCCCACTGCCATGGGTGCCAAGTTTGGCTCTGCTGAACTCCCAGCTCACTATCTGCCCGGCCCTCACCGTCTGCCCTCTGCCTCTGGGATGACACTTCTCCGCCACCTCCTGACACCCTGACACAAGGCCCTCTGCGTGCATCAGCCCCAATAGCCTTCCCTCAGAGGGGTCTGTGCATCAGGAGGGAGCACAGAGCATGCCGGAGGGGACTACCAGAAGTCCTTTGGCCACCCAGCCTCTTCTCAAAGGCTGGGCTTTCTGGAAGGTTCTCCAAGTAGAAGCACCCACCAGTCAGACAAATTGGATCAAGGAAGTTTCTGGAACAAAGAAAGACTCAATACTTCAGCTTTGGAGACCCAAGTAACAGGTATCAGGAAGGACCATCATCCCAGGACCTGAGCCACCTCGCTGAGTAAGCAAAGCTCCCTCGGGCCTGTCAGCATCAAATCCCTCAACTGGGAGGTGCAGGGGGGTTCCTGTGGTGGGTTCTGCCTGAGAGACTCCCAGAGACACCGTGCACCTTTGGGTGTGCTCTGCCCAGTGTTAGCTCTCTCTAGTCTGAAGAGTGCTGGGCAGATGGTGGGCAGTAAGACACTCGTCCCAAAACTCTCTAGGCACAAACAGATCAGCTCAGACAAGGAAACCTCTAGGACAGAGCAGCGAGTGTGTGTGAGAGGCCAGGAGCCCCGTGAGGGCAGCCAGGTGTCCCTCGTCCAGGCATCCTCACATTCCCTCCTCTCACTGACACCCAGCTGGCAGGAATGTCGGGTGCCTCTAGGACAGCAGCTGCAGCCTATATGGGCAAGGCCCCACCATACCCAACCACTCCATCTCCCCGCCACCTCGTCTTTCTAAGTGAGGAACTGGCCCCAGTCTCCTGCAATAACGTCCAGCAGTCTCCTGTGTTTCTGTTAACCTGTGGCTGAAGCCTCTGCCAGATCTGGTTCTTTCCATAGGCCAGAGCAATTCACCTAAATAATTTATGGTGGCATAAAGGTAGAGGAAAATTTGGAGCCACTGCCACTTAGCAGCATTCCCAGAGAGCCCCAAGCACTGCTGAGGCTCAGGGAGTCTGGGAACATCTCCCTGGAATCAGACCCCCGCTTCCCACTGGTCTCCAGTTGACTTCCTGCTAAAGCACATTTAATGTTGGAAATTAATTCAAATGTGCCCTCAAAATACTTACATAAGCAGCTTACTCTTAAAGATAAGGCCAGAGGTGGCACTTACATAAGCTCAGGGATAATGAGCCACTGGAATAGGCAGGCCTGAGTCCACCCCAAGGCCTTAAGTAGAAACATCAGGAGGCAGAGCCCCAAACTCACAGCACAGGCAAAGCCAGAGAGGGTATCCACCAGCCTGCACCTGGCCACACCTGGCCCCATCACCCACGTGACTGGGCTACAGAGACCAGAGACAGAGGCACCAGTGCACTGACTGCGGCAGTCTCCTTCCTGCTGGGAGGAGGCTCCCCCTCCCCAACCAGGGCTCCAAACTCCATCCTGCTTCGCCTACTCCAGCTCCTTCCCCTCTCCCTTTGTAAATCTGTGGTGCATTCCCCCTGCCCAGGGAAATTTCTCCATGTGCCACTTGCATGCCTAAAACACAAACTTGCTGCTGATTTCTTCTGGGTAGGACTGAACTGTGTGTGTTCCCAGCACATAGTAGGCACACAGCAAAATGGCGACTGAACAAGGCAAAGCAAATGTCCATTACTCACATGCTCAGCCTCCCCCCTAATCAAGGAAATGGAAACCAAAATGAGATTCCTTTTCGCCTTTCAAATATATTTTTTTAATGTAATAAATTAAAAAGACACAACTCCAGGCAGGCAAAGATAGAGTAAGACATTCGCTCACAGACACTGAGAACAGGATATAAATTGGCATAACCATCTGGAAAACAATCTGTCACTTTGCATCTATCAGCCAGGCTGGGCCAGGTTATGCTACAGACACAACTCCACAGAATCACAACAGCTTATAGCAAAGTTTCGACTCTTCCTCAAACTACATGTCCAGAGCTCTGCGGGTGTTATGATGGAGGGTACCTGGGCATCACAGTGGTCCTCACTCTTAGACCCAAGTTGATGAATCAGGAAACACCAAGAATGTTGCCACAGAATATAGAAGAAAAGAACTGTGGCATCACAAGAAGTAGCCCTTGAACTTCTGCCCAGGGATGACACACGTCACTCTTGCTCATATTTCATGGGCCAAAGCAGCCCCATACTCACATGCATTGACTTCTCAAAGGATGGATGGATGGATGGATACATAGATAGATAGATAGATAGATAGATATGGATAGATAGATGGACAGACAGAATGAGATGGATGGATAGATTGGATGGATGGGTGAATGGATAGATGGACTGATAGGTAGATGGATAGATAGAATGGGATGGAGATAGATAGATAGATAGATAGATAGGATGGATAAATAGGTAGGGAGGGAGGGAGATAAATAGATAGAGGATAGATAGAATGAATGGATAGAAGGAAAGATAGATAGAATGAGATGGATGGATAGATGGATAGACAGAATGGGATGAATGGATAGACAGGATGGATGGATGAGTGAATAGATGGATGGACTGATAGGTAAATGGATAGATAGAATGGGAAGGAGATAGATAGATAGACAGGATGGATAGATAAGTAGATAGGTAAGTAGATAGATAAATAGATAGATGATAGATAGAATGGATGAATAGACAGACAGATAAAATGAGATGGATGGATAGGTGGATGATGGATAGACAGAATGGGATGGACGGATGGATGAGTGAATGGATAGATGGATTGATAGGTAGATGGACAGATAGATAGGATGGATGGATGGACTGATAGGTAGATGGAGAGATAGAAAGGGATGGATGGATGGAGAGTAGACAGATGCATAAAATAATAGAAAGAATGGATTAATACATGTATGCCCCATGAGGAACTGAAATTTTGGTTTTTTTGCCTCAAGTGGGATGGAGACTAATATCAGGAAGGGAGAAGGAGAGTGATCCAGCTGGAGCCTGAGCATGTGCCAGAGCCCAGAGGCAGATGGAAGCCCCGCAGAGTGACCTCCCTGCAGAAGGGCTCAGAGCGCAGGGAGGGGCAAACAGGTAAGCGGGGCGGTGGACCAGGGGAGGGAGGCCAGGCTCCCAGGGCCCCTGGGAGGAGGGAAGCTCTGTGCATCTTTTGTGCTGCAGAATGACCGTCATTTCTCCACTGCTCGGTTCCAGAGGAGGGCAAGAGAATAATTTTGCCCACATACAGCACCGCTGTGGAATCCTGGTGAGGAAAGACCTGAGACAGAAAACTAAACTGATGACAGGGCCATGCTGAGCAGTTCACCCCCTTCAATCTACAGAGACAAAGGAAATATGACCAAAAAATAGAAAACCAGCTACACACGGAGCAGACACCTGTCAGAGACACAGGGACACGTCACAAGGCTCCCGAGGCCCAGAGGAGACAGTTTAACACAAACAAAAGAATACTCAATACTCCACTGGCAGGGAAGGGATGCTAGGAGGAGATTCTGGAGATTCTGAGACTTCCAGATGCGGAGAGAAATCTATGATACAGACATGTGGACAAATTCCTGATTGTTTTTTTTTTTGTTGTTGTTGTTGTTGTTTGTTTGTTTCTGGCCAGGGCTGGGTTTGAACCTGCCACCTCCAGTATATGGGGCCGGTGCCCTACTCCTTTAAGCCACAGGTGCCACCCAGACAAATCCCTGGTTTTCTGGGGTCCAACTTCTTGGAAGGCAATTCCCACAGTTTTCTCTACCAGGTTCCTCACCTGGACTGGACCACTAGCCACAAAAAAAAAAAAAAACGATGTGGATGACTGTTCTCTCAATCATCCCAAATATCTGGAGCTGTCCTGGATGCAGAGGGGAACTGAATTCATTGCAACAAATGCCATCGGGCAGTTGGGCTGAATTCCCAGGGCCCACACCTCACCCTGCATGTCAGACCTCTCGATTCAGTGAACCATCCCCCCCACACACCCGCCCCAGCTCATTCAGAAAACAAAACTCATCCCTTTCAAAGCCAAAGAACCACCATGAAGAAGCTTAAAGTAAACTTCTAAAATGTAGAAGAAAATATCCCGTAAGCACTGGTCTTTGAAACAGACTGCGGAGGGTTAAAAGCCGAGGCTCCCTCCCGCAGAGGAAAGAAACCTAAGAGGTTCAGGCCACGTTTTATCTGAGCAGGAACCCAGTCAGCAGCTCAGAAACTTATCAGGCATTTGAGGAACGTGTGGTTTATCAAGACGACCCGAGATAAGGGGACAGCACAGAAAGAACTGTGGGAAAAGGGGAGGCCTCCGGCTTCTGAATGCTCAGTGTGGCAGGTGCCCAGCCCGAGGCCCAGTCAGACCCACCTGGGGGAGATTCCCTGCTAATACAGCCCCTCGGCCTGCTCAGAGAGGTGAATCCAGCACAAATGCAGCCTAAATCCGGAAGTTCCCGAGGAAGCTGCCCAGATACACCTGCAGCCAGGTCAACGTCCAACCCCACAGAGCCCAGCCCTGGTCTCACAGATACCCTTCAACTTGATGTCTACACGCACAAGTGTACATGTGTGTTTTTGTGCAGGCAGGGACTGTGCACACATATCAGCACACCCAGGCACAGTCCTCCATCCCCAAGCTGAGGAGGAAGTGGGCAAGTTCTGACAGGTCCCTCATGGATCCTCCCCAGACGCCTGCCAGCCCCAAGAATGGTCCTGGGGTTTCACACTCCTCTGGTGATAACAACCCCCCTTCTTTTGATGCCCTGTGCCCTGTTCACAGCTGAGAGCTCGGATGGGCTTGTGTGTATGCCCGGGATGGACTCCAACTGCTGTCCTGGGCTGCACAGGGCACAGGTCTGCTGGGGGGCAGGCCAGTGCTTCTCAGAATACCCCAGCCCCACCCGAGGCAGTGCAGCCCCCACTGATACACCCTCCTCTTGCCTCAAAGGCAGCTTCTGGCTTGTGGACACCTTGGGGCAACCTGAAAGAGTCACCCTAGTCTCTGTCCCTCTGGCCACCCTGCAGAGGTAGGCAGAAACAGCCACGCACACACCTGTCTGCCCTGAGCCACTCCGGGCATTGATGGAGGCTGGACCTTGGGCTTCTGCCACATGGGAGGAAGGCAGAGTCCATGCTGGCGTCTCTCTCAGAAGACCTCACTCAGCCACAGGTCCCTGATCCAGGGACACAGATGAGCCCACTGGCTGATCTAGGCCCCCACCCAGCCTAAAACCCTCTTCCTGATGTGCTGGGCACTGTTTGGGCCCCAGGGAGAAGGAGGCTCCCTCGAGGGGCAGTAATGCACAGCAGCTGTGGCTTCACATCAGCCACGTGGGACTGGGGCAAGCTGTGTAGGCTCAGTGCCCCACCTGCGGACTAGGTGAGCTAACACACCAGTACAGAGGACACTGTAAGATTCACAAGTGAGGAGCTCTGAACAGTGCCAGGCACACAGCTGAGCTCTCGGTGCTTGGGACGTTCCCAAGCAAGTCAGCGGATGGCTCAGCGTGGCCCACCCCAGGACCCAGGAAGGGGTGACCCCTCCTCTGCTGAGATCTGAGGTCAGTGCCAAGGCAGCCTGGCTCTGCCCTCAAGGTTCCCACCCTTTGAACTCAAGGACTCCATCTCCTTAGGGAGCTGGGAGCTGCTCCACCATACTCCCCTCGGAGGACCTTGGGGACCTCCTGTTTCCACCTGCCTCCCGGTCTCTGAAGGGGACACTGTCTTGCTGAACCAGACAAACCCAGCCCCGGCCCCTCCAGACAAGCTCCCCTTCCTCACTGTCTCCCCTGGATACCTGGGCCTATGGGAAGCCCACCCCTCACACCATGGAGTGCAACTTGGGCACAGACTGTGACACCTCTGTCCTCAGTGAGGAGCTCCACTAGCGGGAAGGCAAACCATCCCCTCTGTGGCCATCAGGTCCTGAGGACAGCACCCCCTTTTGTGCCCTCATGGTCCTGGGGACGGTATGTCAGTTTTCACTGCCCCATCCTCTGTGAAAAGAGACCCAGGCCTGACCAAAGGCCACTGTCCCCAGGCCCCATGATAGCCCAGAGCTGGGCACCTGCCCCTAGCAAGGCCAGGCCTGTCCTTCTATGAGATCAGCTGAGTCAACACTGCCAAGGGAAGCTCTGCCCCTTCATGAGGGACATCTGGGCCCAGTCCAGGGAGGATGCTCTGAACACAGGTCTGGAGAGAGTCAGCCCCAGAACCAGCTCTTCACCAAGCCAGACAGTGCTAGACGGTTAACTGGGTGTGTGTGTATGTTTTTTCTTTCTTCCTTCCTTCCTTTCTTCCTTCTTTTAATTTTGCTCAGGCTACTTTGACTCTTTCAGTGGGGAGAGCCCAGCTAGTGCCCACATAAAGCAACCAGCCCACATTCCAGAGCAACCAGTGCGGAGGCTGGGCAGCTGAACCTTGAGTCTACCTGGACTCCAGAGAACCCCAAGGTCAGAGTGAGCCCCCCACCCCCGCTCTGCTTCCAGCTCAGTCTGTCTATCTCCATCTGCCCCAGACCTGAGCTGGGTTCATAGTCCTGTCTCCTGTCTGACGTCCAGGTCCAGTGAGCAGTTGAGTCTCCCACACACATGGAGATGCAGAGATACACGCACACAAACACACAGAGACACACAGACACACACGGGGACACAAGGGCACACACACATCTGTGATGCTCTAAAGACAAAGGCGGGGCAATCGGCCACCCAGCACAGCCTCACGCCAGTCTGGCTGGACAGGGCCCCCGAGGCCACTCTGAAGGGAGACCTGGTTTGCATGGGACGATGTGCATTCCTAGGGCGGACTGGAGCACCAAAAAAAGGCTTCCGCAGGCCGGAGGGGCCTCAGCACCACGCCCTGTAGCCCCCTCCTCTCCCCGCCCACCTGCTACCTCCAGGAGCAGCAGGAGGGAGAGCTGGTCACACGCAGAAACTCACAAAAAGACACACGTGTGGATATTCCAGGGAAGAAGTAAAATCCCTGCTCCCATTGCTATGGCAACCCAACTCGGAGCCACAGCAAGAGCTTTAATTGGAAGTGCTTATTTGGCTGAAACCCCAGGAATAATCAACAGGAGATTAGAAACATTAAAAACCAGCAGGAGCCACGGAGCATCTTGGAGAAGATGATGACAGAAAGGATGGTCCCCCTGCAAAGTCAATGATGACAGTAACAATAGCCCTTATGGCTTCCTTCCGAGGGGCCGCCCCACGCGAGGCCTGGAGCAAGTGCCCTCCACCTGTCATCTCCTTGAATCCTACCAACACCCCCTGATCCTTTCCCCCATTTCACACACAGGGAGTTCTCTGAAGCTCAGAGAGGTTAAGGAAGTGGCCTAAGGCCACACAGGATTTAGAGTTAGCTTGCAATGACTCCAAAAGCCACCATGGCTATCAGCACGGGGTCATGCCTCGGATCTTCCAGGAGGCACCAGGGTCAGCTCCCAGGACCAGCACCACCTGCCACTTATGCAAGACAGCTGATACCCAGGGCATAAGTGTGTGTGCACACACCCACCACCACCACCACCACCACCACCACAACCACCACCGGCCCGTAGCTCAGCAGCCCCAAGCACCAGCCAATGGCTGCATCTGGCTTGTGCCGGCTTCCTCCTTCAGACTGCCAGCCCCGCCACTGCTTGCCACCACCCTCCAGCCCGCCGTGGGCCTGGTGACCCCTGGTGGCAACCAGGAGACACTGCACCGAGACACAGGCTTACACCCAGACCAGAAGAGGGAAGGTGCTGGACCCGGAGGCTCCACTGGGAGAGCCCTTGCGAAGGGCTGGGGCACCAGGCAGAAGCACACCTTCTGTAGGTGGCCAGGAGGGAAACACGAGGCCCCAGGAAGGCTGCCCTGCAGTTGCTCCCTTTCTGCTGAGGCAGCAGCGGGCAGGAGAGGCCAGTCAGTTCCCAGGCACCTGCTCAGCACCACGATGCTGCCACTGCCTGCCAGTAATTGGATAAGGTCTACCCTTCTCCCCAGAGTGCAGCAAGTGGGCACCTCAAGCTAAGGTCCCTGGCATGCTCTGCCATCCGTCTGCACGGAGACACAAGCCCCTGCACCCTGCACTGTGTCCCCGTCCCAGAGCCCTGCGGCGGCTGCTGTCTCCCCATGGCTCCCCAGGAGCCACCACTGCACCAGGCGCCGGCGCCTGGAACTCTGGCTTTGTTTGCTGTGCAATCTCTGCATCCGCGTGGCCTGCTGAGTACCACCCTTGGACAGGTGCGGAGTGGTGGCATGGGGCATGGCCTGCTGAGCACCATCCTCCGATGGGCACAGAGTGGCACCCACAGCCTTGTCAGCCACAAGGACAGTAGTTTTGCCCATTTATCCACTAAGCAATTTGAATTACTGCTTTAAAGCATTTACTTAGTTGGCATCTTATTAAATGTCCCCCTCCCGAGCTACGAGAAAGTGCAAGCCACTGCTATTCCAAGTAAGAGGACACAGTTTAAAAAGTAGGAGGGAGCAGCCTTCACCATAACCCACCCCGCCAGGGGCAGCCAGGGGCCTGCAGCCTGCTGGCCTCCACGTCCTTGTGCCATAGCCCAGACTGGGCAGCAGAGAAGCCCCTTGGTGGCCCTGGCTGCAGAAGGGAGCCCTGGACTAGGGTCGCCCATGGTTCTCTGGGACCCTACTGAGGTCACCTCAGTGAGAAACTCTGGAGAGAACAGAGACATACAAAGAGTCCTGTTCTCTTAGACATGAGGCGCCATCTGTACCCCTTTATACAGGCCTGCCCCTGGAGACAGCACCCTCCATCCCTTTCACGTCCCCAACAGGGAATTCAAAATAGGCTGGTGTGGCTGCAGAAGTGGCCGTCTCTTCTGGAAACTGTGTGTAGTCCACATCAAGGAGGGGGCACCAGGGAAGAAGAAACGGGAGAGCTGGAGGGAGGAGAGAAAGCCTCCTGCCCTGCCAGGCAACCCAGGCTGCAGGATCCAAGATCCCCACCCAGTGTCAGATGTCAGCTGAATCCAAAGCCTACGTCCTTTGCACCTCAAGGTCTCTGGGTCTGAATCTACCCCCTGCAAAGTGACATCCACCCTTCCAGTGCTAACCAGCAAGTGAATACAAACTACTGTGTCCTTTGTGCCAGAGTGGATGTTTCCCACATACCGCTGGGACAGCCTGTGCTCTGACAGATACACAGATACATGTCTCTCATCCTGAGAGATACACAGACAACACAAAGAGAAGCCAGGAGAAGTTCGAATGTCACTCAGTGAGCAGGGTGCTAAGGGTGGCGGGTTCAAACCTGCCCTGGCCGAACTACAACAAAAAAGATAGCCAGGCATTGTGGCGGGCACCTGTAGTCCCAGCTACTCAGGAGGCTGAGGCAAGAGAATCGCATAGGCCCAGGAGCTGGAGGTTGCTGTGAGCAGCGTGATGCCAGGGCACTCTACCAAGGGCGATAAAGTGAGACTCTGTCTCTTAAAAAAAAAAAAAAAGCCTCCTTTAAAGTAAAAGCAGACTGATGGAAAGGAACAATAACCTGTGTTAAAATGTTTCATTTAAGGCTGGGCACGGTGGCTCACACCTGTAATCCTAGTACTCTGGGAGGCCAAGGCAGATGGATTGCTTGAGCTCAGGAGTTTGAGACCAGCCCAAGAAAAGTGAGACCCCATTGCTAAAAATAGCTGGGCATTGTCGGGGGTGCCTATAGTCCTAGCTACTCAGAAGGCTGAGGCAGGAGAAGCACTTGAGCCCAAGAGTTTGAGGTTGCTGTGAGGTGTGACACCATGGCACTCTACCCAGGGCGACAAAGTGAGACTCTGTCTCAAATACAAAAAAAAGTTCCATTTAGAGTAAAGATGTGGTTGACACAGAATAACCCTACAGGCAGGAATGGTTGTTGTCCCCATATACGGTCAAGGAAACCCAAGCAGAGGGAATTAGGAGCCCAACCCAGTCCCTCTGTGTCCTGCCCCTGAGTCCTGGCTAGAGACACTGTCCAGTAACCCCAGCGGCTGTTGGGAGGGTTAATAGCTAGTTGAAGACAGAAAATCAGGCACACTCAGTGCTCAACTGGACCAAGAGAGCATCTGGCCCAAACCCCATCTCACAGGCAAACACACGAGGGCAGCAAGGAGAAAGCTTCACCCGGTCAGCAAAGCTGACTCCCGCAGTGTTCTCCATCACTGAATTATTAAGCAAGACTAAGCAGATAAACCAATGAGAAATCCCACTTCTGATGGAAAGACCTGGGGGCAAATGAGCCAGCAGCAGTGAACCCAGCTTGCTGGGGTGCTGGCATCTGGGTGACAGGCCCTCCAAAGGGACCCAGCTCTGTCCCAGGGCAGGACCACAGCCAGGAGCACCCTCCTGACTGGGTGCTGGACTGAGGCACTGGCAGCCTGGCTCTCTTGGCTCCTTACACAAGCTCCTGGACCTGGGAGTAGGTGGCCACTCCTGCTGTTGGAGAGTAGATATATCCAAATAATAAGCTTGGTCCTTGCAGGGATTCTGTTCGTGGAGTGTCAGACTCGTAAACGATCTTCCTCTGCTCACTTGTAAACTCTCCCTTCTCGGGACACTCAAGTCCCACGTAGAGATTGCCCCCGACAGACCACAGACCAGGCCTGAGAGATGCCCAAGACCAAGCAGCTGGGAGAGCAGAGGAAAGGCCGCCAGGGCCACCTCACCCACCATGTCCACGACGTGCCTTTGTGTCCAATTCAGGGTCTGGCATCAACTCCAGGGAAATTCCAAGGAAAGGTACAGAGTGTGACGTGAGACCCACAAGGTCCCCTGCCCAAGGTAGCTGCTGCAAATACAACTTGTTTTTAAAGCTCTTGTTTGAGCTTTCCTTCCTCGTGGACCTAAATCTATACTTTTTAGCATGAAAATAACTCCACTCTCCTACGAAAGCTGCAGGACACGCCTCTTATCCCAGTGGATGTGATCGCAGAGCAAGTCTTGCCCTCCCCTCCCCATGTGAGTTTTTGGTCCATGTGCCACATGGGTCCTAGAAGCCTGAGCACCTGAGCTCAAGTGCTGGCTGCCTTCTCGACTGGACACCTTTGTGGAAATCAAGTCACCTCTCTGTGCTGTTTGCTCATCTGTGAAAGAGGGACAATAGTCACCCCCTGCTGCACGGATGCAGGACAAGTGCCTCGAATGGTGCTGAGCCTGGTGACAATGCAGTGGTCACTACAGGAGTCAGCATGTGAAGCCCAAGGAAGTCAAGATGGCTGGGCAGGGGCCTGGGGCTTCTCTGCAGAGCCCAGAATGCCGTCCGGGTCCTGGCAGACAGGCATGAGGATGCCCCCTGCCCCTGCTGATGTGAAGAGGGGGTGGTAGGTGGGGAGAGCCTGCAGCACCCACACTGGTTCCACCACGCCCCGGCTCCCAGAGGGCTTTCTGCCCCCACCACCTCCTGGGAAACACTTCTGAGGCTGGGATTTCACACCAAAAGAGAAGCTTTTAATGGGAGTGGCTTCAACCTCTCCCCATGCGGGTGACACTCTCATCAGAGCTGTGCATGCTGAGCCAACTGCACTTGAGCGCTCTCCACAGCCTGGGATTAAGCAGATTTCTGAGTACTCCGAGCAACAGCCTCCCTGTCAGCTCCAAGCCTGACGGAGCAGGAGAGGACTCACGCCCCTGGCACACTCAGAAACACCTGAGCAAAGGTGGCAGCCAGGAGGAGGCAAGGGCAACAGGGAGACACCCCAGGATTGGACCCTTTAGAGGGACCAGTGGGCCCTGAGAACAGGCGCTCAGGGCTGCCTGCCTCCCCGGAGCATCAGACCCCATCCCAGAATCACACCCCCAGAACTGCCAAGAGAAGGCCTGCATCTGGAGGGGTACAGGGGACCAGCAGCGAGGACAGTGACAGACAGATGTAGCAGGGAGACTGGGAGCCCCAGCTCCTCGCCTTCTCAGCCTCTCCGAGGTGAGAGAAGCTGAGAGCGTCCCTGTCGTGGTTTCTGGTTGCTGCTATACAAGCTCTGCAAACTGAGAGCCTTAAAATAGCGCCCATGTGTTACTCTCCTGCCGTTCTGCAGTTCAGAAGGCCGCGTGGTCACACTGGACTAAGGTGAAGACACAGCAAAGCCACTTCCTTCTGGAGACCCTGGGGAGAAGCCAGCCCCTTGCCACGTCCAGCTCCCAGGGGCCACCTGAGGCTGCTGGGTCAAGGGCCTGTCCCCGGTCTTCTGAGCCAGTAGCGCGGCGTCTCTGACTCCAACTCTCTGCCTCCCTCCCTCCCTCATGTTTCAGGCCCTTCTGATTACACCAGCCCCACCCAGAGGATCCAGAACCACCTCCCTATGAAGCAGTTGGCTGCTGATCAATGTTAATTCAGCCCCTGCCCCGTGTCTCCACCTCTGTGCAGGGTCCTAACGGGATGCCACAGACCGTGAACTTACAAGGAACAGACGTTTCCTCTTTACATTTCTGGGGGCTGGAAGTCCAAGTTGGAGACACTGGCACTTGGTGCCTGGTGCGGGCTGTGTCCTCTGCAGGGGAGGAACTCTGTGTCACAGTGTCCCCACATGGCAGAAGACAAAGGTGAGAGGAATGCACCCTGTCCTTCCAGGCCTGTAGATGGGCCCTGGCCCCTTCAGGGAAAGGGGTCCTCATGGCTAATCACCTCTTAACAACCCACCTCCCCATCCCACCACATTGGCAACACCTGAATTGGGAAAATGTTCAAACCTTAGCACGTGTAACCTGACGCAGGACATCTTTGAAGGCTGTTCCTCTGCCTGCCAGTGTCCCATGGCACAGATTGACCTGCCTGGAACCAATCCACACTCTTTAGACCCACCACACATATTTACCCTGTCACTGGCCCTATTATCACCCTCTTTTTGTATATAAGGGAGGTGACATTCTGTAAAGCTACGGGACACGTACAGGGTCTCTGGTGCTCAGACTTCCGGGCCAGGAGCCCGTGTAAAAACTCCTCTTAACCCCAGGCCCTGAGAAACACGGGACCCGCCAAATAGTCTGGACGCTACACAGCTGGATCCAGGACCCCAAGGATGCACCAGCCCTGTGGACACGAGCCTCAGTTTGGAAACTGAGAGGGGAACTCCGGGAGTACAAGTGGGCTCGGTGACAAGTACCCGACCACCAGGATGAGCCAGCAAAACCTACGCACCCCCCAAAAGACAGACTCTGCATGCACGAAGGTGGGGGCGAGAGGCCTTCAAGGAAGCCAGTTATTATCTCCACTGCCTGGTCCCCGCGCCTCTGGGCACCGGCGGGAACGCAGCCCGTGGCGGCAGCTCGGAAGGCGGCTCGCCTCAACACTGTCGTAGCTCCCAGCCAACTGCTAAAATAACTTTTAGTTGTTATTACAAAGTAATAGATGTTTATTGTAGAACTGTTAGAAAATGTAGACAAGCCAAAAGAAGGGAATGAAAATCGCCCCAAACCCCATAACTGCGAAGGCCACTTGACGTGTTTCGTGTGCCCTTCCAGTAACTTTCCCAGGCACCCATTTCTGTGTTTCTCTGAAGCGAGCTCTCTAAAAATGGGCTCTGACTTTTCTTCCTGTCTGGCAAAACGCCTTTGCTCCTGATGCGTCTTGGATATGTGGGGAGGAAAGCTCCCTCAGCCCTCCCTCCACCTTGATCCCCCTCCAGGAGAGAGAGGCTGATGGGCCAGAATCCGGATCCCAACCCAGCTGCATTTCCTGCTGGGCTAGGGGCCGTGTGCTAATAGAGCTCACATACACGTATGTGCAGATTCACATGCATACATATGGAGGCTCGTGTACATACATGTGTAGATGTTCATACACACATGTGTACGTATATGTACATGCTCAGCCACACATACCTATACAGACACATGTACATAAATACACATATACATATACTATACACATATACACACATGCACACGTATATAGCTGTGAACATATATAAATATATCCACACACATATAAACATGTGTGTGCACACATGCACACACACTCACAGCCTCCCTGCTCCGTCAGTCTCCCGCCCAGGGCTGCCCCTTGGACAAGCCCCGCTCTATATGCTCCTGTGGGCACCTGGAGCCTGGACAGTCTGGCCATGGGCAGATCAGGCCTTGAGAGAGTGAACGAGCCCACAGCAGAGCACCTGCCATGGTGGCTGCAGCCCGGACCCAGCAAAGGAGACTCATAGCTCCCAAGCAGTCCCGTCTGCCAGAGAGGACAGGCTCCCTGCGGGCAGGGCCAGGCCTCCTGTGTCCACCCTGTGCCGGAATAGGGAAGGGCCCCCTGGACAGGAGCAAGTCAGGGAACCCTTGGATACATCCCGGTGCTCAGCCCAAACCTTGCCCCTTCCTCCTGCCCCCCACCCCTGCGGGGCTTCCCAGGGTACAAGAGGAGGAGGAGGAAGTGCAGAGTGGCCAGAAGCCACTGTGGAGAGCAGAGGACAGTGGCGGGGGCGTTGGTACCGGCAGCTGAGAGACATCACCCCCAGGCAGAGAGGAGGGAGCCCATTGCCTGGCCTTTCCCCAGAATCTACAGGATGGGGTGGTGAGGGCCCCCTCCCCAGAGGCCAGGACGCCAGGACACCACCCTGCCTAGTGGCTGAAGGCAACAAGGGAGAGGAGGTGTATTCCAGCAAGCCCCTATCTGCTAGGGAACTCTTACCCTCTTGGGGTTCGTGCCAGGACAGGGTGTGGGCAGCTGTCATTAATCCTAGTGTTAGAGCAAGGCTTTTTGGGGAGTGCAGGTGACCATAGCAACTGCCTACCATCCTGGACAAGCAAGGCCCTGCCCTGGGTCACATGTCTCCTTCCTCTATATTCTCCGAGGGCCTTCCCAGTATATAGGACCATGGAAGGTGCCCCAAGAACATCCCACGGCCCCAGCCCCCATTTGTCCCCTTTGGGTACCTTCAACCCACCACCCAGAGCCTGGGGTCAACGAGATGCTACTTGTGTCTGTGGGGTCATCCAGAGACCCCCATGGCTGGACCCTGGCTCCCTCTGGCCAGCACAGGAGGTGCCTGCTAAGAGCACCCTTATTTAGCACTTACTGTATGCAATGTATGTAATGCTGAACATAGTTATTACATAACTACATGAACTGCCTTCAAAATGTATTTTTATTTAACCTGTTTAAGATAATTATAGATACATGCACAGTTGCAAAAAGCAATACACAGAGATCCATGCACCCCTTCCTCAGTTTCCCCAGTGGTAGTGTCACTGCAGGACAGCATCACAAACAGGATAGTGACATGGATACAGTCGAGACACAGAACACGGAGTCAGCGCGAGGCTCCCTCCTGGGCCCTCTCCCAGCACAGCATCCACCTCCTTCCCTGCCCACCATCCTCAACACCTGGTAATCACAGATCCATCCTCCAGTTCTGTAATTTTGTCATTTCAAGAACGTTAATCACACAGATTCTTCCATAAATGGAATCACTCAGCGTGTCACCTGTTGGGACTGGCTTTCTCCAAGCTGTGATGTTCCCTGGAGATTCCTCAGGTTGCCCTGGATATGAAGGGTTTTCCTCCTCCACAGCACAGACACACCAAAGTCCACTAACCCAGACACTGCAGGAGGACACTGGGCGTTTCCAGGTTTTGACTGTCACAGAGAAAGCCGCTATAAACATCGTGTGCGAGTCTTTGTGTGCATACAAGTCTTCATTCCCCGGGACCAATGCCCAGGGGTGCCATTGCTGGGTCACGTGGCACGTCTGTTTGGTTTTCTCACTGTTTTCCAGAATGACTGCAATATTTTGCATTCCCACCAGCAGTACGAGAATGGCTCAGTTTGTGCACCTTCTCGCTGGCATGTGGTGTTGTCACTTTGTTTCATTCTAGCCATTCTGACAGACGTGGAGGGACACCACGCTGTGGCTTTAATCTGCATTCCTGATGGATAACCAAGCTGAACATCTTGCCGTGTGCTTCTCTGCCATATGCGTCTGCAGGACAATGTCCATTCACGCCTGCTCGTTCGTTCCTACCATGTCCTCATTGGATACTTTGCTTTTTTGCTGTTTTGAGTTTTGAGAGTTCTTTATATAGTCTACAATCCCAGTCCTCTATCAAATATAGGCTTTGCAAATACTCTCTCCCACGCCGTAGTCTTTTCAGCCCCTTCACAGGGTCTCACGAAGAGCAAAACTTTCTATTTTGATGAAGCCCAATGTGTCACTTTTTCCTTTTATGGATTCTGCTTCTTGATCAAGACTTAAGAACTCTGTCTGGCCTCTTATTCCAAACATTTTCTTCTGGGGTTTTCCCCTAAGTTTTATAGCTTTATATTTTACATTTAGGTCCGTGACTCATTTTCAGTTAATTTTTTTGCATAGACCTGAGTTTTCATCCACAGCTCAGTTTCTTCACCCATGGATGCCTGATGGCTCCAGTACAATTTCTTAAAGTGCTGTCTTATCTCCACCGTTGTTTTTGCAATTTTGTGAAACATCTTTTGGGTATGTTTGTGTGTGTTGTTTCTGGCTCTCTGTGCCGTTCCAGGGATCCACACATCTCTCTCCCTTTGGTACCACGACACGATCTTGGTTGTGGCAGCCACATGGCAAGCCCTGAAATCAGGTAGACCGATTCCTTCCACTTTATCCGTCTTTGTCAGATTTGTTTTAGCTATCCTAGTTCTTTTGTCTCTCCGAATAAATTTTAGTATAATCTTACCCAAATCTACAAGACATCCTGCAGGGAGTTTGATAAAAATTGTGTTAAACTAGTGTATAAATTTAGGGGGAAATGACAGCTTTACTGTGTTGAGCCTGTGATCCATGAACAAAGTACATCGGTCCCTTTATTTACATATTCTTGTGTTTCTTTGATCAGAATTGTGTGGGTGTTAAACATACAAGTCTTATACATACTCTGTTATATTTACAACTCAGTATTTCACATTTTGAGCTCTTATAAACAGTACTATAGTATTTTTAGTTTGGGTGTTCATTGGGTTACCAATGAACCAAATTAATTGTTGGGTTATTTGTTACTACTGTGTTGAAATGCAATTGATTTTTGGATGTTTATTTTGTCTCCTGCGATCCTGCTGAGCTCATCAATCTGTATGCTGTTTAATTCCTTTTTCTTGCCTTATTGCCCTGGCTAGAACCTTCAGCACTACATTGAATACAAACAGTTAGAGTGGGCATCCCTGCCTGGTTCCCGATCTTAGGGTGAAAGCGTTGCCTTTTACCATCAAGTGCAAGGTTAGCGGCAGGAAAACTCACCTCTATTCTTATCTTTCTGAGAGTTTTTATCATGAACCGGAGCAGAATTTCCCACTGGACATGACCTCGTCCCTTCCCTCCCCTTCCTCCCCTCCTCCGCTTACTTCTTCTGCCTTACACTGTCTAAGGACCACGGGAAGTTGCACAGGAGTCCTCCATGTGAGACCAGGACAGAAGCAGACTTCACCCAGCCAAGCTGGAGGAAGGCCACCTGAGACAGGCACCCTCCTGACTCAGACAAAGACTAAAACAAAAGAGCAGGGGAGGCTGAGGAGGCAGCCCAGACACAGACCCAGACCCAGACCAGGATGCAGGCCCAGACCAGGACCCAGACCCAGACCCAGACCAGGACCCAGACCCAGACC
>NW_003852462.1:3483050-3483661 GCF_000181295.1 Otolemur garnettii
GACCCAGACCCAGACCAGGACGCAGGCCCAGACCAGGATGCAGGCCCAGACCAGGATGCAGGCCCAGACCAGGACCCAGACCCAGACCCAGACCCAGACCAGGATGCAGGCCCAAACTCAGACCCAGATCTAGACCAGGACCAGGATGCAGGCCTAGACCAGGACCCAGACCCAGACCAGGACCCAGACCCAGACCCAGACCCAGACCCAGACCAGGACCCAGACCCAGACCCAGACCAGGATGCAGGCCCAGACCATGACCCAGATCTAGACCAGGACCAGGATGCAGGCCCAGACCAGGACCCAGACCCAGACCCAGACCCAGACCAGGACCCAGACCCAGACCCAGACCCAGACCCAGACCCAGACCAGGATGCAGACCCAGACCAGGACCCAGACCCAGACCCAGACCCAGACCAGGACCCAGACCCAGACCAGGATGCGGGCCCAGACCATGACCCGGATCTAGACCAGGACCAGGATGCAGGCCCAAACCAAGACCCAGACCCAGACCAGGACCCAGACCAGGACCCAGACCAGGACCCAGACCCAGACTCAGACCCAGACCAGGACCCAGACCAGGATGCAGGCCCAGACCAGGACCCAGACCC
>NW_003852462.1:3484312-3504774 GCF_000181295.1 Otolemur garnettii
CAGACCAGGACCCAGGCCAAGATAGACCAGGGCCCAGACCAGGACCCAGGCCAAGATAGACCAGGGTCCAGACTTGTGCCCAGACCCAGACTCAGACCACACCTGAGCTTCCTGCTCCTTCCTCAGGCCCCTAACAGGAGGCACGGGGCAGTGAGTATCCACATCCCACACCCAGGAGGGAGACTCAAGGCTCACTGAGCAATGACCCTGGTCAGGTGGCCACACTCCAGCTTATGTGGCCGCTGGCCCCCTTCCAAAGAAGAGACCTGGGAGGTGGGGAAGAGCTGCTGGGGGGGGGGGTAGCAGGAGGGTTCTCCCACCACAGCCAGGCCAGCTGCAGCCCCACCCTCACCCTCTGTGCCTCCTGCTGGAGCCTGGTGCTCGGGTGTTGGGAACTGAGCAGCCTTTGCCTTCGCTGTGGTTTGTTGGCTTGCAGGGGATGTGGGGCCATGATTTTCTTTTATCTCCCATTGTGCATTATAAATGTGCATATTACAAAAATCAGAAAACATAGAAAAAGGAAAAGAAACACACAGACCAGTTCACCACCCCAATAAAACACAAAGTAGCATAAGCTGCAGAAGAGACAGCCCAGCACACACCACAGATCTCCACACCCCTGTAGGAGGCGCTCCGGCCCCCAGCCGCAGGGAGCTGCAGGTGGGCCCCTAAGCCCCTCACACACCCCTCATCCCCAGCAACGGCTCATCCACTCTGTCCCTGTTAACAGGTTGCACGTTCTGGGTGTGGCCTACCATCTGCGGGCTTCGTCTGGACCGCATCATTCCTGCCCCTCAACCTTCTGTCTTCAACAAGAGCCCTGGTCTCTCTTGCTTCTCTGTTGTCAAACTCGCCATCCTTCCAGGGGAGAACCCAACACTTGGCCGTCTTCAGGCTTCTATAATTAATTAAAACGAGGGCTCGCTGGAGACCTCAAGTGAGGCTGGCAGCCCATGGATAAGCCACCCCACACCAAGGCAGGGCTGTTCTGGTGAGAAGAACTCCATGGGGGCTGTGTCTGCTCCGAGCAGAAGTGAGTTGGCTCTTTGTTTCCCCCACACACACCCCAGGAATGTTTCAGGGCCGGATGAGCAAGTGAGTATGGAGCACTTGGCAAAGGATCTCGTGGTGCTAGAGGGTCCCCGGGGGCAGTTACCACTTCCACAAGAGGGACCCACATGCCTGACCACACTCCAGCCTAAGACCAAGGGACAGGGGGCTGACTGTGGGCTCAGATATTCAGTGAGACCCCCTGCAGTCTGCAGCCAAAAAGTCCTCCTGGCAGCTCTAGAAGCTGCCCTCCCTGGGGCAGCAGGGCCTGACCCGCTCAGCAAAGTAAATTCCATTAGAGAAGGAAGCTCCCAGGGTAGCCAGCTGTGCCATTTAAAAAGCCACACCCTCCTGGCAGCAGCCTCCAGGACCAGTTCCAGCCAAATGTGTTTTTGTTTTTTCAAAAGACAAATAAATGGGTCAGAAGCCAACGAGGGAACCAAGAGCTGCCTCTGGAGGGTAAGTTCCAGAGGATGGAGTTAGCGACTCCATTAAAGAAGATTTAATGAGTCAGAAAGAGATCAGAAACAGGACCGACTCGGGGTGTAAATCAAATATTAATCATCGTAAAGGCGAGGCTCGCTAAGGCATAAATCAATAGCTCAGGCAGACTTGCAAACATCTGCCTCTTGAAGGCACTTCCAGAAATCTGGGGCTAAAATGGCAGGAGAACAGGGAGCCAGAGCAAGAAGAGGGTCTGTGTGGGCCAGGAGCTAATGGTGTCGTCCCCGTGCCCCTGGGAGCTCATCTCCCCCAAAGTGCCGGGCTGGGAACTTGGCACAAGGTTGTGCCCCACTGCCCCTCCCAGAGGGCCCCACTTCACCCTCCATTCTGCTCATGCAGCCCCTTCCTCCCCCGGGGCCTGTCCTAGGTAAAGACGTGCATCACCTTTGCCTCTGATCCTCAATCCCACAGGCTGCCCTTACGTGTTGTGGGGAAACTGAGGCTCAGAGATGCAAGTTAGTAGTGCAGACACAAGTCCAGCTTGCCGGTGATCCAAATCCCTTCCTAACCGCCATCCCCCAGGCCTTCAGCTACACCCACCCTCCCCAGAGCAGCCCTCTCCCAGCTGTAGAAGGGTGGGCAACCACATAGGCAGGGCAGAGGGTGGGCCACCTCCTCCCAGCCAGGCTGTCCGCATCCCCACCCAGGGCACCAAGCCCCTTATCATCCAGGAAAGGGCCTGGTGCTCCTGTCCAGCAGGCAGGGGCAGAGGCTCAAGGGCCCACCCACCTCCCCTCTCCCACCACCCTCTACCTGCCTGCATCTGCGTCTCTGCCCCAAGTTTTCTCTGGCCTCCCATGGCCAGTCCGGAAGTGCCCCTGGGACAAGCTCCTTCATCCCCTGACTGGCCTGTTAATCTCCTGGGGCTGCCAGAACAAGCCACACAATACAACAGAAACTCGCTCTCATTTTATTAATCCACTCATGTATTGATGGGCTCTTGGGTTGATTCCACATCTTTGCGATTGTGAATTGTGCTGCTATAACCGCTGTAAACATTCAAGTGCAAGTTTCTTTCTGATAAAATAGAAACTCAACAGAAATCCAGCAGGTGGGAAGGGGGAGGAAGGGCAGAATAACATCACTCTGGGTACGATACACACTATCTGGGCGACAGGCACACTTTTAACATTGACTCATTTTCCTGTAGCCAAAACATCGGTACCTCTGTAATATTCTGAAATCAGAAAAGAAATTTACTTTCTCACAGTTCTAGAGGCCAGAAGTCAGAGGTCAGGTGCAAGCCAGGGGCCCCACAGGCCCTAAAGGAGGTCCTCCCGGCCGCTTCCCGCCTCTGGCAGTTCCAGGCATCCTGCGGCCTGGCAGCATCACACCGATCTCTGCTCCCTCTTCCCATGGCCTTCTGCCCTCAGCACCTGTGTCTCTTCTCTCAGGACACCAGTCACTGGATCAGTGCTCACCCTACCCCACTGCGACCTCGTCTTACTTTGAGTGCCTCTGCAAAGGCCCCATTTCCTAGCAAGGTCACATTCCCAGGTATAGGGGGTGAAGACTTCAGCATATCTCTGGGGTCACCTTAACCCCAGCAGCTGGTGAGTCTGAGGCATCCTCCAGCCCATGTGGCCATGGGCAGCAGCACCTGCGTCATCACAGTTACAAGAAACCCAGAACTCAGGCCACCCCAGGCTTGCTGGACCAGAATTGCCATCCACAGGGGCCTTCAGGGTACAATTCTACACTACCCTGCAGTGGTCCCCAGAGGGACTGAGCCCTGCTGTCCTCAGTTCACAGTGCCCTTCACTGTCTCCTTCTGGCCACCTCCTGATCCCAGCCACAGGGACTCACTGATAGTTTTACCTCAACACCTGTTTCTCAGGGACCCAACCTGAAATGGGGGACAGGGCCCACACCTCTCTGATCCTCTCTAGGAACCATGCCCCGAGGTTGCCGGCTCACCCAGAACAGCAAACAACAGGGCCATTAATTCATGAGAACCCCTGCCCCTCCCAGCAGGCACAATGGACAGACAGACGGACAGAGAGAAGAGAGACCAAGAGACGGGGACTCCTCCCAGGAAGCTCCCTTCAGCCTCATCACAAGAAGAGCGGACCGCCCTCAAGGCCTAGTGGAAGGACGTGGTGGGAGGAACAAGGCCTCTCAGATACAAGGAAGCCATCAGCCGCCAGCCCCTGCAGCAGGCTGGGTAGGAGCCGAGGAAAGCAGGCTCCCCACAAACCAGCCCCCCACCTGCCTCCCTCTGACCGACCAAGCTGCAGCCTTGTTTTTTGCAGGACTTTTTCGGAGATGAGATCACCTTTGCCGACCTGGGCTTTGATCTCTCCCAAGCCAAGAACAGAAGCAGCAGCCTCTGATCTTCCCCAAATTGCTCAGAGTTCACCACATGGAGACAAGAAGCGGGACTTGGTCTCTTTCTTCAAAACATGCCTCCGGCCTTTTTAAGAAGTTCCCCAAGAAGGGCTGACCTGGATGTGCCAAGACTGTCTGTTTCCCTCAAACAAGAAAATCTCTTCTGAAGGGGAAGGAGAAGCCTAAAGGCTCTGCACGAAAGTATCTTCCGTCTGAATGAATTTGACAATGGGTCAGCCCATTTCAGACTCTGAAAAGTGGCATGGAAATTGTCCTGTCCAGCAGAGGAAATTCTGCTGAAGCATCAAGCAAGGCTTGGCTGTGGCACGTCCAGGGAGCTTGTGCCAAGAGGCTCAGCACCTAAAGCCTCTCAGGAACCCCCACACCACCCAGGACTCAGCCGAAGTGTTCAGAGTAGACAAAAGTTCCAAAGAAGGGAGAGGAGTCGAGCTCAATTCCCAACAGCCAGGAGAGGTTTAACTCAACAGATACTAATCTAATGCCCATGATGTGCAGCAGGCAGCATTGATTGCTCTGGGCCCTGAGTGAGAACCCCAAGGTTGGGGCCAGCTCTGAGCCTTCCCAGCTGTGGGAATCACCCTTAGCAAGTTCTGTAGCCTCCCAGGCTCCATCTTCTCATCTGAAAACAGAAATTCCAAGAATCTACTGTGAGCATCAGAATCCACGATGCCCACGGTGTGCTCACATGGCCTGGAACAAGAGCTGAGACCTGCATAGACAGGCTGAGCCCCACCCTGGCTTGAGCCCTGCAATGGGGGAGATTCTGGAGCCAGCCGTCATGCCAGCCCTCTCCTGGGCCCAGCGGCTCACACACAGAGCACATAGTGCTTCAAACACACGAGGCTGAGATCCAGCCCCAGGCCCTCTGGCTACGCTGGAGCCACGGCCCTGACCTGCTTCCTGACTCCTGGCCAGGGCATCCCACAGGGATGGACAATGAGTAGCTTTGTCTGTGCAGAGGAGGAGCAGGCAGGCATTCTGGGTGAGGGACACCTGCCAGATGGGACGGTGCGTGAGCCCACCAGGCCAGAGTCCCCAGAAGACAGAAAGGGCCACTCGGTGCAGTCTCTACAGAGCCAGGCAGGCAGACATGGGGTCCAAGGGCACTGGGACATCTCCCCAGGCCTCCAAAAGATCTCCGAGATTTCACACCTGAGGCTCTCAACCTGTGTGAGGCTGGAAACACACTCACTCTGGAAATGCAGTCAGAATGCCGTGTCTCTGTCTAAGAAAGGGCCCCCCAGGAGTCTGTGACCCCCACTCCTCCAGGGTAAGAGCCTGTCCTGTCCAACAGTGAACATGGCATCTTCTGCTGCTGCTCCACTTCCCTGCAAGGCACAAGAACCACCCCCACCCCCACAGGCCTTGAGGCTTGATGCCTTTTGCTAGGGGACACTGAGTACTCTCTGAACCTCCACAGGAGATCAGAACCACTTCCACTCAGCAGATGAAGAAACTGAGACAAGCAACATGAGGCCCTGGCCCAAGGCCACTGCACCTTTGGATAGTGGAGAAGGACTGGGTCTCACTCACTCCCACCACAGCTGACTGTCTAAGCTCAGGGCCACACTGCCCCAGGCACATGGGAACCCAGACTGCTGCTTTCAAGCTGGCCCTGGTGCTCAGGGCAGTGACAAGCCCTGTCTCGGTGAGGACTTGGGAGGAAGAGGCTGGGCTAGGAGGCGAGGGGCAACCTCTCCTTTTCATGAGCCGCCGTCTTTCTTCTGCACTTCAGTGGGAGAGGAGAAGAGCTCACTGGCAGTGAACACAGATCACCAGTGAAGTCGCATGAAGACTCTGCCGTCTGCCTGGCGCTCTCCCGTCCTCCAGCCCTGGGGGGCCGCAAGCCTCTGAAAGTGATGTGAGGCTCAGGCTTGACTCACAGTACGCACCCTCAGGTTTCAAAAAAGTACGTCTGGCGTCAGATCTGTGAATTGTTTAACGGGATTAACCCAGCTCACAAGTGCTCTGCTGTCACTTTGTTCCTGGCAAGAGGAGCTCTGATCTGAAGTTGCAAAAGCCGGCTTGAGATCCACAGAGCCTGGCTGCTGCACCAGTCACTGGAGGCGCCATGGACAAGAGAGAAAGCCTGTGTGTGTTATCCCCGGGGATGCTGTCAGGGCTGGGAGGGGTCCAGCTGGACAGAGGCCACATGGCCCTGTGTGGGGGCCGTGGGGATAAGAGCCAGGGCTTCCATGGAAGAGAGAAGTCACTCAGGGTCTCAGCAGGCTGCTCCCAGCATCTCTACCTGCTCCTCCCACCACCAGCTCACTCAGGTTTGTCCAGAAAGACCCAGATCAAGGCCCACAGAGCTGCGGGAAATCTGGGTTTGGTTCCCTCCCCTGGTTCCAGTCTGAGATCTACAGTAAATGCTGCTGAATGGTGCACTGAAGGTGCGTCATGGCCTGCGTCAGAGTCCCAGCTCTGCCACTTCCTACTGGTCTTGGCAATCTTTTGAATGCCCAGGGAGATGCCCCAATGCCCTTGGACCCATGTCTCTCTGCCTGGGACTGCACCGAGTGGCCCTCCCTATCCTCTGGGGAGACCTCTGACCTACCTGGTGGGTTCACATCCCATCCCACCTGACAGATGTCCCTCACCTAAAGTGTCTCTCAGGGCCTCAGTTTCATCATCTGTGAAGTGGGGATGATGTTAATAGTGGAACCCGCACCATAGGGTTCCTTATAAAGATTAGAACAATTAGTTTGGGTCAAACACTCAGGGCAGCACCTGCCTCAGGAAACAGACTACCCAGGCTGGTGGATGTTGTTATAATGATCATATGTTATCTGTCATTGTGTATATTATGTTTTTACATTATATTCTTAATATATACTAATATTACCATTACCACAGGCAGGCAGCAGACTAAGATCTTCATGTGAATTATTATCTCTCTCTCTCCATAGCTCTCTGGGCCTGAGGAAGCTAGCAGGGGAGAAATTTACACCCAGGCACCACAAAGATCTCTCCCAGCTGAGCAAGAAACAAATGACCCAATATTCTAAAATGGTCATAAGACTTGAACACCCCACCAAACAAGATAAGGTGGGCGGCAAATGTGCACATGAAGAGATGCTCAACGTCATCAGGAATTACAAAAACGCAGTGAGCACCCCGGTTCTGGGGTTCTAAGAGGTGGTGTGACTTGTGACTTGTCCCCAGGCCCGTGGTGGCTGGCAGTAGAGCCAGACTAGCCACAGCCCATCAGACTCTGGGATAACTGCCCATATGTCTCACCTCGCCACACAGGGCTGGAAACTCAAATGCCCAGGGAGCTGGGCAGGCAGCATAAATAACCAGCTGGGGGAACAGCAACAGGCATGTGGGGCTGCCACTGGGGAGGCTATAGGGAGTGGTGGCGACTGCGGCAAATTGGAGCACATGTCCTGTGTAAAGGGATGAGCTGTGTCCCAAATCTAGATGATTAAGACCAAGGGGGAATATAGACCTCATATATCCAGACATTCCTGTTTATTAAGGAAAAAAAATAGACTTTAATTTTTTTTAAGCTGGCAAGTTATTTTTAAAAATTGAACATAGCAATGGCTCGCACCTATAATCCTAGCACTCCGGGAGGCTGAGATGGGAGGATCCCTTGAGTTCACAAGTTCAAGACCAACCTGAGCAAAGAGACTCCATCTCTGCTAAAATAGGAAAAAAGTTAGCCAGGTGTTGTGGCAGGTTCCTGTAGTCCCAGCTACCCTGGAGGCTGAGGCAGTAGGATGTCTTAAACCCAGGAGCTTGAGGTTGCTGTGAACTATGATGATGCCACGGCACTGTAGCCAGGACACTTGAGTGAGACTGACTCAAAAAAAAAAAAAAAATTGAACACCATGATTGGATTGATGTATACAGCTATGATTTAATAATAAAAAAAAATACTAAAAAAAAATTAAACATACAGGCTCAGGGTGCCTATAGCTCAGTGGCTAGGGCACCAGCCACATACACCAGAGCTGGTGGGTTTGAACCCAGCCCAGGCCTGCCAAACAACAAAGACAAATAGCTGGGCATTGTGGCAGGTGCCTCTAGTCCCAGCTACTTGGGAGGCTGAGGCGAGAGAATCGCTTAAGCCCAAGAGCTGGAGGTTGCTATGAGCTGTGATACCACAGCACTCTACCGAGGGGGACATAGTAAGACTCTGTCTCCAAAAAAAAAAAAAAATTGAACATACAATGACTCAAATTGTGTATTTTTTATGACCTATCTAGAAGCCAGCCTCAGCACACTGCCCTGAGCCCCAGATCCTGTGGGAGAGAGGCAGCCAGAGAACCCCAATCCCTCCACAGGGACCTCAAGGACCAGCTCTCCCACTGGAAGGCCACGTTTCCCTGGCAGGAAAAAGCAGACTGAAAATGAAGATCTGGGCTGGAGAGCAGGCGCACAGAGCCTCCTGCCCCTCATAAGCTCAGAGAGCATCACCAGGACGGAGGCATCGCCCTCCACTCTGGGAACACGGGACTTGGCAGGGCTCTGGTGCCAGTGAAACGCGGCCCTCCCTTTTCATAGCTGGGAACTGAGGCCCAGAAGGGAAGGGCGTTTGCTCAAGGTCAGACAGAGGCACAGCCACAGAGCAGGCCTAGAGCCCAGCCACACTGCCCTGGGCCACCCAGCCATGGCAATTGGCTCTGACCTGTCAAAGCAGACAGGCTTTGTTTCAGCCTACTTGGCTGGACCCCAAGCAGCACCCCCTGCCCAGGGAGGCAGCCTGGACTCCACAGGGGCCCATTTGCATGCAAGGCCCTGTTGCCTGCCTGGAGGCCACCTGGCAGGTCGCATGGATGCACTGCCTCTCATCAAAGACCACGAGGGCACTTTGAACACGGCACACTTTGAAGCACCGTTTGACTTTCAATCCAAGCCTGCAAAATATCTTTGCAGAAAAATAACCTAGATTTGTCATGGCACATTCTGACACATTTGTATGGTCCCTTGATCTATCCCTGGGCTAACAATAGCTCCCCGGTTTCACTTTAAATAAGAACATTCACAACACAGACAAGAAGAATGGGGGTAAAATGGGCGATTACTTAAAAAAAAATAACTCACACAAATGTGAAGACAAATTCAGTCTGCTGAAAATGGAGCCCCGTTCCAGCCAAGTGACAGATTCATGACCAAGTGACTCTAACAGCTGCCGACAGGCCCAACCTGAAAGAGGCAGAAAAGGAGGAGGGTGCGATGGCTCTGCAGCGGGCAACGGGATTTGGGGTCCTTCATTCGCAGGTCTGTGGCTTTATTTCAGCCCAGACGCCCTATCACTGGGTTGCCACTCTCTGGTCACTGATGAAGAACAGGCAGACCCTGGACAATCACAGAAGTTTGGAGGGGGGCACAGGAGGTGCTACTGGGAAAGCCCAATGTTGAGGAGGACAGTCACCGAAGTCCCCAGTTTGAGCTGGAAGTCAGTCTGCAGCAGGAGGGGAAAGGAAGGACAGGTCCCGGTTTCCAGGCCCTTCAGTTCCCTGTTGTCTTAACTCCAAATCAGTGAAGTCCAGCCCAGCCAGCGACCCCAGCCCCTCCTCCCTTCATGGTAAAAATAGCTCCCTTTAGTGCCTCTGGCACAGCCCTGGGGGATCGTCACAGCAGCCTGGGAGGCTTGCAGGCCTCTGCCCACAGTGCTCAGGGCTCAGAGAACACCATGGTTTGCTGAGGGTCAGGGGAACTGCCAGACCCAAACCCAAACTCAGCCCCGCCTCAGCCTGTTCAGACCAGTTGCAGGATGCATTTCAACCTCCAGTGGAACACGACCCAGCCTAAAAAAGGAGAGGACTCTGACACCCGCAGCAGTACGGAGGGGCCTGAGGACGTTCTGTGGAGTGAAATAAGACAGTCACACAAATCACTGTGTGATTCCACTTGTGTGAGGTCCCTGGAGGAGTCAGAACCAGAGAGACAGACAGGGGGTCAGAGGGTCCCAGGGGCTGGGAGAGGGGTGGGTGTTCAGCGGACATGGAGTTTCAGTTGTGGGACAAGAAAAGTGCTGCAGATGGTGGTGGTGACGGCCACACAACCTCACGGGTGCACTGCTGCCACTGAGCCAGGTGACGGCCACACAACCTCACGGGTGCACTGCTGCCACTGAGCCAGGTGACGGCCACACAACCTCACGGCTGCACTGCTGCCACTGAGCCAGGTGACGGCCACACAACCTCACAGGTGCACTGCTGCCACTGAGCCAGGTGACAGCCACACAACCTCACGGGTGCACTGCTGCCACTGAGCCAGGTGACGGCCACACAACCTCACGGGTGCACTGCTGCCACTGAGCCAGGTGGCGGCCACACAACCTCACGGGTGCACTGCTGCCACTGAGCCAGGCAATGTCATAGAAAAATGGCAAATTTCATTATGTGTCTTCTATACACACACACACACAAATACGTACTTCAGAGCCTGCATTGGTGACGTCCTCTGTCCCTCCTGCTGTCATCTTCTTTATTAATCATTTGTTTATATATAGATATATATGAAAAACTTAGACATTATTTTATATTTTTTATTTCAGAATATTACAGGGTAATATAAATTGATTTATATTTAAATATAATTAAATATTATATGTTTGGTTATAAAGTTTCCTTTATGTATTTTTTTTTTGAGACAGTCTTACTTACATCACCCTTGGTAGAGTGCTGTGGCATCACAGCTCACAGCAACCTCAAACTCTTGGGCTTAAGCAATTCTCTTGCCTCAGCCTCCCAAATATCTGGGACTATAGGTGCCTGCCACAACCCCCAGCTATATTTTTGTTGTTCTTGTCATTGTTGTTTAGCAGGCCTGGGCCAGGTTTGAACCCACCAGCCCCAGTGCATGTGGCCAGCGCCCTAATCACTGAGCTATGGGTGCCAAGCTACGTTTTCTGCATTTTAAATCAAAGTTATATTTGCATACCCTTAGCCCAAGAGTGTGTGACGTTCTTGTGGTAAATAATCATTCTTAGCAGGCTGGGTGCGGCGGCTCATGCCTGTAATTCCAGCACTCTGGGAGGCCAGGCAGGTAGATTGCTTGAGCTCATGAGTCCCAGACCAGCCTGAGCAAAAGCGAGATCCTGTCTCTACTAAAAATAGAAAAACTGAGACAAGAGGATCACTTGAGCCTGAGTTGGAGGTTGTTGTGAGCTATGATGCCATGGCACTCTACCCAGCCTGAGACTCTGTCTCAAATACTAATAAGAATAAGAATAATAATTCTTAGTGCTCACTGTGTGCCAGGCACCCTGCTAGGTGCGAGGCTGGAGAGGAAATCCCTTTTCTGCCCCCAGAGAAACCTGCAGCCCAGTGAGGAGCAGCTGATCTATGCACACAGGGCAGGGAGACTGGAGCAGGGGACAGGTGCTATCAGGAAGGCCCATGGCAGCAGATGACACCTGTGCTTATACCTAAGAGCCTGTCACTTAGGCCCTGAACATTTCTTGCCATTTCTCCCAGAAACTTCTGGGGCTACACAGAGGAGCTAGAGGTGAGTGCAGAGCTCACCTGCCCCTCCCCCCCAACCAGGTCACCTGTCTTCCTTTGGGTCAGAGTGAACTCTGGGAGGGCAGGAGAGACACTCGCTCTGGGGAGGTGAAGGATGCGATGTGCATTCACTGCCTCCCGGGCCATTTTTCATGCTCCGTCTCCAAGAACCAGGAGTGTGAGATGGATGGTCCCGAGGACGCCTTGCTCACTGCGCCAGGAACACACACCCAAGTCTCCCCTCCGACGTCATCCATCTCGGCTTTATTACACCCTGACAGCGTCTGCTGGAGATCTTTGTCATTTCCCAGACCAAGGCTTATTTTTTATTTTCAGCAACTTGTCGAATGCATTTCCCGTTGAGTCATTATTTCATTTAGAAGTCCTTCAGTCTGGCTGTGATTGCGGACACTTAATAGAGTTGCTCGTGTCCTATAAGGATTTTGTATCCGACCGTTGACAGTTTTAATCTTGAAAGAATCCACTCAGCGAGCCCAGCCGCACCTCACCGCAGTGGGGCGGCCATGTGAGTGGACTGAATCACACCGCTGGTACTTTTCCAAAGGACAGGATCTGCCCAGTGTGTGGAGTGAGTTCTGTGTCACCAACCAGCAGGGGAAAAGTGACTGGATCGGGGACACTGGCCATGAATCAATGGCCAGGCCCTCTGTCAAGGTAGGAAGGTCTTACGCCACCTGGAAGCACTGTCCTCAGAATAGGTGCATTTCCATATGAGCACCTGTTTTGATGAATTGGTGCTGCCCCGGGCCCAGCAGATCCACTGAACTCTGATTCGCTGGACAGCCAAGGCCCAGGCCATCAAAGGTGGTTGAGCCACTCATGTGGCTTTAAATGACTCACTTAGCCAGTGGGGGTGGCAGGGGTGTCAACTCTGCAGGGCTTTGCATGGAGGTGGGTCACTTCTTTGGGATGAACACAGTAGGAGACAGAGAGTAGACAACTGGCCGAGCTGACCGTGCAGGACCCTCTGCCCTTGGCTCCTTGGAATGGAGAACCAACATGGCTGGAATCTCACTAGTGCTGTTCTGTTGACCCTGTAAAGCCCACAAGCTGGTGATCACCCTTCTCTGGGACGTTCCTCCCACCCCATCCACAGGAGTAGGCCTGGGCAGCCCTGCCTGTTCCATGAGTTCTCACCCCACCCCAATTCGTGCAGCAGATGACTGGTGGGCCCCACACACTCCAGTCAGGTCTCCTCTCCTGGAGGTGCAAGGTTGCAGCCAGGAGCAGTTGGCTGTCAAAGGGCCTGCCTGATAACCTGCGAGCCGAGGGGCCACAAAGACAAGGAAGAATGACCAGGAGGGACAGAGAGAAGCAGAAACCAGAAACAGAGAGACAGGGATTGCTCTCATCCCACCCTACATTCCCTGAGAGCATCCCCCTCCACCGTGCTGAGTCCCTGAAGAGACGTCCATGGCCAACAGATAACGCGGAAAACTGCTCACACTCTCTAATCATCAGGGCAATGAAAACTAAAACCACCGAGTCCCCATATGATCCAACAATCCTGCTTCTGGGCATAACGCCAAAGGAACTGGAACTGGTGTGTTGAGGAGACGCCTTCACTCCCCCATTCACTGTCCCACTGGTCATGACGGCCACGACATGGAAGCCACCTAAGTGTCCCTCGAGAGACAATCGGATAAAGAAAAGGTGGCACATACACTAATAGAATACTATTCATCCTTTAAAAAGAAGGAAATTCTGTCATTTGTGACACCATGCCTGGGCCTGGAAGACATCACGCTAAGGGAAATGAACCTGTCACAGAAAGACAAACAAATACCATCTAATCTCACTCATATGTGGAGCCCAAAATCATCACTCTCATAGACACAAAACTCTCAAGGTATTTATCTCTGGCTGGGGAGCAAGAAAAGATGATGACGAAATGTTTTGGTTAGCCCGAGGGAGTTAGCGTCAGCGATCTTACTGTGTGGCGACCACGGTTAGTCACAACCTGCTGTGCAAGACACACATCCAGATATTTGTGGTTTCACAAATTTTCACAAAAAAATTTCAGTCCACACCATTGCAGTAAAGCATATATTCCAATAAAGCAAGTCACATAAATTTTTTGGCTTCCCCGTACATATAAAAATTACACTGATATTATATAGTAGTCTATTAAGTGTCAATAGCAAAAAAAAAAAAAAGGTATTGACCTTAACTCAAAATTCTTTACTGCTCAAAAATGCTAACAACCATCTGAGCCTTCACCCAGCCATAAGCTTTTTTGCAGGTGGAGGGTCCCGCCTCGGTGTTGGCAGCTGCCGATGAATCAGGGTGGCAGTTGCTGAAGGTTGGGGTAAAGCGGAGGCAATTCCTTTAAAATGAGACAACACTGAAGTTGGCTGCACTGATTGACTTCTATCACAAAAAATTTCTCTGCCGTGTGTGACCCTGCTCAGACACCAATCGCATTTAACCCACAGTAGAACTTCTTTCAGAATTGGACACAATCCTCTCAAACCCTGAGTTTATAGAATATTCTAAATCCTTTGTTGTCGTTTCAACAACATCTTTACCAGGAACTGAGTCCATCTCCGGAAACCACTGCCTTTGCTCGGCCGTAAGGAGCAGCTCCTCATCCACTCAAGTCTGGTCCTGAGTTGGCGGCAATTCAGCCCCATCCTCAGGTCCGCGTCTAATTCTGGTTCTCATGCTGTTTCCATCACATCTGCAGTCTCTTCCTCCACTGGAGCCCTGAACCCCGCAAGGTCATTTGTCAGGGCTGGACTCAACTCCTTCCAAACTCCTGTTAATGTTGATAGCTTGACCTCCTCTCACAAATCATGAACGTTCTCGGTGGCTTCTAGAAGGTTGAATCCTTTCCAGAAAACCTTCTTCAATTGACTTTGCCCAGATCCACCAGAGGAATCACTCTCTGTGGCAGCTGTAGCCTTATGAAATGTATCTTTTAAATAATAAGACGTGACAGTTGAAATTACTCCTTGATCCACAGGCTGCAGGGTGGATGTTGTGTTAGCGGCCGTGAAAACATTATAATCTCCTGTACCTCGCTGTCAGAGCTCTCGGGTGATGAGATTCATTGTCAATGAGCAGTAATGTTTTAAGAGGACTCTTTTTCTCTGAGCAGGAGGGCTCAACAGTGGCATAATAATATTCAGTAAACCGTGCTCTAAGCTGCTGTGCTGTCATCAGGTTTTGTGGTTCCCTTTGCTAGAGCACAGGCAGAGTAGATGCAGCCTGGTTCTTAAGGATGCGACGGTCTTCAAAATGCAGGGTAAAGGAGCACTGGCTTCAACTTAAAGTCGCCAGCTGTGTTAGCCGTTAAGAAGAGAATCACCATCTGTCCTTCCAGGCACCAACTTCTCCTCTCTAGCTATGAAAGCCCTCGGTTTCATCTTTCATCGACACTGAAAACCTCTTGTCCAGTGCGGCCGCCTTCATCAGAGGTCTGGGCTGGATCTTCTGGGTAACTTGCAGCCCCTTCTCCGTCAGCGCTGGCTGCTTCACCTTGTGCTTTTATGGTATGGAGACGGCTTCTCTGCTTAAACTTCATGAACCGACCTCTTCCGCCTTCAGACTTGCCCCCTGCAGCTTCCCCACCTCTCTCAGCCTTCGCAGAACTGTAGAGGCTTAAGGCCACGCTCAAGATTGAGTTTTGGCTTAAGGGAGCATTGTGGCTGGTTTGCTCTATGCAGAAACCCCCCTCCCAACTTCCTCCATCTCGGCAATAAGGCTGTTTTGCTTTGTGAATGTCCGTGCATTCACTGCAGTGGCACTTTTAACTTCCTTCTAGAACTTTCCCTGGCATCCACTCACAACTTGGCCAACCATCTGGCCTAGAGGCCTGGCTTTTGGCCTCACCTGGCTCTTGACACGTCTTCTTCACTAAGCTTAATTGTTTCGAGGTTTTGATTTAATGTGAGAGACACTTGACTCTTCATTTGAACACTTCAAGGCCACTGTCAGGTTATTAATTGGCCTGATTTTGATATTGTTGTATCTCAGAAGGTAGAAAGGCCCCAGGAGAGCAAGAGAGACTGGCAAGGACCAGTCAGTAGGGCACCAGAACACACAACACTTACGAAGTCTGTAGTCTCACAGGACGAGGGCTCGTGGCCCCCCAAAATAATTACCATAGCACCACCAACCATCACTGAGCACAGATAACCACAACAAATACAGTAACAACAAAATTTGAAATAGTGCAAGAATTACCAAAATAGGACTCAGAGACCCAGAGCGAGCGTGTGCTGTCAGAAAAACAGCGCTGATAGACTTGCCTGATGGGGGGTGGCCGAAACCCTCACTTTGTTAAAAACAACATCTGCCACCCAAAACAGCATGAAACGTGACAGAGCGAGCGTGTCTGTGCTTCCGGACCCCTAACGGAGCTGAGCGCGTTAGTGGGGTGGTGCCTGTGTTAACCAGCTGGATGGAATCTCTCCGTAATGTAGACAAAGTCAAAACGTCACAGTGCACCCCACAAACATATACAATCATGACTTTTTCAATTTAAAAAATAAAATTATAATAAGTGGCCAACTTAGCCAGGCAAGTGGGACTCAAGTGCAACCTAAATTTGTGAATCTGCGTGTGATCCTCCCGGAAGGGGCACGAATGGGGGTTTGATCTCTCGCTCCTTCACAACCTATCAAAACTCTTTGAAGCTACAGGATTTGCAGGTGCAAGGAAGTGGTCCTGGGAGGCCCAGGAGGGCCCAGAGCTGGGACTCAGGAACACGGCTTTCAGTCCTTTCAGAATCAGAATTTTAAATTTAAAAAGCAGGAGAAAGAAATCAGTTGACACCTACACTGACTATAGCTACTTTGACCTTGTAAATGAGAGCGCATAATTTATACCCACTATATTAGTTTTCGATTGCTGCATAACAAATTAATGCAAATTTGGTGGCTTCAAACAACAGACATTCATTATCTCAGAGCATTTGGAGCCAGGAGCCTGTGCGCCACTGAGCTAGGCTGAAACAGAGACGTGGCTGCTCCCTCACCTGGAACTCAGGGGCCCCCCAACTTCATTCAGCTTGTGGGAGGGACTGGGGTCCCTCTCACTTTTAGCTCCCCCAGGCTGCCCTCAGGTCCTGGCCATGACAGGGCAGTAGGCTTCTTCAAGGCAGGAGGAGAATCTCTCCCGTACTCTGAACCTCCAACTTCAGAGGGGTCCGGCGCCTTTAAGGGCTCACCTGATTAGGAAGGCTTACCCAGGATGACCTCCCTCGTGGTTAACAAAAAGTCAACTGATTTGGGAGCTAAAATTCCTTCGTGTTTGTCCTATCAGTGACACAGGAGTCATTTTATCACAGGAGTTAAATTCATCATATTCCTCACCCTGCCAGCACTCCAGCTGAGGGGGGATACACTGGGGTGAGAACTTCTGGGCTGTGGCAGGCAGAATGACCAGCGCCAAAGATGTCTCCTTTGTAATCCCTGAAACCTATGAGCATGGATTGTCACATGGTCCAAAAAAAAAAGTCTTTGCAGATATGATCAGAGTTAAGGACCTAGAGGTAAAACTTATTCTAGACTATCCAGGAAGGCCCAGAGTGGGCCCCTGAATTCTTAACAGCAGAGGCTCCTCTCCAGCTGTGGTCAGAGGCATGTGTGGCTGCAGAATTAGGGTCAGGGAGAGGCCGTATTGCCAACTCTGAAGACAGAGGAGGGGGCTGCAAGCCAACAGGAGCAGGAGGCCTCCTAAGCTGGACAGAGTGAAGGAGTGGCCTCCCTAGAGCCTTCAGAAGGAGCCAGCCCTTGATTTCAGCCCGGGGAGACTTCTGACCTGCAAAACTAGAAGATGACAGATTTGTGTTTTAAACCACTGGGGTTGTGATGATTCATTACAGAAGCCACAAAAAAAAATTAAGACAGGGCAGCACCTGTGGCTCAAAAGAGTAGGGCACCGGCCCCATATGCCAGAGGTGGCAGGTTCAAACCCAGCCCCAGCCAAAAACTACAAAAAAAAAAAAAAATTAAGATAGGGGTTGCATCAATTTCCTGTGGCTTCCTTAGCAAATTACCGCAAACTTGGAAATTTATTTGGTGACTTAAAACAATGGCAATTTACTCTCTCACAGTTCTGGAGGCCAAAAGTCTTACGATCAAGGTGTCAGCACAGCCCTAAATTCTCCAGGGCTCTGGGGTGGCCCAGGCATCCTTGGCTAATGGCTGCATCACCCCAACCTCTCCACATGTCCTCCCCACATCCCCAACTGTCTCCCCTTTATGTGTCTCCTAGGAGGACATTTGTCACTGGATTTAAGGCTCACCTGGATAACCCAGGATGATCTTATCTCACGATCCTTAACTAACACCTGCAAAGACCCTCCTTCTACATGAGGTCACATTCCAGCATGTGTCCAGCCCCCCCAGGACAAGAAAAAAAATCTCTATGCAGACATTGGAAGGAGGAAGAAAACAGCAAGTGTCTCTTGATCTCTGACACTTTCTGGGTTGCCACAGGGGGACTGGAGGGAATGGTCCTCCTGCTCAGCCACTCACACCACGCAGCATGGTCAGGTGGGGGCTGCTCTGCATGGTTGGAATCATGTGAGGAGACCTGAGTGTCCCAGGAAGAGGGAAGGGACATGGAGACACAAGCCAGCCACAGGCCACAGCCTAGACACCTTTCACACCTTTCACACTAACCGCTAATGTGAAGATGTTCACCTGGAACATCGGCTGCACACACAAGGGGCTCGTGCTGGGGTCTGCTTTCTGCAGCAGTAAAACACAGTGGCTGCCAGTAACCCAGAAGCCACGTATCCCCATCCCAGCCCCAGCACCCCCAGACGAATGTGAGCATCTCTGTGCCTGCGTCTCCACTCCTGGACAGATGATAAGAAGCGTGATGATCTGGGTGCCTGTCAGGATTGAACCGTGCTCTGAAAATGGTGACGCATCAGGGCCAGCTATGGGGGCTGCTCGTGCTGGAACCAAGCCCATGTGGGGTAGAGGAGGGTCAGGAAGATTTAGCAAAGCAAGAAACAGGAGTCAGAGGTCACGGCACAAACTCCAGCCCCGTGGCTCCAGGCCCCTCTTTGGAAGAAGCAGGAAGTGGGGAGGACCAAGAGGCAGAGCGGCCCCACCTGATAACTGAGTCTCTCGTGCCATTGTAACAGCCCGTTATCCAGCCCTTCCTGCTCCCGGATCCATGCGGGAACTGCACTTAGATAAGCCTTTGCTCCTCACAAAGTTGTTTGAGGTATGTTACTGTCCCCATCAAAGAAGTCACTGAGGGCCATAGAGGGCCCGTAGCCTGCTCAGCACCACCTTGCTAGCACAAAGGGCTCCTAGACTCCAAAGCCCAGGCTGCCAACCAGCTGCTACTGTCTCCTAGGGCCACACTAGGGCCAGAACCTCAGAAGAGGTACGAAGTCCCAGGGACATAGGGTGAAACTCTTCTCTCCTTCCAAAGAAAATGTACATCAGCGCTCCATCCTCGGCCGCCCGTGGATGTGAGAGGACTTGATGTGAGCCCCCAGAGGGCCAGCACAGCCCCATCCTTTGTGAAAGGGCTGCCCCTTGGGTGAGGACAAGAGGGACAGCACAGCCCAGAAAGAGGCCCCACCTTAAGCAGGTCTCTCCCAGCAATATCTTCCGTAGGTACCTGAGTCCTGCTGGCCATCAGTCCGGACCTCTGGACCTAGCCTGGACCTTGGAGTCACCAAACCTGAAGCAAGGACAACATAGCAGAACACGGTGGCAACAGGGTCAAGTGTCCCCACCTCTGGCTTGCAACTTGCAAAGCAACGACAACCTGGTTCCCAGCCACAGGTCTCAGCTCACCTGGACTCTGTCGTTCCTGTGAAGGGAAGGATTGAGACTGGCTTCCTGGAGGAAGGGGCATGAGCAGGGCCTGGGTGGGGAGGGGCTGGGCACAGCTCCAGGGCAGCACTGGCTGGACCCCCGGAGGCCCCGGGCACAGGGAAACGGCACTCTCTCCTCTCCGCAGATAGGTCTCTGTCCCTGCCCTCTCCTCCCTCCCACTCACCAGTCCTTGAATCTTAAGAGCAAAATTGGGTGAACTTTACAGAGTGTTCTCATCAATCACAACTCCTGGCATCAGCAGAAATGAATTGAGCTGCTTGGAACTACCCGTTCCTCGACCCCATGCCTTGAAGAAAGCTGAAAGTAAGCCTGGCTGCTGGACCTCAGCCAGGACGAGGCTGCAGAGTGACCACTCAGCACGCCAGCGCCCTCCCCACCCTGCCAGGCCTGTTTTTCAATACTTTTTTTTCTTTTTTTTTTTGGTTTAATGAAGGTGAGGTTGAGACTAAGCTTAAAAAGCTTCAAATATAGTCAACACCTCCGGCTTGCAACTTGCAAAGCCACCAGCAACCTCCACCGCTATATTCACACTGCGGCCTGACCACCGGAAATCAGGACAAGGTAAATCCAGCCTCCTGGGGAAACCTGCCCCAGGGAGGGCAAGTCCCGAGGGACAGGGCCCCTGAAAGGACCTAGCCCCTACCTGGTGCCAGAGACCTCACATTCAAAATTCATTTTCAGAAATGACCCAAGTGTCTGCAGACTTGGATTCTCTGGTCCTCCAAATTATAGGCCTGGGGATTCTCCTCAATTATTTTATTATAATTTACAAAGGATCGGTTGCAGAAGGTGAATTACCTAGAAAGAGTCTCAGTCAGGATGGCCCAGGATGCTTCCTGAGGGTGATAAAATTATGCTGCAGGAAGGGCAAGAAACGTACGTAGGGAAGGGAAGAAATGCCCTTCCCTGCTGACACCTGCAAGGCCGGCTCCCTCTCATGCTAGTCCCAGGGTGAATGTAACTCCTTGGTTGGCTCCTCAGCCATCCAACCTAAAATCAACCTGCCACCCGTTATTCCTGTTCTCGTTCATAGAATCTCAGTGTATGATTGTTGTACTTAATGGCTCTCTTGGCCATCTTCCTGCCCTGCATCATGGGGTAGGGACTGGTTTGCTTCATCCATTGCTGCAACCTCAGCACCTGCTATAGCATTTGGCCCAAAATAGATCTAATAGGTGCTTAATAAATATGTGATGGATGGATGGATGGACGAATGGATGAACAGATGGATGGATGGATGGATGGATGGATGGATGGATGGATG
>NW_003852462.1:3504794-3515502 GCF_000181295.1 Otolemur garnettii
GATGGATAGATGGATGGATGGATGGATGAATGGATGAACAGATGGATGGATGGATGGATGGATGGATGGATGGATGGATGGATGAACAGATGGATGGATGAATGGATGAACAGATGGATGGATGGATGGATGGATGGATGAATGGATGGATGAATGGATGAACAGATGGATGGATGGATGGATAGATGGACAGATTGGTGTGTGGATGAATGGATGGATGAATGGACAACTGGGGTGGATGGATGGGTGGACGGATGGATAGATGAATGGATGGATGGATGGATGGATTCATGAGTGGAAAGATGGATAGATAGATGGACAAATGCATCGACAGTTATGGAGAACTCATGAATCGATGGATGAATGAATGGATGAGTGGACAGACAAATGGATGGATGAGTGGATGGATGGACTCACAAGTGGGAGGATGGATGACAAATGGACGAATGAATAGACAGTTGGATGAAGGGAGGACTCATGAATAGATGGATATAGGGATGGATGGGCAAATAGATGCACAGATGGGTGGACAGACAAATGGAGGGACAGAGGCATAAATGAATGCATGGATGAAACATTATTTGTTATTTATTAATTCATGCTCTCATTCAGTGAGTATTTCAAAGTATCTGCTGGAGACAAAATCCTAATCCTACCCATGGCAGCCACAGAATTCAACCTCTCACCCCAGGGAAGCCTTTCACATACTGGAAAACTTGAAACCACACCTTCCCTTCCCTCCAGCTGCCCAAGGGCCAGATCCCAGCGGTTGCTTATGACCTATGCCCCCTCCATCCCACTCACCCCTTTCACCTGGCCCTTCATGCTGGTTTGGCCACTGTCTAGGGCCACAGTGTTCCCTAAATGCTGTCCACTGTAAATGAGATAGTTCTCAAAAGCAAGGCTTATCAAGCTATCTGTGTTAAGGACACATTTTTTTTATTTCCAATTTGTCACAAACCAGTACTTTTGTAAAATACAATAAAAATGAATGACTAGAAAAATGAAATAAAAAAGGATACATAATACAAGCCCAATTTTTATTAGATTCAACAGACATAAAATTACCCAGAAAATTGCTACAAAGCTTCCTAAATGCTTGCTCTCAATTTCTGTACTTATCTCGTCTCAAGCTAGTAACCATGCAGAGACCATGCTTTGTACAGCTCACTGAGGGAGCACCACGAGCCAGTGGAAAGTTCGGGGAGATGAGTGACGTTAGCACCTGTGAGCAGCTGTACCTAACGCCCCTGCTGCAGGCAGCTGTGCTGTGGCCTCCCAAGTGACCAGGCCATAGCCCCTCCACCTTGGGCACCCCATGAACCAAGTCAGGCAGCCCCCGCCCAACCCCAGCGCTGGCCCAATCCCTCCCGCCTGTCTGGCCATGAAGAAGCAGTCAGAACACCCACCTTCAGGGTGCTTACGCCCTGTCTGGGGGAGGCAGAAGGTAACTAGTGTGAAGCACAGGAGGGCCTCTGCAGCTGACCACCCCCTCGAGTTGACCTATGAACTACAGGAGGGCCTCTGCAGCTGACCACCCCCTCGAGTTGATCTAATTTTTCTAGACTGCATGTGGGGAGTCTTTTGTCTTCTGTCTGCATACTGGCAGCCCCCGGAGGGCAGGGACGGGTATTGCTGCTGAATCCCCAACCTATGGCACACATTTGGAGCTCCAAGAACGTCTGACAAATGTCAGGAAGGACATCAGGAGGGGGCTTAAGTAGAGAAGCTGGGAGGAAGAGAGGGAGGGAATGAGGGAGGGTTTGCCATGGCTGGAAGTCCTTGGTTAGAACTCAGGTGAGAACCAACCACACCTTCAGGCAAGGCTGGGGTAGAATTTAGGATGGCAATGTCCTCCGTGCAAACTCAGAAGACATCACTGACCTCTCTGATCTTCACCTGCCTTGCCTACAGAAAGACAGGACACATCCCCAAGGATATTATAAAAATGTAATCAGAGAAGTCACAAAAGGGATCCGACGTTGAGGCTGGTACACGGAATGACTCAGCGAACATTAAAAGGAAAGAAAAATGTCGCAGCTTTGGAAGGAGACACATTTAAGCCTCATCAGTCATTTCCACTTTAGTGAGAAGTACCATCAGAAGCCTTCCTTGGGATCCCCAGGAGAAGACTGGGTCAGGGGTACCAAGGCAAACTCTGCCAACTTTGGAAACTCTCCCAGGATCGAGATGGCTTCTGAGGGGGACCATCCTCCCTCAGAGTAGGAAGGAGTTGAATGCCCCCGAGGATGGGGAGCTCACTCTCAGATGAAGAGAATGGGAGGTGGGCAATGGCCAGTTTTCTCAGCCTGGCTAGAAAGTTTCCGTTGCTTGCAGAATGTGCTTTTCTCTAAGAGGCATCCTCTTAGATGCATCTGTGCTTATTCTTGGTGCTGCCTGCACAGAAAGGATTAGCTTCTTTTTTGGCCCTAATACATCATGGCTCCTGCAGGTTAGGGAAGAGCACCAGGAGAGCTCTGCACAGGGCCAGGATGTGACCCCTGTCGCCAACAGACCAGTTATTCCATCATGCAACCTCCTTCATGCTAGCCTGCACTCACAGACATGCATATACGCTGGTGTGTACATGTGCACACGGGCACCCTCATACATGTACTCACATGTACACACATACACAGATGCTGCTTGGAAAGGAAACAAAATGAGTGTCTGCTGAGTTTCTGCCACCAGGAGACTCTGCAAGTCTTCTGGAGCCTGCAGAAAACGTAAAGGGAGAGAAGACAGGGAGGGAAGCTCTGCTCCATGCCTACCGTGGTGGAGATACTCTGCAGACACAGATTCGTATTTGACAAGCTTCTTGCTCTGTGAAGAAAGGTTAAGTCAGACATTGGTGCACTGTGGCCACCAGGACGCTTACACCCCACCCATCTCATTAGGCAGCTTTGTCAGAGAGGAATGGTGTTCGGCCTGACCATGCCCCAAACCTGAAAGAGGAAATACACATCCTAGATTTCACACACACACACGCACACACCTCTCCAAAGGTTGGAACCATCCATCTCCACTAATGCGAGACGTCCATGAAGGTCCTGCAGTGAGATGGACACACACACACACACCTCTCCAAAGGCTGGAACCATCCATCTCCACTAATGCAAGATGTCCATGAAGGTCCTGCAGTGAGATGCCCCAGGCCCCGGCCCCTGATCAGCATCTCAAGATCCAAAGGAGAAAGTCTCACCAGGACCCCCAGAGAAAAGCCAAGAGCCAGGCGGGGTGGAAAGAAAGACGCCCTCGCAGAGTGACACAGAGCCATCAGAAGGCCTGGCCCCAGCTTAGAGGGTGCCCAAACCTGGGACAAATGGAGCAGAAAAATAAATAATGATAATAACAGACTATAGCCCAGGGGTCCTCAAACTTTTTAAATAGGGGGCTAGTTCACTGCCTCTCAGACTGTTGGAGGGCCGGACTGCGGGCCCCGGGACGAGTTAGCTGCTAAGCAGGACAGGCAGCGGCAGCAAAAACACCCAGCAGGCCGGATAAATGTCCTAGGCAGGCTGCATGTGGCCCGCGGACCGTAGTTTGAGGACACCTGTTTATAGCCCATCGGGACCAGTAAACCACAAGCCCATACATATATAATATATGATAAATGATATAATATTGATATTACTGATATTCATATAATATATAATGTTATTTTTATTAATAAATGTCATAAAATTTAATCGGTGGAATAAACGAATGTAATAAATACTAATGGGATAAATTTAATAAAGGAAAGAGAGGAGAAGAGAGGCCTTCCTGTGGCAGGGTCCGCTAACAAGGGCAGCGGGAATACAGGCACCAGGAAATCACCAACTGCACCAGAGCTGGTGGGCAAAGGCAGCTCAGGAGTGAACATTTACCATCTCATGAGTCGCTGCACAAGTTACTAATTGTAGAAGGGAAACTGTTACTTATAGGAAGTAAAGAAACCTGGTTGATGCCACTTTACCCAAGTGACCAAGTTAGCATCCCTGCTATGGTCTGGAAGCTTGGCTGCCCAAATCTCATGATGGAATCTAATCCTCAGTGTTGGAGGTGGAGCTCAACTTGGCCAAGGGCAAGTTCCTCAGGAAGGGCAGTGTGAGTGAGCTCCTGCTTTGCTGGTCCCTCCCGAGCTGGTTTTTAGAAAGAACCCTGCCCCTCCTCCACCCCTCTCTTGCCAGGCGATCTCAGCACACAGCTGCCCTTCTCCTCTCACCAGAGCAGAGCAGCCTGAGGCCCTCCCCAGAAGCAGGTGCGGGCACCGCAGTCCTTACAAGAAGAGTGCAACCTGCAGAACCGTGAGCCGAAATAACCTCTTTTCTGTATAAACTACCCAGCCCCAGGGGTCCCTTATAGAAACACAGACTAAGACTGTCCTCAGCATTGAGACCAGCAGCATCAGGTGCCTCGCGATGTGGGGTGCCGAGGGGGATAAGCACCACGTAGGTGGCCTCCTGCCAACGTCTGAATGTGAGGGACCGTGGGAAACTCAAGTCAAGGGAGTCACAACTTAACTACATATTTGCTCTAAAAATGCCGAAGCCAAAAATCCCAGAGAAAGGCTGGGTCCAGACTGAGGAGACTAGAGAGACTCTAGGCAAATCCAGAAGACATCAGCAGATGAGCAACCAGAGAGGGGAGGACCAGATGCCGTCCCTGACAGGGAAAACCAGCAGGTACAAACAGCACTGTGCAGGTGGAAGGAATGTGAACAGAGAGAGCGAGCTTGGGGTGGGGGTGGCAAGGCAAATTGGCCAGTGTGAGCAATGGTTGAATTTAGCAGCAGAGAACACAGAATTCCTTGTAGTCTGTATTATTCTTACAGCTTTGATAGAGACAGAAAATTACATCAAAATTAAAAGTTACAAAACCCTCCAGAGGCACATTGCATCCAGAGGGCCCCAAGACCACCCTCAAGTTCAGTGACTTGCTGGGAGGACCCACAGTGCTCAGAGGAGACTTCATACTCAGAATCACGGTTTATTGCAGACCAGACCCAGCACAGCAGACGGGCCCTTAGGGCAGAGCCAGGAGAGACTAAGCACAAGCCCCCAGCTGGCTGTCCCAGTGAAGCCATGCAGAGAGTGCTTGCTTTCTCCAATAAGCATGGAGCGTTGCCAGCCAGGGCCCCCCAACCAAGCCCCAACCATTCCCTCCAGTGGGAATTGATCACCAGGCACTGCTGGTGCTGGGGTGGCCCACTTCAGCCCCACTCTAAATCATACTCAGACAGTCCAGTGTGGCCCGAGGCCCCCAGGCAACAAAGACACTCTTACCAGGCAGGACATTCGAGTCCCAGAGGTCACCTCCCGGGTGCCAGGAAAGGGCTGGACCTTTCCTTGGAGCGTGCAGGGTGTGGACAGCCCAGGCCTGCTGAGTCAGTACTGCTCTCGCCCGCATTGGCAGCAGTGAGCAAAGAAGCTGGGACAAGTCAGCAGCAGAGTAGCAGAAGCACGGGGCCTGGCGAGAGGCGGTGGTGAGCACCCCAAAGACTGTCGAGGAGCAGCGAGGTCCACAAAGCCAGGAAAGCTGGGCTCCCATCCAAACTCCAGTCAACGCCTGCTGAGCCTTGAGTGTGCCCGTTCTAGGCACAGTGAAGCTCGGGGTCTTGGGAAGAGACAGATGATCCGCACAGAAGCAAACGGCTCCACCCGGCTCCACTCTGGCTCTGCCCTGTGGAAGGAGCCCACTCCCTACCTCACCACACCTGGGCCTGCTCTAGATGGGAAGGGAAGCGCCAGGAGGCCCCAGACTGCCCCTGCCTCAGGCTACCACTGCTGCTTCAGTACAGGACCGTGAGAATCGAGCTCATTTATCCTCCAGAACAAACCAAACAGCAGCCAACTGCAGGGGCGCAACAGAGGAGTCCTTCACCCCCTTGTCCACCTGACTTGGCTGGAGTTCACTCACTCATTCCACCTCTGGTCCCCCCGCAGGACCCCTAGGGTGGGACTAGAAAGTGCCAAGGGTCCAAGGGCCTGTCAACCATCACAGAATGTTCCAATCAGTAGGACGTGGCTGTGCAGCTTTAATAAGGGGACATCACTGCAGGTCACACCTCCACCAGGTGTCTCTGATCTCAGCATCTAACAAATGGAACCAACATGTTCACAGCAGCAGCTCTCCAAGCACATAGGGCACGTGGATCTCTTTACCAGCTGAAACCCCATGGTTAATGCCCCATTATTAGGGTCCCATTTCACAGGTCAGGAGACAGTGACCATAGTGGGGTCAGCAGCCATGTCCCTCTTCCCCTCATGGCCGCTCTCACCTGCTCTGCAGGACGCAGGTGGTGCATATGATTACATCTGCGGGTCCAGCCCACCTGGTTGGTGCTGACCCTGCTGAGTGCTGCAGCCACCATGAGTGAGGTGTGAAGGAGATACCAACCTTGTTTGCACGGAGCACGTGGCCCAACGGGGAAGAACAAAGCACCTGGGTGCACTTGTCATTCTGGATGCAGATTGTGATAATGGCCCCAAAGGGAAAGGGCATGGTGACAGGAGCACCTGTGATTTCAACAGTGGCTGGGAGGGTCGTGGCGGGAGCAGCAGTGACCAGGCAAGGAGACCACTACACGCACTGAGGACTCTGTTGGGTTTTGAGAGGGGCCCAAAATATGACGCCCTCTTTCCCTGGCTGAGCTTGGAGCCACCTGGAAATAAGATGAAGGAGCAAGTGGGGACAGCAGAGCCCTCCCCCCACTTCTACAGAGGCTGGGCTGACAAATGTCCCCAGAGCAGACATCAGAGGGCCCCCCAACCCGGGCAAAGGCCGACCCAGGGGAGACCCCTAGGAGGGTTAGAAAGGTTGCTCCACCTCTCTCTCCAAACCCTAAGATAAGTCTCACCCTCACCCCGTGAGCAGGGGGCCTGTGCAAATGCCCTCACACACACACTGGGAAAGCCCCGAGGGGGAGCCCGTGAGTTTGGCCCCCAGATCAAAAGGCAGCAGCCCCTAGGGCAGCGCCTGTGGTTCAAGGAGCAGGGTGCTGGCCCCATATACCGGAGGTGGCAGGTTCAAACCTGGCCCCGGCCAAAAACTACAAAAAACAATGAAGACGGAGAAGCAGGCCCACCTCCGTCCAGGTGCAGGGAAAGGGCGAGGACGGGCTGGCAGAGGGCGGGGCCAGGCAGGCCCAGGAAGGAGCTGAGCGTTCATCCCCAGAGTGAGGGACCACCGCAAGCCGAGAGGCAGAGCAGGATCAGGGTCCCCTGCACACCTCCAAAAGGTGATCTGGCCACCATGCAGGGAACTGGTTGGAAGAAACAGTCTGGAGGCTGTGGCAATGGCCAGGCCAGCGGCAGGGATGGCCACAGCAATGGGGAGTGGGGTGGAGCCCGAGAAGCCCAATCCCGGCCACTCCACCCCAGGGAGGGTGGCTGCACGTTCTCCTACCGCTGTCATTGAGCAGCCCCCAACACAGTGGGTAGAACAGCTATTAAAGGGAAGAAGGGGCAGGTTCTTAATGATGTGGAGAGTGACAGAGACCCTGCCCCAGGCTGGCAGGCACAGAGGGGAAGTTTCCAACAGTTTGTCCCACTGGGTTTTATGGCACTGGCCTTGGGCACAGACCATGGAGATTTCTACCTCACCCACAGGAAGCCAGGGTCCCACGCAGCATCCAAATTGACATCAGAGAGAGAAAGGAGAGGAAAATTGGCCTTTTCCAGTAACAAAAACAATACCTCTCAGAGTTGCTTTGGAGAAGACTGAAGAATCAGGAGGGAATTCAGCCCTTACAGCGCGAAATGTTCTGTTAAATTACTAAAAGGAAAGATTCAGGTTTCTTTGAACCTGAAAGATATAGTAATTACTGAACCAGAACTCACGGCAGGAGATGTTTTATGGAACCTAATTAAAGCTAAGCGGGAGGAGAGAGCCCTCACAACAAAAAAGAATACATCACCAAGAGCTGAGTGAGCACAGCAGAGGGGAGTGACAAGGAGGCGCCCTCCGGGGGCCTGACACGTCCTGCCCACGTGGGTGCCAAGCTGGGCAAAGACCAGGGGATGGTGCCACTCCAGAACCCCACGTGAGGCCAAGACTCCTAAAAACACAGGGCTTGCAAGCGCCCTCTGCGTGCCAACAGGCCCTGGTGTGGGCTGGTCTTGTGCACACACACATCCACAGGACTCAAACTCATGTGTGTGCATGTACACGTGTGCACAAGTGTGTGTGCACACACTTGTGCCCATGACCATGCACATTCCTGCATGCACGCACAGGCGTCTGCTCACACACACAGATAGCTCCTCTGCTCTTCAGTCGGTCCTGGGGAAGGCAGCCCTGTCTTCCCGATCCACCCTCCAGCACTCTGGAGGGCCCTGCTCATCACCCGCAGGAAGGCGGCAATACCCACCCGGTAGCTTATCTTCCACGTCCGTGGCTGCTCTGCCATGAGCCAGACTGGCGTTCTGCGTGAGCAAGTGCCAGAAGAAATCAGAACAAAGCAAAACCCTCTTCACCCAGACCAGATAAAAATAATTGGTCTTTGTCAGGTTTTCTAGAAAACCAAGCATGAGGTGAGGATTAAAGTGCCTGAGGCTTCATCCTAGAGGCACAAACCCTGGCCAGCCAGGACGGAAGGAAGGGGACAGCCAGGGAGGGAGGAAGAGGAGGGTCAGGGCAGAGCGGGCAGCACCCGCCAGCCCTTCAGCCTTAGTGGCACTTTAGCTCAAGGAGTAACTGAGCTCACAGGGATTCCTTGCTACGGAGGCAGTTGGAGGTGTCACCTGCCCAGGTGGTCCAGTTTCCACTGGTCAACCCCCAGCTCTGAACCCAAAATGCTGTAAAGAGTGTCAAGTCCCATCCTGCGGTGGGGCTTTCATCCAAGGTCAGAGTGGTGGAAGGAGCCAGAAATCTCTGACAAGTATGTGGCCAGCCTGGCTGGTGGTAGCAGCAGGCAGAAGGAAGCATCCCCCAGCCCCAGGGCCAGCGACAAGCTGACCCCTGACCCCCAGGATGGCAACACAGTCTGGATTTATGTCCAATACACATAGTCTGCCGGAAACACATGTGAGCTGCCCCTGTGCCGCATACCTCTAGGGGTCCCAACCCACACTCCCCAGGGTGATCTGCATCCTCATTGAGCCCCTACACATCCACTCAGGGGCCATCTGGCCAGGCCTGGCTCCTGGCTGCCCCTCTGAGACCAAGCCATCTCCACGCATCTTCCTATTTTTGGAGACAGTGACACAGTGAAACGGCTGACAAGACATGGGCAGATGGAAGGAAGGAGATGGTGGGGTATAAATAACCAGAGGTTTCCAAGAGCCGGGCCCTGGCACAACACACACTGCTCACCAGCTGAACCTCAGAGATGTGCTCCAGGTCTCTGAACCGGGTTCAGCTAGACAACGTCAGTGCTCTGCATGTGGAGAGAAAGGGGTGGAGGGTGCTTCACACAGCAGGGAGAGAAGACCCCGGCTCACTGTGGGGCCCTTCAATGGAGAGGGCAGCCTACATTCTTCACAGAGAGAGGGCCGTGGCCTGAGACGGGTGGGGGATGGAGGATGGCCCTTCCCCTGGCCAGAGGGGTCATGACTCCCCAGAGGAATCACCCACGGAGTCATGTGATCCCTGACCTCTGGGCCTTAGATTCCCTTATCCCCATCCACCGTGGACTCACAGTCACACATATACACTCACATGCACTCACACATTCACAAACACACTCACTCTCACACACTCCCACACATTCACGCACATGTACACACACTCTCACACAGACACATACTCAGACATACACACACTCTCACACACACTGATGCACACACGTTCACACTCTCACATACACTCTCTCTGTCAGGGAACCCGCAGTGAAGCCAGGAAGAATTAGGGCAGTGGCCCAAGCACCTCGCCCTCTTACCCCCTCTTTCATCTGCCACAATCAAACCCCCCCCAAGTCCCTGGCCTTTCCTCAGCGAACTTCTCACGGTGACAGACATCTAAATACCTGCTGGCACCACGTGATACTCCTAAAAATGCCAAGCCCACTGGGTCAGACACCAGGAATTTAAGAGAAGATGAAGGAGTCTAATTCAAATGTCTCCGTTCTCTGCAGGAGCCTCTGGTGAGCAAGGAAACAGGACGCCCCTCCTCAGAAGAGGCCAGCACTTCCCAAGGTGCCTAATAGCTGAGCCTCCCATGCCCCAGCAAGCGCCTCTCCTAGCAAAAGAGAAATGAGGGACCTCCCGGCCTGGGACTGTGATCTGTGATCCTTCTTTCTATTTATCCACCCACCCGCTCATCCATCTTCCCATGTACCCAGCCATCTCTCCCCTTTATCTACCTATCCTTCTGTTCATCACTCAGTAGATCCATCCATCTGTCCACTGATAGACCCATCCGTCCATCCATCCATTCACCTTCCCATCCACCCACCTATCTACCCATCCACTTACCCATCCACCTATCTACCCATCCACTTACCCATCCACCTGTCTACCCACCCACCTATCTACCCATCCACTTACCCATCCACCTGTCTACCCACCCACCTATCTACCCACTCTCACACCTTTCTACCCACCCACCTATCTACCCATCCACTTACCCACCCACCTATCTACCCATCCACTTACCCACCCACCTATCTACCCACCCACCCACCTATCTATCCATCCACTTACCCATCCACCTGTCTACCCACCTACCCACCTATCTACCCATCCACTTGCCCACCCACCTGTCTACCCACCCACCTATCTACCCA
>NW_003852462.1:3515773-3519320 GCF_000181295.1 Otolemur garnettii
ACCCACCCACCTATCTACCCACTCACACACCTTTCTACCCATCCACCTATCTACCCACCCACCCACCTATCTACCCACCCATCCACCTGCCTACCTATCCATCTATCCACTCACCCACCCACCTATCTACCCCTCTACTTACTCACGTAGATCCACCCACCCACCTATTTCTTTGGTTCTCTCAGAAGTGATTCCTTCCCAGAGAATTTTCCCGTGTACTGGATGCTCCCACAGCACCTGGATATGTAGGAGATTCACCCAAATGTAGACAGCAATTTACTCTGTGTACTTTGGAACCCATGCTAAAAATGATGAAACAACGTCAAAAACGTAAGACTAAACCCTGAGGTTTATTTTTTTCAGAAAAAACATGGAGTGTTTTTACACAACTCAGCAATAAAATAGTTGCTTGGTGTACATCCTCCAAGCTTCTGCTCCATCCAGCCCTTGCGAGCCTGTCATGGCATTTGTGAAGCCCAGATCTTCCTGGGGGCAGATTATTAGGAAAATACTAAGATCTGCTTAGAAACCTCCCCCCATTTCTAGCAGGTCGCCCTGCAGACCTCATCCTCACTGGGATCCCTTGTCCCTCTTCACATGACTCCAGCAAGGCCCAAACTTCAGACCATAACATTGCATTGCTTCACAGGGGGCAGCCCCTAACATGGGCAGAGTGATTGACTGAACAATTCTAGGGGGTTAAGAGGTGAAGTCACCATGTCCCCTGGAACACAGGAATAATTCAAGCCATTGAGAACAGTCAGACGCTGCTCTGTACGGATAATTCTGAGGCCAGACCATCAAACTTTCATACATCTTTTAACAAAAATCAACATAAGTGTCATTCAAGTTGCCTCTTTAAGTTTGGAAGGTTGGGACTTTGCCAGAGAGGAGCAAAGAAGCCCACCTCCGTGATACCCCATTCCAGAAAAAAAAGGCGTCCATTTTAAGATCAGAATTATTCCAACAAACCCACCACAGCTTCGTACCGACTCCCCCTCCCTACTCTCCCAAAAGTAGCAAAATTAACTGACCTAAATATTTGGACTCCCTTCATCTCTCTTTCTGCAACTTGGATAGGCTTCAAGAGCCTTTCAGAATGGATTTGATGTAGGGCTGCTCTATTTCATTATCGATTTGGGTTGCAGTGTAAAACAAGAAGTTTATGTCCACATTTAGAGCATAAACGCCGCAGCGCGCCCTAAATCCTGCACTGTGCAGTCTTGGCAAACGTTTTCCTTCTGACTTTCAGGCATTGCAGTGAATGTGACTCAGACAGGTCGGTCCCAGAGCCTCCCTTCATCACTGTCCCCGCATCCTCTGGCCGTAAATGCTGGCAAAATGACCTCCCATCATTAAAAGCAAAGTGGAATCCTCCCCCAACCAGAGCCACCCCCACGACTTCCCTCCTCAAAGGGTGGGGACCATGGTCACAGGGAAGTGTCCTCGCACACATGAAGGCCACGAGGGTTGGTCTTTACCCACCTGGGGCTTTTCCTGTCTGACAACAAGTGATGCTTTTCACGAGTGGCCGTCCAGCGTGTCCAGCCCCACACAGAGCCCTGGATTTGCCTCCTCCAAGTTTCCTAAAGGGAGAAAAGTTTGAATCATCTATACATCCATTTTCTTCCAGGAAAAAAAAAGTCTGAATTAGATTTTTGTTTTTCATGTTCAGTGCATTAAAACTAGAAGTCGATCCCCATTTTCTTAAAGGACCAGATGTAAATAGTGGAGACCTATGGTCTGTGTGGGAACTACTTGGCCCCAGACAGACACAGGCGGTGTGTAATGTGTGTGGTCACGTGGCAATAAAACTTTATTCACACCTTGGGCAGATGTGGGCTGTGAGCTGCTTTTTGCTGCCCCCTATATTAAGGCCATAGTAAAAGTGGTGACAAATGGGCCACGTGTCATCAAAGAGAGGTGATTCCTAGGGCGTTTCTAGTTTCAGAAAGATTGGTTTGTGCAGCCAGACCACGACTCAACGGGAGCTGCTCTTCCCGTGAGAGCTGGATTTCATATCTCTGAATACTCAAGGGGAACTTCAGTAAGGATTTTTCTTTTTCTCCTGTGATTTGGCCTCCTTAAACTCTGCTTCAACAACTTGACAACTAGAATCAAAAACTGCCAAGAAGGCAGTGGCTCACGCCTGTAAGCCTAGCACTGTGGGAGGCCAAGGCAGGTGGATTACCTGAGCTCAGGAGTTTGAGACCAGCCTGAGCAAGAGCGAGACCCCATCTCTGAAAATAGCTGGGTATCGTGATAGGTGCCTGGAGTCCCAGCTACTCAGGAATCTGGGGAGGGGGGCGGGAAGGGGATCACTTGAGCCCAAGAGTTTGAGGTGCTGTGAGCTAGGACACCACAGCACTCTACCTAGGATGACAGAGTGACACTCTGTCTTAAAAAAAAAACTACTAGGAAGAAGAAACTTCTAAGATACCAGTGGGCATCCTTCTAAAGGTCTCAGCCCAGGACACCCTCCTGGGGACAGAGAAAGCCACGTGGAAAGAGGTGAGTTGGTCCCTGCACTAGGTTCTGGGTCACCCCTCGGCACCATGGTGCTGCTCACCCAGTGACACAACTGAGGGAAAATGCGGAAAGATCAGAGAGAGCTGGGCGGAGGAGCGTCTTCACGAAGGTGCTGCTTGATTGTCGAGCTGAGTCCTCCTCCCATAATTAAACACTTAGCAGCTAATTGACTTCAGCAATTTTTAAGGAAAGACCAGATTCAATTTCTACTCCCTTAAAATGCAATCTAGACAATTTATGAAAAGAAACCAAATATACTACAGCGATGAGTAGCTTTTCTCTTACCACATCCTTCCTTAAAAGCACTTGGAGCAGTAAAAATATTCCTAAATCAAACAGAATGCCATACTTAATAAAATGAAAGTCAGCATAATTAATCTGGTGGCTCCTCAGTTATCACAGAGGGTGGATGAAGCGCTCTGTGCTGCCTGTTAGATTTCCTGCTGGATGAACCTCTGCTGATCAAGAAGGAAGAGGATCAAGCGGCCAGAGTGGTCTTGGGACCCCAGCGCTGAGCCTCCTGCTCACCTGGTAAAATGCACAGGGCCTGAGCAGAAAACTCAAGCACTAAGGAGACCGAGGCTGATGGTGACGGCCTCTGGGAGGAGTGAAGACAGGCAGAGACAATGACCAGGGTCACCAAATCAAGTGCACAGTTGCCCTGGAAGTTTCTAGAAGAGGGATGATGAGCTGACAGAGAATCTATAAAACAGGAAAGGCAGAGGCACTGGAGGGAGGCAGTTCAGGTTGGAGGAACCTGGAACCCCCACACATAAGGCCTTTCTTATTAGCACAAATGAGTCTGTACAAAAAGCACACACCTACACACACCCCAGACACACACAGCCCACACTGGGCCACAAACAGCACAAGCGAATGCACATACACACCCCACACAGTCACGGACCACACACACACAGAATCCAAGTGCAGACACACACCCACCCAGTCACGGACCACACAGACCCACACAGACCCTCACAGACCAAGTGCAGACACACACCCACACAGTCACGGA
>NW_003852462.1:3519362-3524564 GCF_000181295.1 Otolemur garnettii
GTCACGGACCACACAGACCCACACAGACCCTCACAGACCAAGTGCAGACACACACCCACACAGTCACGGACCACACGCACAGACAGACCAAGTGCGGGCACACACCCCACACAGTCACAGCCACACCCACACACAGAAGAGCATGCACCCAAAATGCACACACACACAGACCCAGTGTGCACAGACACCCCCCATAGTCATGAACCATGCGCACGCACCCAAAATGCACACAGACACACGTGTTCCTGATGACACAACACACACAGTAGAGCGTCCAGAGCTGACCACCTCCTTAAGTTGACCCGATTTTCATAGACGGGACAGGCACGGTCCCTCACAGAGAGCCTGAGGGGCTGGGGAAGCTTTTTGTACACAGCACCAAGTCAGGAGTGATGTGCGCAGCTTTCGTCATTAAAAGCAAAGACAACCATTGTCTTCTTCCTTTCCTTAATGCACATAATCTTCCTTTGGCCTTAGTGAATAAAATCTTCTTCTTCTAAAAAGATTTTTTTTTAATATATAGAGATAGGGTCTCACTATGTTGCCCAGGCTGGTCTTGAACTCCTGGGCCCAAGTGACCCTTCCACCTCAGCCTCCCGAGTAGCTGGGATTACAGGTGTGAGCCACTGCACCCAGATCTAAAATCTTCTGAATCTAATCCAGGTCTCCTCAATGACTCCAGGGTTGTCATTCAAAACACCAGTGGTGGCTCAGTACCTGTAGCCCTGTGGTTAGGGAGCCAGCCACATACACCAGGGCTGGCAGGTTTGAACGCTGCCTGAGCCTGCTAAACAACAACGTGACAATTATAACAAATAAAATAGCCAGACATTGTGGCAGGCGCCTGTAGTCCCAGCTACCTGGGAGGCTGAGGCAAGAGAATCACTTAAGCCCAAGAGTTTGAGGTTGCTGTGAGCTGTGATGCCACAGCACTCTATGGAGGGTTACATAGTGAGACTATGTCTCAAACAACAACAACAAAAAAAAAATGGAGATGTGGAGATGGAGATGAGTAAAATTGGCAAGGTTTGGCTCTAAGAATATGGACAGCAGAATACAGAATAATTTGATTAAAACTCGGTTAGAAACTTAGTTTATTTTCTAGACTTTTTCAAGTAGGAAGAATTGGCTCATTGAAATGTTATTTTGTGTCAATCTAAATTTTTTCAAGAAATTTCATTTAAAAACCAGACATTTCAGGAACTCATTCTACTTTTCAGAAAGCTAAGCAGAGATAAGGTGGCCACAGCCCACAGAGACACAGCAGCCACGTGTGTGTTCCCGGTGGCAGAGAGCACGGTGTGGTTCAGCGGCACCCAGGGCCACTGTCAGAACACATTTGCAGCTTGTTAGAAGTGCCAACTTCTGAACTTCACCTCTGGTGACAGGGACTGGAGCCAGGGGAGCTAAATATTATTGCACTGTTCGGGTGTCTCTGGGGCTCAACAGAGCTGCAGCCACCGCCAGCACTGGAGGAAGAAAACAGCCTCTTAGAAAGGTCTGAAATTCTGCCTGGTTTTGATTCTGGTGCGTTCCCTCATGGGGGACACTTAACTGTCCAAAATCGCAGTTTTCCTACGCATGAAACGGGGGTGACCCCTCCCTCCCCGACAGGTTACAATGGTGACCTAACAAGACAGCCAACGAAGCCCCTGGGTTCGGAGTCTGTCACGGGACGGGAGGGAAGCCGCTGATGGCATTTGTTATTAAGGATAATGATCTCTGCGTGTTGCAAATGTCTGCAGAAAACCAGTTCTTAGTCTGGAAAATGAGGACTAGAAAATTGGCTTGCTTTTACCTGAAAATGTTCCAAAGCGTGGATGGGGGACAGGGAAGGGGGGAAGAGAGGCGGGTGGCAGCGAGGAGGCTCAAGTGAGTTAATGCCCGTGGGGGAGTCACCCAAGAGCAGAACCAGCCCACGGGGAGCTTAATCAGCCAGTGGCAGGTGACAAGTCTGTCTCGGAGCTCTCCAGAGGCAGCCCACTCCCCCGAGAGCCAGCGCCGAGAAAAAAAGCCACATCTAGACAGGCTGAAACCAAATGGTCCCAAAGTAGAGGGAGGGGACCCAGGGAGGAAGCCACGGCGGGCAGGAAAGGGGGCCTGAGAAACGAGAACTCAGGAAACGCTCCCCTCTTTGCTGTGGGTTGGCTCGGGGGAAAGGTCCCCAAAGCGTGGGATATAAAAGGTCCAGAGAGGACTTGGGGACCTAGACTTTCTCCCAATTACCCTGGATCCCACACAGAGAGAGCTTGAGGGGCTGGGGAAAGCTAAGTCTCTAACAGGGTTTTAATGGTAGCATCTGTCTTCACCGTCTCTAACCAGTGCAGATCGTTAAGGTCTGTCCTTAATGACAGAGAGAGGAGAGGGTGGGGGAGAGGAAGGAGGGGAGGAGAGGAGGGCGGAGGGGGGAGGAGGGGGTTGAGGAAGAAGAAAAGAAAGAAGGAGAAAAGAAAAAACAAAACACAGCTTCTGTCATGTAAGAGCCGGTATCTGCTACAGTTAGGATATAAAATGTTGTTTTATCTTCATTAATTTTCTTTCTACAAGTTATCTATTTCTAGAGAAGAAATATTTCTGATGTGATCATTTAGGACAATAATAAACATACATGTCCCTTTTGAAAAGAACGTACTTAGCTCACCAGCTGAGTCCACCAAAGGACAGTAACAGGGATACGGCACAGGATGAAGAGGATGAGGAAGGAGAGGGGGTGCGCAGGAACCACCCCCCACCCCAGGAGGGAGCAGATCTGGCCGGGACGGGCACCTCAGGGGTAAACACCTCTCTTAATGCACCTGGCTTCCTCTCCCACTGACGCTGGCAGGTGTGACTTCTCACCCCACTCAAGTGCTAAGGGCTGAGATTCGGGTTTGCGGGGAAGCTGGAGCCGTCAGCTCAGCCAGCCAGACGCCCAAAAGGTTGACCAGGAAGCCCTGCTTTGCTGGTCCTGCCTCCTGCAAGCTTCACCCCGGGGGCTTTGCAGGGTAGGGGCTGGGCCGGAGCAGAAGCAGGGGTTCCGGTCCTCAGAGCCCTCACCCGCAATTTTCACGTTGTATGACCAGCCTGGTGTAGATATTTTTGTCTATGTCTCAGTTAAATGTGTCCAAATTCTCCAAAATGTATCCAGGTGGCCTTGGGGTGCTGCAAAAGGGCCTGGCCTGGCTGGCAAACTGACCACAACAGAAGAAAGTTGAGCAACACATCTGTCACTGCCAAGACCCTCTGTCCCTAGAAGGGGGGCCAGCCCCCACGGCTCTGATGTCCTTGCTCGCTGACCCAACAGAACCAGGGATTTTTCAGAACCAGGGGTTGTTAACTCGCCCCGGGGTGACCACACAGGATGCCCACCACATAGACCATTCTTTCCAGTAACTTTTCCTTCTCTGCCGGGTAAGAGCAAACCCAGAAGCCCAAAGGTGTGGGCTCCACTTGGAGGCACCGAAACCAGTGACCTTTGATGGGGTATTTCCTCCGTGTCTTTACAATGAATAAGAACTTAACATGCACACATTATTAATAAGAAATGTATCCCAACAAAGGAAACAGTGATCCCTTGCTTTCCCACCTGGCTCTGGAAGGTTCTCTAATAACCCTGCCTTAGCATCTGACTCTCTTGGGGAGTGTAGTTCTGTTTCCCTAACAACACTCGATGGCTGGGAGCCCAGATCGTCTGCAATCCTGCAAGGCTCGAGGTGCTGGCCTGCAGAACCCGGAGAGAGGTTAGTTTTACAGTCCAGTAGAGAAGATGGCCCCAGAGGTTACCGTTTTATTGCCCTCTGGGCGAGTACCCAGCTACAAATCTACCTTAGCAAGCTCATCTGAGCACACCTTTCCCGACTGACTTGTAAACCCACTGAGGTATACTGAGGCAGATCATTAGGATAGGTGCCTTGACATTAACTACAGTCATGATAACAATACACAGAATAAACATTTATTAAATGCATGTTCTGTACCAGGCAGTGTTGGGGGGGAGGCTTTGTAAGGATTACCCACTTCAATCCCCATAACAGCCCTGTGAAGCATATAATATAATCATGCCCATTTTACACATGAAAAAGTAGGCACAAAAATGAAATAACGTGCCCAAGGTCACACCGCCTGGAGTGACAGACTAGGATTCAACATCAGGCAGCACGTGCCCCTCCTCCCCCCAAAACCTCAGACACACTCAACATGATACAAGCAGCAGACCCCAAACCTACCATGTATCAGAAACACACACCAGGTCAGAGAAACCCCCAGTGGCAGAGTGTGACCCCAGACCTGAGCAGCAGTGGACGATGTTGACAGCGGCTGGCTCTCGGGATCAGGCACACGTTATAGAGGCCGACTCCACCCTGGTCCCACGAGGTGGAAGGCCAGGGCAACATGGGCTGTAGCTCATGCTGCCCCAGGAAAGTGTGATGTCAGGGAATTGCCGGGCTTATGGATGCAGAGAACCACCGGCTCCCTCCACCTGCTGAGTGAGGTGGGCGGGCTTTGGGTTCTTCTGTTAACAAACACACTCCTGCAAGCCCTGAGTGAGGTGGCAAGGACAGGTGTGTTCTGGAGCCTGCAGCCACAGCAGGGGTGTCCCTACTTAACAGAAAGAACTTCCTGCCTGTTCTTGCAAGCTCAGACTGGAATGTGTGTCTTCAGTCTTCCCGATTGTTCCATATTCCATGTAGTACCCTGGGATGACCTCCTCTCGGCAAGGGGCCCTGATCTACTGGGATCTACTGGGTCTATAAGAATTGACAGCTTAGAAAATGAAGGGTTGGGCTCAGTTTGGCGATTTGGGATTAAGGGCAAGGAAGTGATAGAAATGCATTTAGATGCTCTAACTGCCACGCCCCTACTTAGGATTCCTTTCGTGGGATCTCTACAAAGACTCCAACGGAAAATCAGCAGTTTAGGGGAAAAAACCAGCCTATGGTGAAAATGTCTTTGGATCCTTGCTCTGGGTCAGATTCACAAGCCAAACCAAAGGGCAACTGGGAAGCAAATGAAGTGGGGACTCTGCCCTGGCCCCCACACCCCACCTGTCCACATCACACGCCCCCACACCCCACCTGTCCACATCACACACCCCCACACCCCACCTGTCCACATCACACACCCCCACACCCCACCTGTCCACATCACACACCCCCACACCCCACCCGTCCACATCACAAACCCCCACACCCCACCTGTTCACATCACACACCCCCACACCCC
>NW_003852462.1:3525768-3539561 GCF_000181295.1 Otolemur garnettii
CCTGTCCACATCACACACCCCCACGCCCCACCTGTCCCCCACGCCCCACCCATTCACATCACACACCCCCACGCCCCACCTGTCCACCCACCACAGGTGCCATGGATCCTGCCACCCTGAGCCAGGCCTCACCCAACATCCTGGTCCCAGCCACCCGGCTCCAGCTGTGCCCCAAGAGTCACCAAGGCTGGGCAGAAGCCCAAGTCCCTGAGGAACAGTAGAAGAGGAACACCAGCCCTCACGTCCCTGGCAGAGCCCTGCTGACCCGATTTGGAACACAGGGAGATTCCCTCCATGCCCAGAGGCTCTTTCCTCCAAGCCACAGTGATTGTTTTCAGGTCAGGGACACAGGCTGCCTTAAGGACACTTCTTAGTCGTCTAGAGACACAACTCAAACCTGCTCAACCATGCCAGGGGACGTTTTGGCTCCCGGAACCTGCAATTTCAGGACAGATCTGAGCTGGCTGGTCCCTGGCACTCAACAATGTCTTCAGGATTGGGTTCCTCTCTGCTGTTCAGCTCTTCCCACCCGCCCCTCACTGGCAGCATTCCCAGACGGACTCACTCCTTGAGATGGTCTCTGATGCTGCAGGCCACATTCCACTAGCTTCAGGATCAGAATAAAGAGATTTTCTCTTCCAAATGATTCTAGCCAAAGTCTCAGACTAAAGCTCGTTGGGACATCATGGGTCAGGCATTCCATTACCTTAGAGAGCCCAGTGCATGGCCAAGCCCAGCTGGGTACCGTACCTACTCCTGGGTGGGCCAGGAGCAGGAGGGGCTGCACAGCGCATGAGACCCAAACTGATAGGAAAAATAACCAGGGTTTTTTTAGCAGAAGAGGCAGGTACAGATGCCAGAGAAGCCAAGCAACAAGGAGCCTGGCGGGCTGTGGTGCAGAAGGGGGACAGGAAACCAGAACACTGTGAGGCCTCAGCACAGCCAAGCAGGGAGCATGAGGACCCCAGGCCAGGAGGCTGCTGGTGACAGGGCTGCAGCAGCTGACACCATGCTCTCCTTGGCACATAGCCACAGCCCTCTAAGCAGCTTTAGAGAAAATATCCCAGCGTCTACAAGACCAAATAGCTCTACAGTGTTCAGCTGCTTGAAACCAACACCACAGAGCCCGTTCAACTGTTAAAATGGCATTCAGTAAAAGCTTCAGATGGGTGCCATGACCACAGCAGGAAGGAGGAGAGATTGCCTCGCCCTTCCAGAGGCGACCAGTCTTCCCGGGCTGTTGTGGAGGGGGCTCCTCTTGGCTTCCTTCAGTCCTTTGCTGGCTCCCGCCTATCCCATCCTGGGCATAGAGCACCAGACCCCAGGAAAAGCCCTCAACATGGGGCGGCACAGGCCATGCAGGGGTTGCTTGCAATCCTGGTGTCAGAAGGAGGGTTACCTGCTTCTCAGGAGTGCCCACAGGTCTGTCCTTGGGTAAGAGAAATTGCCACAGGCTGCTTACAGAAATCCTTTAGCAAATTATTTTCTTTCATGAGAAACCACCCCATTTATCTTGGCGGTAAGCATTTATTTCCCTAAGTGGAACCTCAATTTATTATTAAAATCATTGTTATCAAATAATATTGCCTTTTGTCCACTACAAAGAATTTATGTCATTTGAAGCTCAGAAATACTATCAAATAGAAGGTGGTGGTGACTGTGATGTGTCATGGTTGGGTTAGGGTTAGGTGACAAGAGCGTGGCTGTGATGAGGGTGTGGTGGTGCTGATGGGTGGGGAGGTAGTGACGGTAGGTCAGAATTGTGGCAGTGGTGGCTGGTGTCATGGTAATATGGTGGCAGTGGGGGACAATGATGGTAATAAACAGTAATTATGGTGATGGTGGTGACAGTGATGGTGATGATGGTGGCAATGTTGGTGATGGTGTTGGTGGCAATGGTGATGATGCTGATGGTGGTGGTGATGATGGTGATGATGATGGTGATGGTGATGGTGGTGACAGTGAAGGTGATGATGGTGGTGATGATGGTGGTGGTGGTGGTGGTGCTTATAGAGTGTCTCTAAAACAAAGTAACCAGGAAGAATTTGGGGATGTTAGCCAAGAAGCCCAAGGGGAAAGGAATTCAACCTGGGGAAACAAAAGGCCAAATCCAGAGCTGAAAAGAACATCTCCCAGAACCAACGTGGAAAAGAATCAGTCTTGTTCATCTTCCCATTTCCCAGAGGACAAGATCAAGGTCTGGGAAGAAAAAGCCACTGGTCTAAGGCCATCAGCCTATGTCAGAGCACGGACCCCACAAAGCCCCATCTCCCACCCCTGGTGGAGAATGAATCCCCTGTCACAGAATCCAGGGCAGGGAGGGGCCTCTCCCTGTGAGCTCCATGCCAGCACAGCACCAGTCTTCCACCTGTAGGTGCTGAATCCTGTCAACTCACAAAAGGGTCCCAGCATAGGTCAGAAGTGTAGATGGCAGACATAAAGCCAGCAGGGCACCCAGTCCAGCCCTTCTTCTAAGGAAGGCTGATGGGTCCTCTGGACCACAGAAAAGTTACTGGACAGGAGGCAAGAGGTTCTGAAGACAAAGCCTTTCCAGCCAGCTGAGGGTACCGCCTCAGTGCCAGGCCACCCAGCCCTAACCAACCAGCAGCAGCTGACCACCCACACTCCCCAGGTCTGGGAAGGTCCCAAGCTGTCCCTAGAAACAAGGGGAAGCAGAACTGCAAGGAGAAGAGAAGCTGGCAGCCAGATGAGACCAGGCTGTGTGTCGACTCCTCCCTAACCCAGACTTCTCCCTCCCCATCTCCAGGACCTCGCCTCCCCATCTCCAGGACCTCCCCTGGCTACTATCTCCCACTGTCTTCTCTGCCACTGAGGAAGACTGGGACCTCAAGGGGACTCAGGGGTGGACTTGGCCCAGCAGGAGCATCTGGAGGAGAGAGGGTTTCTCCTGCTCCCTTTCCCCACCCCTCCCTCACGGCCCAGGAGGCCCGCTCTGGTGTGAGCCAACAGCACCACCCTCAGTTGCCAGCTGGTAAGTCCTCCCTCCAACAGGCTGCCCCGTCTCTGGGAACCGCAGCGCTGGCAGAGAGAACCCTCCAGAGCATATGTGCAGGGCTAAGCAGGGGCCTGGACGCCTCCACCCACCTTCCTCCTCTGCAGCAGTTCTCAGGCAGAAGTAGGGCTGAGGTGACAGTGCCAGAGCAGTAACCCACTGGGCCCACACGGGCCCTCAGCATCCGCGTCCATCCAAGCTCAGCAGCACACAGGGTGTTTGTCTGAGGCAGTGGCAGGCACGAGGGTTGCTGCCTGCCCCTTGCTGGCAGCGTTAACTCTCCTCATTACCCTAAAAGCTCAATTAGGATCAAGGGGCACAGCCTATGCTCAAGTCCCCATTGGCTGCTGCCCCCGGGGTGTCTGCTGAGCTGGGACTCACAGCCCAGAGCAAACTGCTCTGTAGGACGCACCTCGGGAGCTTTAAAGACAAGCTGGATGATGTGTCCACTTCACTCTTCCTTAGGAGCCATCAACGGCCTTCATCCCAACTCTCCCAACTCCCCACCGCAGAGGGTAATGGGCCCCAAGGAAGGGTGGCTGCCATGCCTCACTTGGAGACCAGCAGCCTCTTGTCACCATGGAGAATGACACTCAGTTCCCCGAGCTCCAGGTTTGGCATCCAGGAAGCCCTCTCGTCACTGAAGATTCAGATCCGGGTGACAGCACTCAAAATTCCCTTTCAAATGCTTTCAGCTAGGGTCACTAGAAGCGTCCAGTTCCCCGCTCAGCGTCCAGTTCCCCGCTCAGCTACTGTCCATGACAGGGTGACACTGGGCAGAGTGAGGACCAGTCTGAGCAGGGCAGGTGGCCGTCATGTACCATGCCCACCATGTCCACCCTGGGGCTCTGGGAGCAGTGGAATTGGGGGAGAACCCCCCACAGAGCACTGGAGGAGGAAGGAAGCCCCCATGTGACCTCTTCCTCCCAGCTCCACCCAGGGTGTGGCAAGCCATGGCCACAGCTGAGTGAGCCAATTCATTCTTTCTCCCCAATTACAAACTCCACCACGCCCCAGGCACCTCCCAGAACAGACAGCTGGGACCCATAGAGAAAGGAGGGGTGTCCCTCAATGGCACCCCAAGTTCACATCCACTCAGCAAGAGGGGAGCAGCCTCAGCAGCCTCCAGGTATAAAGTGCAGGGAGGCTCCAACCCCTGGGCACCAACTGTGTTTTGTTCTAATGGAGGGGCGGGCTTCTGAAGGCCACTGGTCTGAACTCTCAGTGGAAGCCCCCGTCTGGGCCTCTGGTGGCTCCTTCCCCCACCTGACCAATCCACACTGTCCAGGCCATGCCAGCTCCTCAGCTGGCTCCCCTGCGGGCATCATCTGGGCAACATGCAGGGCACAGGTCACCTGGGCAGGGTGCTGGTGAGGGGGTCCCAGGGCGCCTGCCTTGGCGTTGCAGTTAGGAAGCGCCCTGTGGTCACCCACACACAGGTTCCATGGGGACTGGAACTCCTGCTCGGCACATTCTCTCTTCCCAGTTCTGAGAAAACCTCAGGTGTCAGTCAGTGAATGAAGGGGACAGACGGTCACTCTGGGGAATGTTGCTTGCAAAATGCCAGGGAGCACAATGGTCCGGGTGAAAGACAGGATGAGTGCCCACAGGGGCGAAGTCGCCACAGGAGAGCCTTGTGGGCTGCCCACAGCGGTTCACCCCTAGCAGGGGGGGAGTCTCTGCCTCTTGCCTTCTCGGGGGCCTCCGAGGGGAGGGGAGAGTAGAAGAGAGATGGGGAGAGTCTCCTCCAGCCAGGAAGCACCTGAGCTTCCGGGAAATGCCACACAGATGTAGGAGCCTGGTAAAGTGAAGCCAGGAGGATTCCCTCAGGAGACAGAGCTCTCCAGGGAGGGAGGCAGGAATCAGGCTGCTCTCCCTGGGACCCTCCCAGCCGGCCTGACACCAGGCCCACCTCCAGCCCTGAGGGCCGACGCCAGGCTTCAGGGAGGCAGCTGAGGACATCCTCCTCTTCCCTCTGTGTCCAGAGCACCACGCACGCTCAGGCTCTCTGGCTGGTCACTGGCTGACTGTGCCCCACCTGCGGTCAAGCTCTCCCTGTGTAGGAGCCGACCCCCACCAAGTCCTCTCCTCCACTCCCAGAAAGTGGGCTTAAAACTATGGCCAAGGTGGGAGATGAGACGGGGAGTCCAGGAAAGGAGACACAGGGCTGGCCATGGCGCTGGCTCTGCGTCCCTGTGTCTCCTCCAGGGTGGGCTTGTGGCTTCCTCCTCCTCGAGAGGGGCCCCTCCCTGAGCCCCCGTAAATGATCCCGGTAAGGGCCAGGCTCTCTCCAGCCGGCTCCAGTACCCCCAAGGACTTATTCAGCTCCAGGCCCTTTGCTTGGGGTCCTTTCTCTCCTCCCAGAAGAGTTTCTAAGCAAAGCCTTAGACCAGGGAGTCTTCCCGTGCATGGCTCGCAAGCTCTTCTTCTGGTTTGTACAAAACTTGTAAGATTGGGAGGTGTGTGGCAGCCCCAGGGCGTGTTTTGAAGTCTCCTCCACCACAGGAAGATCTGCTGTGTTTAAGGGAGATCCCTTACGGACTCCTCTTCATGCCCCAGGCAGCCAGGGCTGCAGGAAAGCCCCCAGACCAGGAATATTGACAAAACCTGATGTTACCCTGCGGTTCACAGACAGTGCCCAGCTCCTGCGCCTTCAGGGTGCTGCTTCCCTGAGAACGCAGAGCTCTGAGCACCACACACCCTGACTGAGAGCTCGGCCTGGGGGAAGCAAGGTTCCTCTTTGAGCCAGTGTTTGATGTGTCTTGTATTTTCCAAGGGGGGTGCAGCCTGCCCAGGGCCCAGGAAGCCTAGTCCAGCCCCATATGTTCCCAGCGCCACAGAATCAATTCCCTTTCTGAACTTGGAGGTGAAGTCCTGGGAGAACCATGGCCCTGGAGCCCCCTCTTGCCTCCTTATCCTGCCCATGGGCAGCAGAACTGGGGCTCCTCAGGCCTTGTCTGTGCAGGTCCAACCAGGCCAGGGTACCAATGGCTGAGGTCCCAGCGGCCAACTGGGAACAAGAATAGCCCTAGACCCTGGCCCAGACTCATCTCAGCCTCCATCCCTCCTACTTCTTTCTAGAGCCTTCCATGAACTGCCTGCGCACACCACCAGGCTGAGGCTGAGGGCAGGGTCTCTGTACCTGCGAGTCTTCACCAGCACACACCCCTACCCCTGGCCTGGGGAGGGAGCAGAGCAGAGCAGTCTCCGTCCAGACGGAGGCATTCCCAGGATGCACTCCTGCCGCCTGCTGGTGGGTGTAAGAGTTCCTCCTTTTACGAAATGATGATGACCATCGTGGTTCAGGTTTGGAAGGAATTCTTTTTATGCTCTTACTTGTTAAATAAAAACTCAGCCATTCTACATTGGGTCTCTGCTTTTATTTTTCAATTGACCCATGAAATTCAAAAGTTTTCAGTTCAGGGGGTGAAACTTCTCACCCCCAGAATGACCCATCAAAGAGCCTTTGGGTCACTGACCCCCAGGTTTGCCTCCTTAACATGCTGAATCATTGGCTAATAAAATGCAAATTAGTTGAGCAGAAACCAGGACGTGCCCTCCCGGTGGCAACACAGAAGGTGGGTGGGAAGCAGAGGAGGATACAGGTGACAATTTCCAGGAGGCTAGCCCGTCTTACATCAATAAAAATAAAATGAGAAGGGTTCTCTTCGGAGGAGAGCAAGAGTCAAACACGGGCTTGTATTTTACCAAGTCTGAGCAGCTAATGGCTGCAGCACGACGGGGAGGCCTGGCCAGACAGCAAATTCCTCAGGGGAATTTGAGATTGCTGAGACCCTATGGGCCATGTCTCCTCCATGGCACCTCACTGGCCTGAGCACCCAGCTTCCCTCCTGCCAGCCCAGGGCAGGAGAAGGGGAAGATACCTTGTGTGCGAATTCAATTGATCATTACCAGAATCTAATTTCCCTCCTGTCATGGAGGAAATGTTAGAATGGGGCAGGCAGCTATAGGAGCGTGGTGTCATGACAGGGACAACTCCATCAGCAGCCTGAGGATTTCAAGATGGCAACAGCCTGGCAGGGCAGGAGGAAGACCCGAGCTTCCCCCAGACATCCTTGCGGGTCCAAAATGGGCACCAGGGAAGACGGGACACCCAGGACTAGGACTCTAGGTCTGTTACCCTAGAACCTGCACCCTGCAGTTTACTTGGGGAAAGGGGTGGATCCTACGGCCAAAGGCAGCCCAGCCCTCACCCTGGTTGGCAATTCAGACCCCAAAGCTCCCGGGGCAGCCATTACAAGGCATCTGATCACCCGCTGCCCCTCAACTGTGACGGCCTCACCCCCACCTTCCAGTGATGGTTGGAAAGCACAGTCCTTGGTTGGAGTCAGGGTCTCCCAGAAATCTCTGGGGTACCCCTGAGGCAAAGGACTGAATTAGTACCTGATGCCCTCCTGCCCGACACACAACCTCATTTGTCACCTGCTTGACCTGAATTCTGTCATTCAAGGTCGGATAGGAAATCCAGGACAGGGCCCAGCTGGAACCTGAGTCTCATGGTCTCAGCTCGCCCGGCACACCCACCGCCTGCCCCCACCAAATGCAATGCCCTAAAACTATTAAAGAACACAAAAGCAGCTTCCCGGCATGCTGCAACTTAAATGTTTAGTACGAAGCCTGTGCACTTACCTACACACACACACACACACACACACACACACGCACACGTACATGGACTCCTGCACACGGGCACAGGTACACACACCAGCCAGACGCCTCAGAGGGGCTGCCTATCAGTCACAGGACTATATATACAGAGAAAGGGGAAGACAGTTCCTACTGGTTCTGCTTCTCCAGGTGACCACCATTCAGCCTCCTGTCCCCGTGGTCTTCCCCTCTGCACATTTCACATAGAAGGAATCACACACTGTTCTTTTGTGGCTGGCTTCTTTCACCCAATGTAGCACTTCCAAGGTGTGTCCGTGGAGCTCCACGTGCCAGGACTTCACTCCTTCTCGAAGCTGTGGAGTCCCCACCGTAGGGACAGACCGCGTCTGTCTGTTCATTCACCTGTTGATGGGACCGCGTTACTCTAACACCTGATTCACACTGAGCACCGCTGAGGAGGCCCCGGAGAAGTTAAGTGCACCATTAAAGTTAATGCAGTGAAAGCAGACTGACCACCAGGTGCAGGGGCCTCTGCAGCTGCCCGTGGGGTGGGCCCTCAGCACGGGCCCTTGGCAGGAACAGTTGACCCTGCCTACACAGGCCCAGGGCCACACCAGGGTGTGGGGTTGTGGGTGCTTGGGCTTCAGGGCAGGTCAGGGCAGGGGCCAGTCTGGGCAGAGGTGCCCAGGATAGGAGGGAAGATAGTGGGCTCCTCAGCCCTGGCAGTGAACCAGAGTTCACAGACTGCCATCAGTGAGGCAGTGCCCACTCTCAGGGGTCCCCTGGGCTACCGTGGCACCATAGCACCTGCCCACTGCCTGGGCCAGACAGGGTGGAGCTGACCCTTCCATACTCATGGTCAATCAGACCTATGGGGTCTGGGATTGGCCCCCCACAGGAAGTCAAGGCTGGCGGTGGACTTGACCTTTAGTGCCTCCAGCCAGAAGCAAGCACTGGAACCGTCCCCAGAGTCCAGAGCCCCATGCAGAACAGACCCAGGATTTCTGCAGAGTGTGGCAGCCCCTGGGCCCTGGCTCGTCAGAGGGCCTGCTGAGGGGAAGTGGACCTCCCTCCAGAGTGCAGAGCTTCTCGGCTAGTGCAGCTATAAATCCAGCCTCTGTCCCTGTCGTTCATTACCACCATATGTCTTTATGAAAATAAGCCCTCTCTAATTAAAGCTGTCACATTGTCACTTCGCGTATCTCCCCCAGGCTCTGTGCAGGCCTGAGGGCCTTAATTGCCAGTGAGGCTCCTTAGCTTCCCTAGAGGCCAGAGCGTGTGAGAACAGCCCCCCACCCACCCCTGAGGCAGCCACATCCCTGCTCCCTCCCAGCCCCTGGCCCTCCCTGCAGTCCATGCAGTGAGGGGTCCTTACAGACTGGCCCTGCTCACGGGCCTGGGTTAGCAACCCACCTGGGGTCCACCCCTCCCTGGCCTCGACACGGGCTGGGCTAGGCTGGATAGAGGGCACCTGAAGATGGTAGGGCCTGCTGTCTCCTCTCCGGGCTCCTGGATCCAGGCACACTATCTCCTTGCTCAAATAAACTTGCTCACTTGGGCTGGTCCCTCTGAAATGCACCCCCATTCTTATCTCTTAAAGCTCAGCACCAGCTTTTCTCATTGGGGAGACCCCTCCTGCCCTACCCTGAGGCCAGGTTCACAACCCGCCTTGGCAATCCTGGGTGTCCCAGCTGCATGCGGGCAGAAGTTTCTGTTTATGTGTATCTGTCACCTGCTCGTCAAAAGCAGCTTGGAGCAGGGGCCTGTCTCAGTCCGTCCCCTCTGCCCCAAGCACGGAGCATCCCTATGGGACACCAGAAGTTTCCCTGGATTGGCCCTGGTCAGAATCAGTGTGGTCAGTCATGTGGTCCAAACCAAAGACCCCAGGCAGAATTCTCAACGGCCTGCTGCATTATCACCGCACGAAGGAGGTGAAGTTAGCTCACTCATTACAGGACCGCGGGGCTCCAGGACCTTCTGAAACCTTCTAGAAACCCAGCTTTGACTCTTAGAGCTTGAGGGTGTCAATGCCCGAGAGCCCTGTGAGCCTGGACCATGGTTCAGACTCCCGCCTCCTCCCGAGGTAGGCTCTGCCTGGGTGCTCTGCACATGTGGCTTTGCAGAGCCTCCGTGACCAGAATGTCCACCCTGGTGACCCCAGGCTGGGCCAATGGAATAAGAGGATGTGTGGTGAGCTGAGGCACTTGTGTACCTGACAGTTAGGGACGTATTCTTATACTCCTGTCCTCCTTGAGAGGAGGCCCAGCCGGCCTTCAGCCCACACAGAGCCACCAAGCCGACGTCAGACCACCAGGACCCTCATGAGAGCCAGGGGGCCTGGGAGGCTTGTTTCACAGCAGGAGTGTAGCGGGAAGCTGCCCAGCACAGCCCTTTCACCCACTATGCTCTGAGCCCATCAGGTGGGTGGAGATGACATCAGGTTTGTTCTGATGAGGTGAGTTCAGAGACATGGTGAGGGCGAGGTGTGTGGCACAGAGTCCAGGGTGGAACTGCCCACCTGCCACAGGCAGGGCGCACAGGCTGGCAGGTCCCTAAGTTCCCCAAACTCGCCAGTAGGGGGCGCTTACCACCTCCCTGGGGAACGCCCCACCCCCACCCCAGGGTAGAAAACAGAACAGGCTACATAGTTTGCAGGGGCCCAGTGCAAAAAGTGTCCTATCCCTTATGCAAAATTATAAGGATTTCGAGATGGCGACAGACACCATGAAAACAAGCATGGAGCCTTTCTAAGCACCTGGCCCTGTGTGATGGAGGGGCACACGCCCACAAAGCCATGTGTGGTGGGGAAGAAGTGTCCCCACCACCACCCTGCCAGCAGCCTGGACAGTGGCAGTCAGACTTACTTCCTCCAAGGAGGGTGCTCAGACCCACAGGCAGCCAGAGGTGACGTGGGGCCAGCAGTTAAGCGTCCCTCAGGCCTGGATGGAGACACTCCAGCTTGGAAGAGACAGAGCTGTCCTCAGCCAGGGGCTGGGAGGTGGGGACAGCACCCTACAAGGACCAGGAATTTGGTCCCACCCCCAATTCACAGCCTCCTGCAGGTGCAAAGGACCTGTCTGGAGGAAACTGTGGGGTCTGTCAGAAGCACTGCTCCCCACGCATCCCCCCAGGACACTGCAGCTCCCTGTGGGGTAGCCCCTGGCCAAAGCCAGTGACCCTGTCCAAGGTGACGGATCCACAGGCCCCAGAGGACACACGCTTTCCCCACAGCCCTGGATGCGTGCTGCTTTCTTATCTGCTGTGTCAGATATTCTCGTGCTCTCTGCGAGGACAGCCTGGGATCACGGTGTCTGATCCCGCTCTGCCTCCACGTGACTGTGGCGCTGTCAACCCAGCTCTGAGCCGGTGTCAGCGTCTGTGTGCTTGTCAGAAATGCAATTTGCTCTTCAGCCTCAGACGGCAAAGCGGAGCCTCCTTTGGACGCTTTTGGCTGACAGTGGCTAAGAGAAGCAAGGGGCCATCCATAATCCTTAAGAAATGTTATTATTCCATGAAAATCACTCAGTTAATCCACTTTAATAGCCCTGTGCAGGACCCTTGATGCAGCGCAGTCCTCGCAGTATTAACTTCAGAAATATTAGCTGTCACTTTCTATCCAACAGAGAAGCTCACCACATGCGCCCTGGGGGTGCTCGTTCCTCAGCTTAATACCCTCTAAGGAGCAGTGACACTGCCCCCCTTAGGGCATAAATCCCCCCACGCCCAGGGTGGAATTGTGGGTACAGAAGAGCTGAGTAGCTCCCCCACTCCTGCACTAGGAGGAGGACAGCACCCCCAGCCCGTGCCCGCGGGGGCCTCATCTGCCCACCTTCCTCCTGGCCTCCTGGGGCCCACCTCCAGCAACACACTGACCCCAGGGACTGAAAGTGAGGGGCTGTGTCCTGGGGCTGCAGAGATGGCAGGACGTGTCTGGGATGGGTGGAATTGCCTAGCACACTGGAGATCCTTGAGACGCTGATGGTGAATGACTCCAGAACACTGCCTCCTGGTGGGACCACAGACACCCACTAGCTGGCCTAAGGGGCCATGTGTCCAGGGTGATTTGTGGGTGCTGAGAAGGCTATCCCATCTTGACACCTCCCCTCACCATCCCTAGGGACCCCGGCCCGGGGTGGCTCCTGAAGCAGTGGCCACCCAGCCCGAGGACCAGCCGTTCCAGCTGCAAACCTGGCCCTGTGGGCAGGAGAGTCAGGAGAGGCTCCAGGGAGGCACCTGCTCCCGCAGCCTCTGGGCTCTGTCAGGCCTCCCCTGGGCCCCAAGGCCTCCAGGCTCTCTCAGGCTGGCCAGGCCTCCCCTGGGGCCCATCTCCAGATCTTTTTCAGACCACCCTGCTTTTAGAAATAAATAGTTTCCAGCAGTGTCTGCTCCCAAATCCTCATTGATTTTTGTCTCTGTTTTCCCAGCTTCCTGTCACATGGGGCTATTGCAGGTGATGGATTGAAACTTACCACCTCTTAAAAGTGTCCAGAGCAAGACCACAGTCAGGCACACCTTCCAGGGCTTCAGGGAGGGCAGCGGGGCACGTGGAGGCCTGTCTCCTTGTTCCCTGAAATGACAGCAAGGATATCCAAGAGTCAGGATGTGCCCCCCACCCCCCACTGACTCAGGTCCAAACACCTCCTCTCCCCTCCTTGTTCTGTGATTTTGGAGTCACCCAAACCTCAGGCCCCAGTCACCAACTTTCCCCAGCCCCAGAGTACTGGAGGACAACTCAGGTGTGGTCCTGGGTGGCCCCATGGGATCAGAACAAGCTCTGCCCTTCCCCAGTGTGGCCCTGACACTCCAGTCCTCTGGACAGGGAAAAGGGGACTCTAAGGACACAGCTTGTACTCTGGTGGCCAGTGACCATTAACCCTCCCTCCAATCTGTTCCCTCTGCATCTGGCTGCAGGGACACAGGTCCCCCACCTCCTGCTTGGCAGCCTGAGCACCTGCCACCTGTTGGGATGCCTCTGCCCACCCCAGGCCCCAGTGTGACTCTGATAAGCCAGCCCTCAAGAGCCAACAGCCCCTGGCTCTTCCCCAGCCCCTGGCTCGTCCAGGTGTCAGCCAACCTTCCCAGGGCTGCCCAGGCACAGTCCCCTTCGCACTGCAGAGGGACAGCACCAAAGGATATGTGTGGAGACACTGATTCCAAGGAACTGGCTTCAGCGACGGGGGCTGGAAGTCTGAGTCCTGCAGGGCACAGGCTGAAGACCCAGGGGAGAACTGAAGCTGCAGCTCAAGTCTGGAGGCAGAAGCCCCCTCCTGTGGGGAGCCTAGGCCTTTCTTTGAAGGCCCTCGCCTGATTGGACAAGGCCTCCACACTGTGAAATGTCGTCCACTTTACTGAAAGCCTGCCCATTTCAATGTTAAAACAGATAGACACATTTGACCAAACATCTGGGTTCCATGGTCTAGCCAAGGAGACACACAGATTAGCCATCACAACTGCCCTCAGGGTGCAGAAGTTCCACCTCCACCAGGGATTGCTTCAGGCTAAACATTGCCTCCTCTTGTATGTCCTTAAAACAACTGCCCCTAGGTCCCAGAGTGAGCCCAGAGTGCCCCTCCATGGCCCTTCTCAGAGGCTGAGACCTCCTCCAAGGGCAGAGAACTGATGGGGAGTGGAGTGGGACCTGGGACAGGGTCACTGAAACTCGGAAAAGGAGCCCAGGCCAGATGTGGCATTCTGTACCATGGCCCCTGCGCCCAGGGGCCACCTAGACAAACATGTCGGGGAGGCCAAGTTCAGGCCCCCAGCCAGGATGGAGGCCCCACAGCCTTGGGAATCGTGGGAAATTCCCATCTCCACTGCCATTCCTGGGGCAACCAGAATCTCTGAATGAGGTCCTGATGGACCAGGTGTGATGGCTGAGCCCCTTGACTCTGGAGGGAGAGTGGTAGGTGAGTGGTGGCAGGACTCGGCTCCCAGCGCTGTGCCCTCTGCCCGAGAGGCTTTCCCCTTTCTCCCTCGCCCACTCAGGCCAACTCATCCTCCAGGGCTTAGCTGTCCTCTGAGGCACCTTCCCAACCTCCATCTCCTCACGGGGGGCTACATCTCTCCCTCCCTGCTCCTGGCCACGATGGCCACACATCTCTCCCTCCCTGCTCCTGGCCACGATGGCCACACATCTCTCCCTCCCTGCTCC
>NW_003852462.1:3539767-3604185 GCF_000181295.1 Otolemur garnettii
GGCCACGATGGCCACACATCTCTCCCTCCCTGCTCCTGGCCACGATGGCCACACATCTCTCCCTCCCTGCTCCTGGCCACGATGGCCACGTATCCCTGTTGCCACATACTTTCCCACTTTCCTGAGGTTCTGAGAAGGAAGGGACCACAGCAGGCAGGTGGCACAGTTGCCAGATGAGTGAGTGACTGCCCTGGTCTCTAATCAATGTTGCAGGAGCTTCTTAAAAGGCAGGCACTCTGAAATTAGGTCAATTGGGGCTTTAAAAATGTTAAAAGGACAGATCCACACAAGTGACTTCCAGCCCACGGTGAATGCCTAAACAGATGCAGCTTCTGTTTCATGGTGGATGTCCTAAAGCCACATGAGCCCAGGCATCTGCTCCTGGCCGACCTGGACAGTGGCCTTGAGCGCAGGGCTTGATGGATTGGCACTTGGCTCCTCTGGACTATCAGGAGCCTCTTGCACAGGGACTGGGCGTCTTACAGCCCTTTACTTGAATAGGACTTCTCTTACAGTGGGGACTGCCCATTAAAACATCCAACTCCCTCCAAAGAAAAAACACGCACCAGCCATTTCTATGAGGCCATCAGAGAACTGGAGGCCTCCAGGGAAGTGGAGAGCAGCACCTGGACACAGAGACACTGCCCAGTGCCCGCCACCCAGCTGTCACACTCCGCCTGGCAAGGATGCAAGAAAAAGCCGCAGCCCTGACCTTCAGGATCTCTCTGACGTTCACGCAGAATTTCTTTCTGAAAGTGAGACTGCATCATGGGTGGAGCCTACGTGGAGGACCGAGAGCCACGGCTGACCTTTCCTGTGAGGAGGAGACCTCACCCCCAAGTACCAGTGGACATGTGCTTTCCGAGGTCACACCAGACACTGCACACCCTCCACTCAGAGGAGCAAGGTCTGCAGCCCCTGGGCACCTACCACTCAATTCCTGCCACTCTGGAAGCCAACAGTGGTCTCTGTTCCCACCTCCCCACCCCCAGGGAGGCCTGATGGACGTTCCATGAAAGTGCTGGACACGGCCACCTGGCTGGCCCCCAGCCACACTTTCCTCAAGTGAAAACCAGGCTTATGCTACAGACAGAAGGTCCAAGGAAACTGTCAAAAGAGAAACCGTGAAAAAGTTTAGTGTATTTTGCTCGATAACTTAAAAAACAGATGTGAAATAATACCAGCATGAAACACTGCATAGCAAATAATACACGTGTTTATATAAAATCCAGTAAGAAAAACATAATTTTATCATTTGGGATAATTCATAAAACACATTTTGCTAAAAGCGAATCAAAACAAAGTTACAGAAGGAGATGACCCAGGCCTCGTGTGTGCCATGGGAAAGGCTGCGTCTGAGCCAGCACCACCACCAGAGTCAGGCACACACTGGCCTCGGTGGGTGTCAGTAACTCAACTGGACAGAGGCGTTTCACAGGGATGGGAGCTCTGCTCCCTCAGCCAAGTTCACAGGTCATCTGGGAGGTCCACTGAAGCCGTGGGAGGACAGGCCACAGAGCTAGTGCAGGCACGTGGGCAGAGGCAGCACCCCCCCTCACTGGTAGACGACCTTCACACAGAATGTCTCCTCGTTCTTGTCCTCATGGTCATTGATGTAAATGAGAATCTCCTCCTCCCCCACGCTCTGGCCAGGGGCAAACCGCAGGCCGATCGTGTAGGTCTCTCCTCCTCCGACCTGAAAATAAGTGTCAAAATCCCAACACCCACCCGGGCCTCTCTGCACCCTTGTGCGGCCACCTCTCCACACAGCCAGGCACATGTCCAGCAGGACAGTGGGTCACATGAGCTGACCAAGGACTGCAAGCCCTGGGGATGCACTTGTGGCCTGCCAAGGCCCCAGTGCCCAGAAGCAGGGTGCCATGTGTCTGATCCCCGAGGCATGCTCACTGTCTTATCTAACTTTTCCAGTGTCACGGTGAGAAGCCCTGGGCCACTGCTCTTCCCCACTCTCAGGAAAAGCATCACTAAATCTCTGGCAAATGAGGAAACATCAGGTCACCCAAGCATAGGAAGGCACTTGTCACCGTCCCAGGATTTTCTGAAGACTGTTCCTGACCCAAGGGATTCTCTCCTAAGGCAGCGCTGACCACCCTGCCCACAGTACCCGTCCACCAAGGCGCTGTTGCGCCAGCACCTGGGCCGCGGCCATACCTGGAAGGACTCCTCCCGGAACCGCAGCAGGTCGGGGCGGTCGCTATGCAGGTGGTACGTCCTCCGGGAGGGGTAGGGGTTGGTGTAGGTGATGAGCTTGTTGGTGCCTTTCTTTTCACCCACAAACAACGTGATCTCAAAGGCCTGTGGCGGGAAGGGACAGGGAGATGCTGTGGCCAGTCTTGCAGGAACAGCCACTGGCCTACTCTGCACTGTGGGTAGCCCGGGGCCCAGGGGACCTCCAAGGGGCTGGGAATAGAGAGTGCAATGTAAGCACTGCCCACCCCCACCCTACACAGAACCCTAGAGTAAGTGGCCTGAGGCACACAGCTCAGGCCACCCAACGCGGTACCTTGGTGACCCCCATCCCCTCGGCCTGCACTTGCCACACGTACAGACCTTGGAAATGAGCGGCTGGCGGCAGGAGAGGCACACGAGCCACGAGCACACCAGCTGGTGGCAGTCCACATCGACCAGGTTGAGGTGGACGAAGCGGCTGCCCGCCCTGAGGGGCCTCACGCTGACGTGCAGGTCCTGCAGCCCACGAGGTGCCAGCACAAAGACCCCTTTGGGGTCCGTCTTCAAGAACAAGAGTGGCCGGTCAGGGCAGAGCCATTCATAGGTGGCAAACAAGGAGCTCCCCGAGCACCTGCAGCCAGTTGATGAGAACCCAAGGCCACAGGCTCGCTCAGGGCCAGCCCAAATCTGGAGCCCCAAAGTCAGGGCTGCCTCATCCCCCTGCACAGCCACTGCTCCCCCAGGGCCACCTCAGCAGAGGGAGAAGGGAAACCAGCTCCAGTTTAAGACATGGGCCAGCTGGCCCTGACCAGAGCTGCCCTCACCTTCCAGGTGCGCACAGTGGCTTCACTAATTCCACAGTTCCCGTTATCATTTACCCTGCAGTAATTCTAAAAATCGGCCTTTGGGCTTATTTATATGTCACTCGCTCCCAATGACAAGTCTAATAAAAGGCGATTTTAATAAAGCCTTCAGTGAAAAGGCATCTGTAAGTCACTGGAGGGGCAGTGAAAGTTGCCACTGGGGGCAACCTCTGAGCCATGGGCCAGGGCCTGCTGTCCCATCTCCAGCTGGGGTAAAGGGAAGGCCCAGAGCAGCCCCAGAAAGGCCGTACCTTCAGCTCCTGGGGGTGTGAGGTGAAAGCTCTCACTTTCCTCACCGTCTGCATCCCCCGAAGGACAAGAGACAGACGGGTCAGCTGGCCGGTGACACAGGAGATGTCCACGCGTTGCAGTGAGTGTAGATAGACCTGCCATGTCTGCACAGGCGCCACCAGCCAGCGGTCCCTATGGCAGGACAGGAGCCATCTGCACGCACCCTTGACAGCAGCGCCAACCCGAGAGAGCAGGACAAGGGCTGCTGGAGGCCTCACGGGACCAGCCTTGGAGGGAGAGGTCCCAGGGCACAGCACCAGGCCCAGCTACCCTCGTCCTGGCCTCCCACCTTCCCACCTAAACCAGAAGCCCCTCAGGCTGGGCTGTGGCTCACATGTGACCTGCACCTGGGACACCGCCTCGCCCAAGGGTGCTCAGGAACTAAGTTCTGGGTGAACGGAAACTTGAGCTTTGGCCAAATGTGTGTCCTGGACGAGCCCCATCCCCAAACACGTGGTCAGGTCACACCCTACCCTGTTGTGAGGATTCTCAGAGGCCCGGGAGATACAGCTTCAGAGGACACAGTAAAGGAACATGCTTGTTCTAATGGGTGAGGGGTGGGGGCAATCTCATCCCAGTGCTCAGACATAAAGGACAGTGGCCAGCCACGTCCCAGTTCCTCAGGAGGGACACAGCCTGACCCCCTCGGTTCAGCTTGAAGATCCAGCAAGAAAACAATGCCAGGAGGCTGTGGGCCATGTCCAGCACTGCTATTTCCTCCCCTGGTAGGCACAGGATGGACGGCTGCCCGGGGGGCTGCATGCCTGAGAAGCCCGGGGAATCCCGCCTCAGACAAAGGCCCGAGGAGCAACTACTTGTGAGTATAGGAAGGACCTCAAACCCCCAGCTCCCACACTAGCACCCCTCAGCCCCTGGGGCCTGGGGCTTGCACACTTACGAATAGATGAAAACAAAGAAGTCTTTGACCTCCGGGCTGGGACCACTAGCCACCTTCAGAAACACATCTCGCGGTTCCTCGGGGCCCTGCCAAACAGACGTGGGCACATCAGGGCACACGGCGCCCTCCTCCTTGGCTCTGCCTGACCTCAGCCTGGCCCCCAAATCCAAGCCTGACCACAGCAGGTGGGAGCCAACCCCTACCCCAACGAATTTATTAATTTTCTCTGCTAGTCGGAATTCACTGTTCTGTTCACTGCAGAGGGGGAAATCATTAGCTTCTTGATTTTATATGGATCTCGATAATTACATTCTACAGGAGATTTTATCCAGTTTTCTAACTAGTCATAATACAATTATTGCCTTATCCTTTACACAATGGTAATTAATAAGTGCCTTAATTACCACTCACTTTATTCACTTTGCTTCATGCCTTTTTTAAATTTAAATTCAGATGATCAAGGAACTGATCTTCCAGTAGAAAAAATAAAAACACATTCATAAAGTTCTCACTAGTCTGTCACAATAGACCATTAGCACCTTGGAAAGAAACCACTTAATCAAAAACCCCAAATGAAGGGTCTCCCAAGAGAGCAGCTGGGGCAGGAGGATGCCAGGCTGGGGGGAGGGGACTTGCCAGAGGATCTGCCTGAGCTGGGACCACAACACAACCTACCACGTTCTGGGTCTCACAAATGACGTTTGGGTCACTACATCGCACGTGCACTGGGGGCTGCTCACCAGGCATTCCTGCCCGCGCACCTGGAACAGCGAAAATGTCAGGAAAAAGGCTTCACCACAGCCTGGGCCTGCGGTGCACACAGCCCTGCGTGTCACGTCATCTAGGACAGGCTGGGCCTGTCACAAGTGCTTAGCAAACACCTGCGGGGCAAACGGCCGCCGCCACTCTACTCAGGGTGGCACCAGTGTGCTGCGTACTCCTACAAGGACTCTGGCCCTCTACCCTGACACGGCACGTCTCCTGGTCCCGTCTTCAGGGAACCACCAGAGGGAACCTCCAGGAAGTGCTGTGGAGACCAACGCCCTCACTCTGCTCTAAAGGGCACCCGCTGGCAAGCTCAGTGGCCACTGAGGAGGGGAGTGTGCCCCAGGCACACCTCATAGGGACACATCTGGACCGCAGGAGCCGTGCTTTCTAGAACAGTCGAAGCAACCACCCACTGTGCACCTGTCACCTTGGAGGAAGCAGGAAGGCTGCCACTCCAAGTTGCAAAGCCCAGGGCAGAGTTACATGATGCCATCTGCCAAGCCTGGGGAGACGCCGTTTCCAAATAGTGGACCTGCAAAATGCCAGCCCCAGGGTCAGTAGGGGACCTGCCTGGAAGCGTGTGCCAGGGAGGCAGGCGGATGGCCTTCTTCAGGAACGTGAGCTCTGGGTGATAGAAGCGAAAGGTCTGGTCCACCACGTGGGGCTGGGGCTCCACGGTCAGGCAGAGCACAGCGATGGGCTTGCCGCCGCTCACTCGGAACAGGACCTGCGACAGAGCAGACCCTGCTGGGCGTCACAGCCAGCAGGAGGAGGGTGGGCAGCTCCATGTCCCTCCTAGACAGCAGGGGGATTTCCACTATCACAAGGACCTACCCACCCCTCAAACGAGAAGGGAAGCTCAGGCACCGTCAGAGAGGCAGGAGCAGAGTCTGCAGCAGCAGGTGCCCCTCGAGGGGGCTCCTGAGCAGGGCCGAGGCCAGCGCCCAGTGCCAGGTCCACACACAGGCAGGCTCCTGCTGCTTCTCTCAGTAAGACCCCCTCCCTGCATGCTGGAGACAGTCCTCCACCCCAACATCAAAACCTCATGCTGGTGACAGTCCTACATCCCAACATCATAACCTGCTTCGACCATAGTCCCACTCTCACACCCTGGATGTGCACGTACAGAAATCATTCCAGAAGGCTCTCCTGAGATTAACTCCACCAGGTCCTCAGGGTGGTACTGGGGTGGCCATGTTCACGGTCAAGCACATGAGCATGACCTCTTTGGGCCCACATGGTGAAAAGAGGCCATGCCTCCACCAAAAGACAACAATTTCCCTATTTTTAAAAAAGCTATTTATTAAAAAAAGTATTTGTCTAAAAATGCACTAATTTGGACATCTAATACAATGGGCAATCCTTATTTCATTAGACACACACACGCGTGCATGCATGTGCACACGTATGTGCCCAGAGACACACGTGCACAGGTGCACACGCGAGGGCAGAGTGGGGTGAGGCTGAGAGCAAACTGAGGTCACACTCAGCTCACCCAGCGTGGGCACACTTGGCTTGCATCGGCAGACCGTGGGAAATCCCCACAGTTCCCGTGACCGGTCTGTCCCCTTCTGCACCCTCACCTTGGCACACTTCGTGGGCAGTGCACTGGACTTCCATGGTGGTGCGGCATCTGTGCCCTTCTCAGAGCTCAGCTCGGCAGAGGCCTGTGAGGACCAGTCAGCACGCTCAGGTCAGGAGGTGGCGTTCTCGGCTGACCAGCACCCGTGCCTACGGGAGCCCCTGCTCACGGCCTTATTCACTCTCATGCCAACCCTCTGAGCAGTGACTGTCACCAGCCAGCTCATCAACCAAAGAGGAAGTTGAAGCTGTCATCAGCTAGGGAGTGGCAGGTCCCAGATTGGAACCGAGCTCTGCCTGAGGTCCCCCAACTGGTCTGTCCCCAAAGCCAGTGTGGAAACCCATGTGACTCCAGGAATCCCTCAGGCCCACCTCAGGTGAGGAACATCAGAGAGCTGGCTCAGAAGGTCAGTCAGGAGCTGAAACACCTGCGCCCCTGCCCAGTCTCAGACACAGGACAGCTCACACCTCCCCGACACCCACCCCCTGGGCTGCTATGAGAAGGGGCAGCAGCAGCAGCCTCAGGGTAGGAAACACCAAAAGATTCTGAGCCATTAGCTCCACTGAGGAGTAAGGAAGGCTTTGATGGAGTTAGTAAAGAGGACAAGGAGAGGACAGTCGGGACTGTGGACAGCCTCCAGGCAGGAGGCAGCTGTGGGGCCGAGCACAGTGTGGGGGGCCACGGACCTGATGATCAACAAGCAGAGAGGCCCGAAGGATGACCCAGCCCCTGGGGCGGGGGGGGGGGCGGGAGACACTGCCAAAAGCCCAAAAGGATCCGTAGTCCCCATGGTCATTTAGCTGAATGGCACCTGGCCATGTGTTCAGCCGTACCTGTGCTGAGGCCGGTAGCCCCATGGAGAAGCTCTGGAACTTGAAGGGGATGTGGGCGGTCTCCCGGGGGCGCAGGAAGAGCTGGGGAGCCATGCCGCTGCGCACGTGGAACATGTCCTCCTCCACCGGCGTGTGCAGGCCAGCAGCATCCTTCAGGTGCCTCCACTCTCGACTGTCCACGACGACGCTGGGGAGGGGGGAAGTCTTCCAGGAAGGGCCCCGGGAGGAGGCGGCCCCCAGAGGAGCAGGAGGTGCAGTGGCAGAGCTCTGGGGCAGACTGGCCAGCTCAGAGGCAGCCAGCTGTGCCGGGCTTAGATCTGCACTGGGACTGTGACAGGACAGCTACTGGGACCCACCTGAGCTCAGGGTTGTCAATCTCTACCGTCACTGTGTGCTGCGTGTTGTGGGGGTTCCTGAGGGCAAATTCAAAGAACTCGGCGGTACCCAGCGAGGCGTAGAGCGTGTGCTGCGTGGTGATGGCCAGGCTCAGAGCACTGGTGATGCTGTCGGCCTTGGCACGCTCCCGATAGGCAGCGATGACCTGCAGGTCCCGCAGGTGCTGGGCACGGACACTATGCTGAGCCTGCAAGATGGGCCACAGGGTGGACACGGTCCTGAGCACACCATCCTCATCAGGGACTCGATGTGCTGGCCCCTGCTACGGACCCCCACCGAGTACCAAATTTCCTCTGGAAAAATCACCAGAACTGCCCTGATCCTTGACCATGTGATCAGGGTGGGTTTGGTTGGTGGTAGACAGAGATCCACTGCCTGTGCCCTCCCTGTGGAGAGGGATGCAGCATCCAGCTACCCTCTGCCTGCAGGTGGCCGCGGACTGGGGGTTTGGTCTGCCTGACCCAAGTGCTCCCAAGAGGCTCTTCACAGCTGCAGGGTTGGTACCAGGCACAGTGGGAAACAGGCATCAGTGGCTTCAAACAAAAGAGACCAGCCCCCAAACTAAGCCTGCAGACAGGGCTCACCTGGCCAGGGCCCCAGCATGGTACCAGGAGCCTGTCTGCCACCAGAGCCCATGGGAGGGGACATGTTCCTGGCCTGCTGAGTCTCAGTTCCCTGACTGACCTCATGCTGGGGTCAGGGCGTGGACATCCCAGCATGGAGTGTGAACCACCCACACGCTGCCTCGGTGTGGCTTGGCGACCACCTCTGGTGCCCAGCGACCCAGTGGGCTCAGCCAGCACAGATGTGCCAAGCATGGAGACTGGCTTGTTTTTCCCATGGGCCTTACATTAAATGGGAGGCCCATCGCGCCTGCCTTGCACGATTTGAGGCCTCGTCCAGGCAGAGTCAGCTGGGCTACAGCTGCTCCGAGAACATGCCCTGACCTGGTACGGGGAAGCTGCAGTCTCAGGAGGCTGAGATGTCAGCAGGATGGGCGGGTGGCCTGCATGCTTTCAGACTGTAACTCTATTTTTTTTTTTTTTTGAGATGAGAGTCTTACTTTGTTGCCCTCAGTAGAGTGCTGTGGCATCATAGCTCACAGCAACCTCAAACTCTTGGGCTCAAGCAATTCTCTTGCCTCAGCCTCCTGAGGAGCTGGGACTACAAGTGCCCGCCACAGTGCTCGGCTATTTTTAGAGACAAGGTCTCACTCTGGCTCAGGCTGGTCTAGAACCCATGTGTCAGGCAATCCACCCACCTCAGCCTCCCAAGTGCTGGAATTACAGACATGAGCCACAACACTCAGCCCTAGACTGTAACTCTGAAGGTAAGGACAAGAGTGTGGGCTCTGCTGTAAATGACTCCGAATGTCACCTTTCCACTGCCCACAACCTGGGCCTTTCCTTTGCAGGGCGTTGGTGCTGAGCCTCTCCCCGCCCCCTGGAATTTGGAAATGGCAGATAGCCATGCTGACATGGAGGCCTCCCTCCACCAGCCTGTGACCATTAGAGCTTTTCAACACAGCAGAACCTCCGACAGGCTGTGCTGGACAATGGGCCAGCCGTGGGTCAGAATGCAACAGGCGGCTTCTCAACCTTGGGGTTCAAGTGCATATTGCTCTGCTCATGGCCTAGCTGAGGGGACAGGATCTGTTCTGCCCACCAGCGAAGTGATCCCAGGATGACACAATAGTAGGTTTTAGGGCTGTGGACACTTGAAGATGGGAGAGGAGCTGGCCTATTAGACTGGTAGTTCTAGGTGGGACCCCATAATGGCCACACCTTGGTTCCCTGTGAATTCAATGATCAAAGTGGTGGGGAGAAATGGCGCGAACCTAGGGTCTACGAGGGGGCACCTTCTTGTCCACTCCTGCCTCCTTCCATCCCACAGAGGACACTGAGCCAGCACCCCGGAGAAGGCAGAGTGACGGCTGGTTAGAAAGTTCTAGGCAGGAGCCAGACAGGCACAGCCCCACCCTCCCTCTCCTCTTCTGTGGGATCTACCTGCCTGGGGGGCAGCACCAAGTGCTCACATGGCCCCTGCTCAGGCCCTGGAGGGCAGCACCAAGCATGGCTACAGGCTGCAGGTTCAGTAACGAAGGTCCTGTCCTCAGCAGCCTGCACTGCCCACGCCCAGCAAGCGTGTCTGCAGACCAAGCTCAGTATCAGGCCCAGCCTCTACTATTAGCTTTATCAGCAGTCATCAGTAAAAGATAGGTGACATTTTAGTCCCCACTGGCCACACTCTTCCATTACATGCAGGGAAGGGTGAGGGGGTTCACAAGGCCCCTGTTCCAGAATCCATCCCTGACGCTAGTTCAGGGATGAACCCACTGCCCAGGGAGAGTGGGGAGGCCCATGAGCCACATGTTGAAATCCCTGGAAAGTGAAGCTCTCTGTGGCGTGAGATGCAGACACGAGGCTCAGGACTGGAGCCCCACTTTGCTCCCTGGAGCTGATGGGAGGTCACCACAGAGGCCTGAGAGCGGAGCCAGGACACAGAGGGCTGGAGTGGAGAACCAGTCCCTGGTGGCCACATGCAGCCCTGTGCGGGCACCCCCAGGGGCAGTGCAGATACCAAGGCTCCACGTGTCAGGACATCTGCTCACTCGTCGAGTGAGCCCTGGAGACCCTGCAGGCCAGCGCACATCAGGCTGTCACTTGCAACCCGTTCAAAGAGATGAACCTGCCAACCCTTTGAAGGCCACAGAGAGGGTGTCTCCCCACAGGCCAGCAGTCACACATGGTACTGCAACTGCAGGAGTCACTGTGGGCCAGCCAGTGCTCTGGACCTTGGATGCAGATTTAGCCGAGTGGCCTTCTGTTCACACCGGGCTGCCTCATGTAAGGGAACCTCAGAACATCTTTCTCGAGGCCCCCACGACCCGTGTCTCCTATAAACCCCTGGGTTACAGCAATTCTCTCCTCCCATTTCCTAGTTGCAAATACTGAAGGGTCTATTTAGATTTTAACTATCTAAATTGCCAAAAAAGGGAACGTTTCTAGTCAGAAAGATTACACTGACAACCCCAGATACATAAACCTTTCAGAGCTTGCATCCCCAAACCTGGGGGACTCAGAATCACCTGCAGAACTTCCTTAAAGACCCAGGCTCTGAGGGCCCCTCCCAAGCCAAGGAGCTCCAGGGGTGAAAACCAAGAATCGTCTCTGATTAAAAGCTCTCTAGATAATTCTGACTTGAAAATCTCGCCTGGTGGCTGGAAAAGTCCAATTCTCTTAACATTCTGCAACCACTGGAGGCAGCTGAGCGAGCCCATCAGGGAGGGGGGTGTGGACGGCAGGCCTCACCAGTGTGCTCGCCTGGTGCCAGCCGCGTTCTCCGCTGGCCTCCTGCAGCCTCACTGACCGCATCCGCTCCAGCTTGCGCCTGCGGACGGCGTCCAGCTCGCGGCCAGCGCCCGGGGGCCCCTTGCTCCCCCGGCTGTGGGTCAGCAGCATGGCCGCCAGCTCACTGTCCACATCAGCCAGCTTCTGCGCTTGGACCACGTTTTTCCCACCTGAAAGGGTCAGAGAAAGCATCAGGGTGGCCGTGCAGCATGTCCCTCCACGGGCGGCCAGGCCTGGCCTCCCAGAACCTCCTTATCCAGGGAGGGCTCAAAGAGTGTGTCTGTTCCAACCTGTGAGGCTCTGAGATGTAGCTAAAGACGACCACTTTACGACCTGGTCTCTAAGGCATCCCTCCTTTCACCAGCCTCTAAAGGAAGAGGAATTCTGACTCTGGTGCTTAGAGACAAAGTTGCCATTGGGCAATTTCCTAGGGGAAAGAGTTCACACTGGAGGACTTTAAAGGGCCCACTGACACCCCAAGGACCGCCAGCCTCGCTCACAGGCAGCCCCTGCATGGGTACCATCCTGAGCCCTCAGACGCCTTGTCATAGTAGGTCCTCAAACTCACCCTGTGCAGGGGCATCACACCCTGGAACAGGACCAGGAGTCAGGGGCCCTCGGGGACTGCACCATGGGCCAGACAGAGGCCTGCAGCTTGTCAGGGGCAGGAGGAGCTGAGAGCAGGCCTGGCCCAGGCTCCTGTCTCAACCCTGTGCCCAGGCACCCTGCACTGCCTGGCTTTGGGGCAGCCTGTCCACTTTGGGGAAGGCTCTACTCAAACCCTGGACACACAGTGAAAGCCGTTCAGCAAAGAGAAGACAAAAAGAGCCCAACACTGCAGGCGTAAGAGTAGCCACCCCTGGACAGGCTACCAGTGGGCACTGTGCTCTGTGACGAGGCCCCATCACCACTGACACAGGTTCCTGGATAGTCGCTAAAGCTGGCACAGGCAGGGCAGGTCTGGGGCACTCGATGGAGGGCCAGGGTTTCTTCCTGGCTCTTGTGAAACTAATGCCAGCCTGAGCTCCCAATCTGCTGTCCACAGGCGCCGGTGGCCCCTAGGGAGGCACCCCATGCTGAGGTCCAGGGGTTGGTCTCCCCCTCTTGCCCACCTCTTCCTCATCTCAAGTGAACAAGTGCTATTTCCAGGTTCCTCACCAACATTCCATCTTAAAGCCACTTAATTGCTTTTCCTATGCCACAAGTTGGCCTTCAATGGCTCCCCCAAAGAACACTTCACATTGTCTCTGGGGCACAGGCATGCAGGAGACCCAGCCTGGAATCAGGTCTGAGCTGCCTGCGGCCACAGCCCCACATGGGCAGGCCAGGGGGTTGCAGTGAGCTGGGTGTTCAAACTCATCACCCCAATAAATGTTGCTCTTGGTTCCAACAATACCGGAAATGAAGTTTAGAGTGACCATGGGGGACCACACTTGGGGAGAGGAAGGAAGCACCAAGAACCTTGTTAAAATTTGGTGCAACTTCCTAACTCCAGAACTTCACCCTCTGGGTGAGACCTGGGCTTTCCAGTGACACCTCCTGCCGTGGTTCTGATCACAGGGACTGAGGGAACTGACCTCAGGAGTTCTTGATCATCTCATTAAACCCTTACTGGTTCCATCTCCAGGGCTGAAGGTTGAGCCTTGAGCTGCTGGGTCCCAAGGCCAAGGTTCCATGACCGACCAGCCCCTGTTCCCAGAGTGCGGGGGCCTCCCGCTCTGTAGCTGCCCTCCATGTGCCCTCCACGTGCCTTCCACCTGCCTCCAGCTGGGAACAAGGATGCACTGACTCCAAACAGGGAATCCAACTCAAAGCCAGTCCACATGCTCAATCACATCTGGCCAAGTCCCCTGACCTCTCTTGGCCTCAGTTTCTTCAATATTAAAATGAGAAATCCAGCCTGGAGTAGATTCTTGCCTTGCTTGTATCACGGATCCTGGACAACAGACCCCTCAAGCATCGCAGGCCTCTCCTAGAATGCACAAAGTACGGCCTAGAGTTCCAGGACATTTGTGGGATCCTGGAGGCCTTGCAAAATGGAACCCAAAAGCCCTCCCACCTCATCCCTGCCACCAGCTTTAACAGGCCACGGCTCTGGACCTCTCCTAGAGAACCTGTTCTGGGCCATCACAGTCAGGATCCACCAACACAGGAAAGCCCACAGCAGTTCTGAGTCCACACGGGACCATCTGCAAGACCTGGGGAAGCAGCTGAAAGACCACTGCCCACCTGGCAGGTCTCTTATATTAGGTCTATGAGGTCTTAAATTGTAAGGGGTGGAAACAACTTCAGAGTTCCCTGCTGTGAAAGATACTTTCACTAAACCCAGGTCTTTCTTCCCAAGCTCCAGAATTGGCTTGTTTCTCCTATTAGTACCATGAAAAATTTCAAGTTCATTGTTAAAAAAAAAAGTCCATGCTCGTCCTGACCTTTGCTGCTCTGCTCTTCCCTTGCAGATCAGCAGCTAACCAGGCACAGATGCCACTCGCAGGATCACCACTACTCTGTGGAACAGCACAGCTGGCCTGCAGAGCCCAGCCTAGAGGGCACTAGATCCACTAGGTGGTGGATTGGTGAGGCCTATGGGTCCCCGGGAGCGCGTGTCTCCTGGGGACAAAGGTGGGGTCTTCCAGCTTCCTGACAGACATGTCTCTCTCTAGATGGTTCTGGGCTAAGGATGAGAAGGGAGCTTGGCAGGTGTCTGAGCTGCTCTAAGTGGGTGCACTCCCCAGACCTGACGGAGCACCACAGCTGGCCCTCCACACACAGGCCCACCGACACACCCAGACATGCACACACCTTTCCACCTCGCTCCTCCTCCCCCAAGACCACCTCCCACTCACAACCCACCCGCACGTGGGGCCAAGAGTCTCGACTCACGTCTTGAGATTCCACTGGTGAGGAGGCTGCCTCCGGGGAAGCGGCTGGTCCCGTCATTTGAGATGACACGTGATCTGGATGGTGGCAAGGAGCCAGAATTTCTCACTTTCTGTTCACACAAGTGACCTAAATGAAAAACACCCCTGGCATGAGGTACTAACCAAGTCATCAAGTCAGAGTCTGATGAAACAGACAGGTCACCATGTAAGGAGCCCACCACACCCTCCAACGTGCCAACGTCCCCACACACCCGCCTCTCTCTGGTCTGAATTTTCCTGCAGGTAAGAGAGGAAAGGTGGGAGGTTATTTTTCCCTGAACTCTTTCATCTTGTGGTTTTTTATTCTCTTGCCCTCACAGTGGCCTCTGATTTCTCATGATGAAGCAAGCACACGGCCCTCAAGGTCACCTCCACACAGGCCTCACTTCCGGAGCTGCCAATCGCAAGGAGCGTGCGTTCACAACTCACCTGGCCTTCTGAAGGCTGCCCTGTTCACAGAAAGCCCTGTGTACACTCATGCGTGCAAACGTGGGACCGCACCTACAACTCAGGGCGGAAGATCCTCCACAAACCAGAACCTGCTTCCCTAAGAGAAGCTTCTGGAGAGCAGCACAAGGCCCCAGGCTTCACACGTCCACGGGGAGACACGTGGCCACGAGCAGAGCCTGCAAATGGGAGCGTCCAGGGTGCAGTGCTCACCCAGGGCAGGATCTCCTGCAAAGTCAGGACCCGAATCCCTGCCTCAACTCTCAGGGGGGAGGCAGAGCACGGCTAATGAAGTCTCCAATGTGCTACCCAAGTCACACACAGAAGGCCAGTGCTCCTCATTTCCCCAATGCCAATGAGACAGTGGTGCCCCTGCAGGCCTGGGGCACCCTGCAACCTTCCTGGGAGTGTTAGAAGTGGAAGCCCCTCCCCTGGGCGTTCCACCTCTCTGTGACCCCTGACTCCGACCTTCCCTCAGCCCTAGGGTCGGCAGGGGGCCTCTCCCACCTGGCTGGCCCCTCGTCCAGCCCCTGCAGAGCCACCTACTGCTCTGCGTTCCTTCCCCTCTCGCCTGCCAGGAGCTGCTGTTTTTAAGGGCAAGCTCCGTGCTGGGTGCAAGGCACACCAGGTGCCACAGGGGTGAGCCACAACCCCTGTCCAGCCCGGTTCTCCTGGCAACAAAGCTGGAGTTCTCACCACCTGCTGCCCACCAGGCACGTCTCTCTCTAGAATAGGTCTGAACAGGTCAGAAAGGAGCGCTCCTCCTTCGGAGATACTCAGCAGGCCCTGAGCTGCTCTAAGTGAGGGTACCCTGTGCACCGAGGAGATGGCAGCCTGGATCTCGGAAAGGAGCTGCAAACTGGATATAGAACTGTAGCTGGTGATGCCCAAGGCATCGATTCAAGAGATGACCATCCCACCCAAAGACGGTGGGGGGCAAGACCCCAATCTAGGGGTGGAGAAAGGGAGACTTAGAGACTGCAGACAGACAGAGACCAATCTCCAGAGGAGCTCACCTAGCAGGTGGGCTCAAAGCCCACGCCACAGCAGTGAAGACCTACACCCTCATAATTAAGTTCCTGTGGTCCTCTTAGGGATTGTCACAGATGCCAGCCCCTGCTGGACTGGCCTCTCCCACCTTGTCCAGGCCAGCTGCCCTCAGCCACCTGCTCAGGCTGCTGTCTCCATCACAGGCCTTTTCAAATCCGAAGCTCAGACACAACTGTGCCGAGGCGCCGGCATGCTCATTGTCTCCTCCAGGCCTCTGCACAAGCACAGATGTGGAATTCCGCTGCTCAGAGCAGTCCCCACAGCCAACTTCAAGTTCACAGAGTGCTCTAACATGGGGTCAGCCACCCACTTGACATGCTGGGAAGTCTGCCTGGAGGCCAGGTTCAGCCAGCAAAGAAAAAGTTGGTGTCCAAAAGGAATTCCCACAGATGTCCTGAGAAGGGCCACCTCCCTTCACCCCTAGTAGCAACCGGAAAGGCCAGTAATGCGCTTGTCCAGGTATCTCTTTGCAGGGAAATTTCATTCCAGCCAATGCTCTCCCACACCTCGGGGAAGCCTGGAATCTTCTGTAGCTTTCTCAACCACCTTCAGCTGATAGAGGTTCCCTGAGTCACAGATGAGATGGCCTTTGTCCCACGTGGGACTAAATGTGCGTTGGCCTTATGTAAGGTGATACTCGCCACACTGACAGCACAGGGCCCACAGAAGCTGCTGCCAGGTCAGGGTGGCCCAGACAGCACGAGAGGGCAGGCAGCCATCATCCTTTGAGCTCAGGCTCTCAGTAGGGGGGCTAAAGATGACAGCTGTAGTAAGTGGGACCTCCAGGATTCTGCATGTCACCTTCTGGACAAGGGACACTGCTGGGCTTCAGTCCACTTTCTCTTAGGACACACGAGAGTGGTGGAGCTGGTTTATGCCTTACTTCTTCATGCTCAGGTGAGAAGGGTCGGGCAGTACAGACATTGTGCACAGTCTGCCTGGGGCACATTTTCTTCCCCTTCAGAAAAGAGGTTACACTGGGACCAGCACATTTGCTGCAGGGGCAGAAATTCCCTCTAGACACGCAGGGCTCCTGAGGCACCTGGGGCATGGCATGCCACCCCTAAGTGACGCACATCCAGTCATCAGTCAAAGCCCGTCACCACCTGCTTCTCTTTGAAGTGTGTGGTTGGCTGACGTCTGTCCCGAGAACACAGATGACTGACTTGTGAGGCCGTCTGCCCTGACACTGCCTCTCCCAGGGAGGCCCCTCCAGGATGCTGCGGAACACAGGTGACAACCGGCTCTGGCTGAACCCCCGTCCTATTTCACAACCATGATCATTGCGATAAGAGAAAACAATGCGGCCTCACTATCACTTTCTAGCAGAAGCTCCTGCAAGACAGCACAGAGGAGGCTGATCTGGCAGGAGAAGCCACCAAGCATGGAGGGGTCCTCTCCCCATTACAAGAGCAAGGAGGCCTGGGTGGAGCTGGTGGCCACCGGTGGCCCTGTCTGTGGCACAGGTTCCACCACGCTCTGTCACCCTGCAGGCTTCTACAGCCATCACCCCAGCTGCTCACAGACAGATGCCTGCAGCTCCTCAGAGTAACCAGCTTTATGAAGAAATAAAAATCATAACATGTTTTTCCCTAAAAAATGCAAACCTTACAGCAGAGCCCCCGGCCTGCTGCACTGGTGGCAGAGGGCTGTGCATCCGCCTTTGTTCAGACCTCTCCTTCTCCCGCGGGCGCCCAGTCCCCGGCTGCCTCCACGACGCCCTCTCCTGCAAGCTTATCTCCCTCTTGCAGGCAAAGTATGAAAATGACAATTTGAGATAACATATAATGGAGCCAATCTTTCTTCTGAAGATAAGATTTTAAAACCTGGAGTCACTGCACAATTGTGGGCTGGTGAATTAAATATAAAAACAACCAACACAGTCTCCGAGGCAGAAGGCTTCCTGCAACTCCCTCCGTCGTGGGTCCCTCCGTCGTAGGGGCCTCTGAATAATGTCTGCTTCTCACATGTGGCTCATCTATTTCTCCAGAACCTAATTGAGTTCTGCTGTTTCCATATTGTCTGTTTTCCAGGCTGCCTCGGATTTTACATTTGTAAACAAGCAGCCAGAAACCTCCAACCAGACTTAATGAGCTGTGTGTCCGCTCCCTCCTCTGCCGCCGCACAGCACGGCCAGCCCCTGTGCTGCCACCACGGAGGGATGTGGCCCATGAGGCTCCAGGACTTAAAATCAGGCTGGGTTTTGAGGAATGGAAAATTCCCTCATAAAATGACAGAGCTTTTGAGCCCCATCCCCATAGACACAGCCCCAGAAGTCTCAAGCAGCTTAGTTTTAATGTATTTTCAATTCTGCCCAGAAAAATCCAGAGCCTTCCAATGTACCCTCCAGGAAGAGGCAGGGGGGTTACGACTAGCACTCGGGGTCCCACAGTGTCCCTGCCTACCAGGCCCTCAGCGGCCTCATCCTGTCAGAGCCCTCTGTGGAAGCCTCTGGAATGTCCCAGCATGACTCCCCTGGCCACCCGGTTCACACATCCTACCCATCACTGGTGCAGCATGTGGGCTGGGGACAGGGACTCAGCTCTGTCACTCTGATGAGCAGCCCTGGGGACGCCTCTGACACAAGGTCATGATGCTGGGCCAAAAGGAAACCCATTCTCCATCCTCCCCTGAGCGGCAGGAGAGCTCAGGAACACTCCTCTTTTCTCCCTTCCATGGAGAAACAGTTCTGTGGGCTGCTGCGCAGAGTGAAAACCCCTCCTGGAGCCTCATCACTCTTTTTGAGGAATGTCACCAAGATGCCCCGGGGACAGCCTCAAAAAACAAAACGGAACACAGGCGAGCCTGGTGACTCCTGACCTCGAATCTCATCAGAAAGGAGGACTGAACAGCTGGCCCCCAGACAGACTCGTGGCCGGGCCAGGCGTTTAGCAGCAGAGCTAATAGGACCTGCTGACCCCCAGAGCATGTGGCACCCACAACACGGCACCCATGATGCAGCCATTGCCCTGAGGGAGCCTCCCTGTAGTGGGGAGATGAGAGGTGACTAGAGAAACATGCAGAGACAGACACGGCCGCGGGACTCTTACCCACATTGGCCAAGGTCAGGTACAGCTGGCCCTTCACCACCGAGCGGACACCGATGGGCTTGACGCTGCCAAACCCGGTCACGTCTCCACTCACCGCCGCGTTGTCCCACTCATACTCGGTCATCACAACCTCGAGCTCCTGCGAGACCTGCACGGCTGGCCGCCCCTGGCGGAGGAGATGCTGTGGAGGAGAAAGACACACTCAGGGCTGGGCCCACTTCCAGGCGGCCCCACGGGTGGAAGCCGCTCCCCAGCCCACTGAGGAAGGCCACATCAGAGTGGACAGACGAGCCAGACCACTCCTACAGGCAGGAGTCCTCATCATCGGGGTCTTTTTGCGATTCTTAGAAGTACAACCCAAGTTACCCAATGAATAAACCACCAGGCCCGGGGGATAAGCAAAGGGGCCTGGCAGCCAGCCAGGCGGAGCCTCCACTGGGCAGCAGCACGACGGGGAAGGAGGACGACAGAACAACACAAGCCAGGCTCACGCTCCAGGGCGGGAACCCTCCAGGAGAGGGGCCTGTGGACAGAGAGCGCTAGGGAGGCAGGCAGGGCCCCAGGCACAGAGACCCCCAGAGCCAGGGACAAAGGCTTCCGGGTGGCCCATGGGTCCAGAGAGGTCCGGGGACATACAGGGCAAGCTGGATGCTAGACTGAAGCCAGGCCCTGAGGGTCTCTGTGCTGGGCCATGGCTGGGCAGGGCAGCAGGAGCAGAAAGCCACATCTGGGACAGGGCCCGTAGGACCTTCCTGCCCATCACGGTGAAGGGACAGGGCCCATAGGACCTTCCTGCCCATCACGGTGAAGGGACAGGGCCCGTAGGACCTTCCTGCCCATCACGGTGAAGGGACAGGGCCCGTAGGACCTTACTGCCCATCATGGTGAAGGGACAGGGCCCGTAGGACCTTCCTGCCCATCAGGGTGAATCCCTTAGTGCTCTGTCCAAACCCAAACACTATGGGGAACACCTGGGGTGATGCTGGAAGCACAGACACTTCCTCACTGCGTGGCCTTGGGGAAACAAAACACATGTGTCTCTGAGCTAGAGCCTCTCCACACAGCAAGGGCGCAGGGCCAACTGAGGTCCTGGCTTTGGGAGTCCCCACACTTCTCCTCCAGCAGGGAGGATGCCTGTGGCTCAGTGAGTAGGGCACCGGCCTCATATACCAAGGGTGGCAGGTTCAAACCCGGCCCCACCAAACTGCAACAAAAAATAGCCGGGCATTGCAGCAGGTGCCTGTAGTCCCAGCTACTTGGGAGGCTCAGGCAAGAGAATCACCTAAGCCAAGAGCTGGAGGTTGCTATGAGCTGTGACGCCACGGCACTCTACCGAGGGCGACAAAGTGAGACTCTGTCTCTAAAAAAAACCATTGGAAAAGCACAACTCCCAGGCTCTCGTGCCGTCATTCATACCACCCTGAAGGCCACCTCTGATTGAAAGGCCCTCCTGGCACCTGGCAGCTGCCCTCGGGAAATCACATCACCATGTTCAAAGGATCAGAAGGCAACATTACCAGGGTTTGATTACTGAGTTTGGATCCTAAAAGTTCACTGAGCAAACACCTGGCATTATAGAATTCAGACTCGGTGAAAAATCTTATCCTTTCAGCAAGCAGAGAAGGCGCCACTGCTTTGAGTCCAGCACTGGAGAGGGACGGCCACTACCGGGCAGACAGACCTCGGGACGGTGGCTGGCCTCAAGGGTGCCATGGCGTCCTAACCGCACGCCTGTCCCGCAGGACAGCCCTACCTTCATCTGGACAGCGGCAGACCCAAGGAGAAGCAAGGAGTCCCCATCCCAGACATCCATCTGCAGCGTCTGCGCGGCCAGGTAGCGGAGGAACCAGTGCCGCTCGCCGGGCTTCAGGAAGGCGGCGTCTACCATGTACCTCAGCTGGAGGCCGGGGGAGCCTGCAGGAGGCCCCGCAGGAGCCGAGAGTAAGCGGAGGCATTTGTCATCTTTACACGTGGAAGAGATTTCTGCCCTGCTCATGATTACTAATTTCTGCTTCTGTCACAGCCACAGTTAAGAAACATATTAATCAAAATCATCATAAAATATCCAAATTAACAAAACCAAGAGTCATATTCAGAAGACTACATTTCTTTCCCATATATATTATAAACTCCTCCCAAAATAAGATTTATGGCTCTTGGCAAGTCCTAGCAAAACAGTCTGTGATGGATGAGGGGACAATGCCCCAGCGAGGCCCTGGGAGTTTATTATTCTAGGCACACGGGTCTCAGGGAAAATGCAGCCTGCAGCTGCTGTAACTCTGAGGTGCTCACACACGGAGGCAGGGCTCCAGCTGAGATGGCTCAGCGCACACTGCACAGGGGGCCAGGGTCGCCCCTCAGCCGGCCCTGGATCCCACAGGCTCCTCTCCCTGGGGCCTGCCCCTGGCCACCGGGCTGACTAGGAGACAGGAACTGGCCCACCACCCCGCCGTCACCTTCCTGAAGTGGCTTTATTATGAATTCTAAATTGATGAAAATGCCTTTGAAATCATCATTAACGTGTAGGGAACAGCAGTGCTGGGAAACATATTCTAAACATTATTCTCCCCCTTTCTATCCATAGTGGGAAGAGTGTTGTGGAGGCCCAGTGGGGAGGGAGCAAGTGTCCCTCGGCACCTCCAGCTCTAGCCCAGACCAGGCTGCGGTTTGTGTGGGGTTTGCCCACAGGTGCCCCCCACCCACCCAGCTCCAGCCACCCACGGGATGACCACAGACTGACGTCCCATCTGCTTTCCTTGAGGCCAAGGGACAGGGCTTTCAGTGAAAGGGGCGAGTGCAGTGGGTGGGGACAAGGGCACAGCCTGAGATGCAGGCCACAACGGGGGCTGCGAGGGGCCCGTCACAGGGCGGGAAGGCAGGTGAGGAATCAGAGCAAAGACCAAAGAGGAGCTGGCAAGAAACGTCACACAATGATGGGCAAGTCCCCAGTGTGGCATCCCAGAAGGGACCAGAACAACCTCTGGGCCTGGCCCCACAGCTAGCTCTGAGGACTCCGGCAGGGAGTAAGGGCTCAGGACCCACCCTGCACAGACAGGCGCTCCACGGCACTTCTCGGAGGAACAGAGGGCCCTGGAACAAAGGCCCTGGGTGCCCAATGTGGCCTGTCAGGGAGGCAGCGGCAGGGGCCATCCCCACACCAGCCAGACTCCTGCAGGCTGACTGCCAATGACAGCCTGGGCCTCTCCGCACTCCACCTCAGCTTCTTGTACACCACAGACCCAGCCAAAGCTTTTGGGGCACCCCGAGAGCTCCCCTCCCAGTCAGCATCATAACGGCTACATCCCACAATGCCAGGTCTCCCACACCACCACCAAGTCAATTCCTCAACAAACAATGACTGTGCCCCACCATGCCAGCCCTGCAGGGGGTACCGTGTTCCAGTATCAGAACAAAATCTAGGTGACCTCAGGTTTAGTGATGACTTTTTAGATACATTGCCAGGGACAGTCCAGGAGAGAAGTAACAGATGAGCTGGTCTGCACTACAGTTGAAAACTCCTGCCTGCCAAACACCGTGCTGAGGGGAGGGCACGGACCAGCCCCAGGCTGGAGGGAGGCAAGCAAAGCCCACCTCTGGTACAGAACTCGCATCCAAAATACTAAAAAAACCCGTTCAAGTGTCTGTCCGAACAGACACCTCGTGAAAGAAGACAGAGATGGTGACGGGCCCACGTGACAAGGTGTGCAGCATCACGGCCCTTAGAGGACAGCACACAGCCCACGGAGACACCACCCGCAGATCCCAACACTGGCCACCCGGGGCTGGGTGGGGTGCGCAGAGGGAGGAGCTCGCTGTCACCACCGCAGGGATGCAAACAGCACCACCCTGTTAGACTCTCCCGAAACTCAACGCACCGTTACCGTAAGATCCAGGAATCACACCCCTCGGTAATTTACCCCACCAGGGTGAAAATTTATGACCATCCTGCACACAGAAGTTCATAATGGCTTTATTTAAAATTGCCAAAACTGGAATCAAGATGCCCCTCAATAAGTGAAGAGATAAAGGGTGGCACATCCATTCAGCTGAGTAGTATTCAGCAATAAAGAAAAAGAGCCATCAAGATACAGACCGGCAGGGGGAAACGTAAACGCCCATTGCTGAGGGCAGGAAGCCATTCTGCACATGCTCAGTGTTCTCAGGGGCAGCGGGGGAGGGAATGGACAGGCAGAGCAGCGAGCTGGCTCTGTAGCAACAACCCTGTCAGGGTGGATACGTGACATTATGCATTTCCCAAAGTCACAACCATATAGACCCAAGAGCGAACCTTTTGGAGACAGAGTCTCACTTGGTCACCCTGGGTAGACAACCTCAAACTCCTGGGTTCAAGTGATCCTCATGCCGCAGGCTCGAGCCGGGACTACAGGTGCCCATTACAACGCTCAGCTAATTTTTCTATTTTTAATAGAGATGAAGTCTTGCTCTTGCTTAGGGCTGGTCTCAAACTCCTGAGCTCAAGGGATCCACCCTCCTAAAGTGCTGGGATTACAGGTGTGAGTCACCGCACTTGGCCACAGAGTGAACCTTACCTTAAACTATGAGATTTAGTTAATGATACTGTATCCCTACTGGTTCATCAGCTGTGACCAATATGCCACACCAATCAAAATTTTAGTAACAGGGGACACATACAGATCTATAGGAACGCCCTCCACTATCTACTCAATTTCTCTGCAAACCTAAAACTACTCTAACAAAGTAAAATCCATTAATATTTTTTACATCATAGGACCACACATTCGAGATGGGTGTGCTTTACTCTGTGTGTGCTATATTTCAAAAATAATAAAACATATCTTTCAGGTGAGGCCCAAGACAGACTCGGTGCTGACCAGGGTCACGTCGAGAGCCCCAAGGAACCCTGCCCGCCCAAGGAGGAGGAGGACCCCAGGCTGGGAAGGAAGCCTGGTCTGCCCAGGCAGAGATCCAGCCATGTAATAAATTGAAATGAACTTTTGTATTTTTTCTGACTCTAACTCAAGTATTCTAGACCTTGAATTTTAATCCAAAATGACAAGAAAATTTTATTTTGGAGTTTTATTTCTTTGAACTTCAACTTGCAAGGAAATTTAATTTGGGGACTTTAATTTCTCTCTGGGAAATTTATCACGGAAAGGGGTTTGGATTCAAGGCAGGAGCTCGTCTAAATGGTTGGCCCTTTGTCCTGATGCCCTCAACGCTATCGTTTCACCTCCCTGCGGACCCTCTGATGAGCTTCACTGGACAGAAAGGCAGGATAGAGCCTGGAATGGGAGGCAGAACAGGGCATAAGTTTTCACAAGGACTCACGCTCACTCTGGGGACAGAAGCCAAACGTCCCCCAAAGGCTCCCCAGGGTGGACGAAGGAAAGGTGCTTCTCTGAGAAGAAGGGACCCCAGGAAGGCAGCAGGCTGCCTCCTCCCCCAGGGACAAGGGCCACACCTCTGCTTGGCTATAAACTTAATAGTTAGGGCCAGTAAGTTGAGGAAACGTCGCAGAGTGCGTCCGGCCCCAGCCCTCTGCCTCCAGACCCAGGGCCTCTTCACCTCTCCCTGCCCAGGCACCAGCCTTTCAGGGCAAGAGAGGCTCACGCTCTTCTCAGATCTGCCCGCAGGAGAGGGTGCAAGAGTCCAAGACATGCTTCCCGGCACTCAGGGGCAAGAGCTCACTCTAGCGCACAAGCCTGCCACTGTCCCACCCACCTGTGCATCAAAGTCCACCGCTTCAGGGGTGGGAGCCCACAGGCATAGCTCCCTCTGGCACTAACTCCGTTCCCACAACCATGTCATTGTAAAGAAAGACACTATAAAGAAAAGGGATTTTGCTCTACACTACCCGACCCGCTCCACTGAATCCAACCTCAGGGAAGACACAGCCCCCTGTCGTACCTGCTGCCCTCACACCCAGCAGCTCAGCTCGTCCTGTCCAGACTTTGTCTTCTAAACACTGACACTCAGGTTACGTTTCCCTCCTTCCTCCCTTTTTGGATTTATGCTGTTCTTCCTCCCACAATGCTTTTTTGCTATTGGTAATGGGGATTTTGTTTTTGAGACAGTCTCACTCTTGTCATGCTGGGTACGGTGCTATGGCATAAGCCCAGCTCACAGAAACCTCAAACTCTTGGGCTCAAGCAATCCTCCTGCCTCGGCCTCCCGAGTAGCTGGGACTAGCAGTGCACACATCGCACCCAGCCAATTTCTCTATTTTTGGTAGAGACAAGCTCTCGCTCTCGCTCTGGTTGCCTTGAACTCCTGAGCCACCACACCCGGCCTTGTTGCCAAACTTCTTCAGTTGAACAATTAAAATGTTGTCTTAAGGGACACTTTCTTCTTGCCCCACATGGGCATTAAAAATTGTAAGTTTTCCTGAATTGCTAGTTTACTTGGATCTCCTAAGTTTTGATAGCCAAAATTATTTTGTCATTCAGTTTTTAAACAGTCATTTCCATTTTGATTTCTTCACTGACTCATGGAATACTCGGAAGAATATTTCACAATTCCAGAAAAACAGCAGTGTGGAGTGTTTCTGGGGAAGAAAGTGACTGATTTCTGACCTGGTGGCATTATGGCCAGAGGATTCCATAAAATTAGATTTGATGTGATGCTCTTGGCATAGGGTGATACCTGCCTGGTGAGCTTAAAATACACATATGAACACCTAGTTGAAAACAATGCATATCCTCTAAACTTGGTATACAACTGAGAGATCACCTTCTTCAATTTCATTTAGAAATAGCCTCATTAATTTGTTTCTGCTTGATCTATCAATTTGCAGAAATTGATCATCTCCCATGATTGTGGGTTTATCGATATCTCCTTATAAGTCCACCAAGTTTTCCTTTATATTTAGAGGCCATGGATGTTAGTTCACTGATTCAGAATCATTTGTTTTCCAAGCGAATTACTTTCGTGGTTGTTATTTAATGGCACTGATTTGTCTTTTGTCCCTTTGTCTCATACTAATGTGGAACTATTAACATTTTCATTTGGGGTCAGTATTTTAATATAAATTTCCTCCCCCCCCCCTTCACTTTCCACCTCAAGGGGCAGTGGGGGCTCAGACCGCAGCTCAGTCCCTCACGAGCTAAGATAAAAAAACTGACCATCAATAAAAATAAAAACATGTCAAGTATGTTTCTATACGGTGTAGTTTAAATCCATTAGTCTACAATGAGACGAGGAGAAAAGAGGTCACTGATCCCCAGCCATGAACTCAGGACACGAGGAAACCGTCAGTAATCTGGGAATCAGCAGAGCGAGGGGGTGAATCAGCATTTTCTGCCTTTCCTAGATGGGCTGAGCCTCAAGGCGGCTGACGAGGGGGGTTCTGGTTGTGGAGGCATCCGGCTGACAAAGGAAGGCGTCCTATCACCATTGTGCCACCTTGAATGAAACAGTAGATCCCTAAAGCAACGGCCGTCACTAAGAAGCCACCAGACCTTGTGGTGCAGCCAGCAGGTGGCATCACCTCGCAGCCACAGAAAAATTCTTGCCAAAACCAAAAAGACAGGCACCTGGCCACATAGCTAGGGCCAAATCCCAAATGCAGGAAAAGGGAAGCTGGAGAAACACTTTCAACAGTATCCAGCGTTCAAACCAAAGTCCAGACCACTGGACAGAAGCTCTGCAGGCCAACAAGGCTTCTTCAAACAAATTAAAAAGAAAACAGAGAGACTCGGGATGGGCAGCAGCTATAGAGAGGGACTCAGAGACCTAAAACTCCACTGCCCCATTACCACGTACAGGCCTTATTTTTGAACAAACTGTTAAAAAAAAATTTATGAAGTTACTGGAAAACTTTTAACATTGGCTAGATATTTGATGACATTAAGAATTATCAGTTTCTAGCTAGGCTAATATTACTCAGTTTATGTTTATCATTAAAGGATCCTTAGTTTTCTAGACATACAGAGAAAATGTCTACAGATGACCCTACAAAGGTCTAGGTTTCTGGGAGGAAACCAGGATTTGGACGGCATGCTTGGAGCTTCAGTTCCTCATACCAGTCTCTCAAATCCTGTGGATGTTTCCAACCTTTCAACAATAAAATTCATCATTCACGCACATGCTCAGCACAGGGTGTCCCCTGGCCATATGTGTGAGGACTCACCAGTGTCAAAGGAGCCATCTTTGTCGATGGGGACGAGGATATGGGACAGGGAGCCAGAGCCGGTGTCCCGAGGCTCGCCCAGCTTGACCAGCTGCAGCCGTGGTGTTGTCACGGGTGGGAAGCGATAGAACTGGAAGGTGAAATACACAGTCTTTGGCCATGCCGTTCCTCGGGGGTCCTGGGCCACTCTGAATCCAACAACAGCTCTGAATTAATCAAGTCCTCACAACAGGAACGTGGGGTTTCCAACATGCTCATGTGGGGGACAGTCCAGACCTTGCAGTCACCCCTGTGAACACCTTTGCTGTGGCTTAAGTAACATTAATACCTACGAACTGGGCTACACACTGTCCACATTTTAATTAAGGACCACAGAAGATGGCTCCACAGCATCGAGAATGGCTTTGGGTGGGCCCTAGCCAGAATAAAACAAAAGCAGATGGCACCCCTCAATCTAGTAAGGCCTGAGACAGAGAAATGCCAGGGCAGGACCACATGGAAAGATTCTCTTCAACCCAGAAAATGTGACAGCCAGACAAAGTAGCACAGACAGAATACTCGAGAATTTACCTGCTAAAGGCAAGAAACTGGAGCACTATTTCGTTGCTTTGCAGACAGTCTGATTCCTCCTTTTGAGGGTTAAAGGTCACGGGATCTGCAGGGCTCACGGCTTCCACAGGTTGCTTGCTGGCATCCAGAATCTCAGGGAAGCCAGAAGACTGCAGGAGCGCCATGGAGGCTCTTGAGAGCTGACTCCCCAAACTGGAAGAGAGAGGCCCCTGAGCCACCCCCGGGAGCAGGTGGCAGAGACGGCGGGGCCTGCCAGGGCACCTCTCTGTGGAAAGTCTGCTGTCGGGGGCCACATAGCCCTATACGCACAGCACGTGCCTGGGCGGCCCCTCCCAGCCCCACACCTCACCTCCGGGTCTGGGCGCCCACGACAATAGGGGCGTGCAGAGGTGTGAAAGGCAGCTCCTGTAACTGCTCAGCCACGGATGTTTCCAGGACCACAGAAGGCTGGCTCAGGTCGGCTTCCAGGTGAGACACCCCGCCCTCCAAGGGAAATTCCTGCCGCACAAAATGAGGGCCTCCAGGTGAGGCCAAGGGGGATCCTGGCCGGTTACAACCCGCAGTGCTCATGTCTAAGGGGACTCATCAATGAACTGCTTTAGCAGATAAGAATCCAGGAGGCTCCGTTACATTTTAAGTTCAGGTAAACAAAGGGTAACTTCAGCATAAGTAGGTTCCATGCAATATTTGGGACATATTTATGTCAAAACATGACTTATTTATCTGACATTCAGGCGTAGGGTGTCCTACACTTGGTGTGGCAACCTGGTTTGTGAGTCTCCAGGCAGTGAGGAAGGAATCACCAGCTTTATGAGCAGCTCAGAACCACGGGGGTATGGCTGATGTCTGAGATGGAAAATTACTATCAAAACGTATCTACAGAACAGAAAGACGAAATGCCTAACACTCAGAGATAAACGGTGGGACGGGCTCTGGGGAGTGTGTCTGGACACAGTGCAGTCACTCACTTCACTCCACCATCCAGTCCCCCCACGGCAGAACACGGATGTCTCAGGGAGACCTTGTCTGGGACTCAGGCCGCTCTCTCAGCCCTGATGCCCCAGCTTTCTGTTCTGGTTTAAAGGGATAGCACATGACTGAAGGTCACCCCTACACCACGTCTCAGGGACCAGTGATAAAAAGGCCGACCAGCTCTTCACAAACACGGGAGCCCCAGATGTGTTTTAGAATAAGGCGCGACAGATCCATGGTGCTGTGAGTGTTTTCGGTAGGTAGGGCCAGGCGTGGTGGCTCAGGCCTATAATCCCAGAACTTTGGGAGGCTGAGGCAGAAGGATCACTTGAGGAGTTCGAGACCAGGCTGGGCAACTTAGAGAGATCTTGTCTCTATAAAAACTCTAAAAATTAGCCAGGCATGGTGATACACGCCTGTAATCTCAGCTACTTGGGAGGTTGAGGTGGGAGGGTCACTTGCACTCAGGAGTTGGAGGTTACAGTGAGTTGTGACTGCACCACTGCACTCCAGCCAGGGCAACGCAGTGAGACTCTGACTCAAACTTCTTTTATTTTAAAAAAAAAATTTTTTTTTAATAAAAAAGAGTGAGTTTTTTTTAATAAAAAAAAGAAAAGAAACTATTTTGCTACGACATATTTCCAGTTAAGAATGCAGATGCAGTTTGCAGGGAAACGGCCAGCTTTTGAGACAAAACTCCACGTGAACTCCCCATGGTCAGCGGCTACACAGGCCTATTTTAGCCGTTAGCTCAACCTGCATCCAGGATGGGTCCCCGCTCAGCCTCCTTCAGCTGCTGCCGCAGGGCATGAGGCTGGGGGCTTGCCTTGGGCCCTCTTTACAGCTCTGCACAGCCTTTTAGGTACACAGGCCGCAAGGTGGCTGAACTGGGTTTTTTCAGGTAGACCAAAATCTCTGTAGCAAGAGAACCCACAGGCCATTGTCTTCCCTGGTCTCCAAGACAGATGGACAGCAACCACCTGAGGCCTCACAGTCAGTGGCTCCTTGCCCCACGCCACAGCCCACATCACAGGGAACCCACGGAAGGCACCACGGAGGGCAACACCTGACTTCCGCAGAAGTCAGGAGTTGCTGAGCCATTCCAGGAGGAAGGAGAGACAGGAGGCGGGCGGGCGGCGTGGAGTACTTACCACCTGGGCCATGGGGCGCGGAGAGCCTTCTGGCGACGGGGAGGCGGGTCTGGCTGGGCAGCTCTGAGCCGGAGACAGTGGGGAAGCGGCCAGCTGGGAAAGTGACAGCTGGAAGGGAAGAGCCCAGTGAGACGTCAGCCCAGGCAGACCCCCAGCACGCTGGCCACAGGGGAGGGACGCCCCGGTCAGCAGCCACTGTGGAACCAAGAACCACTTCTGAGTTTCCTTCAGTGTGGAGAGGTGATTCCGTGATCTCTCCCAGATCACATTATTTGAATAAAAATATTACCAGTAAGGAAGAGCAGGGAGGGGTACCCAGGTTTTAGGAGCCACATGTGGTGACGGCATGATGTGCCCAGAATTACCTATCAGGTCCTCCTCCCAAAACTGCAATCCAGCCATTACAGCTAACTTCAGTTTACATGATAGAGAAGAAAGAACAGAAATGGCACCATGAGAACCCAGCAGGCAAAGCCAGAGCTGGCCCGGTATTTTACTCAAAAAGAAAAAATAAAAAGTGGAAGGAAGTTGTGGGATTCTTAGTGATCAAACCCATTGTGAACAGATCGGATCTTGTTTGAACCTTTGAACAACAGTTCAAAGTATCCCAGTTACAAAGTATCTCTGGGAACAATGGGATTGAATGTGTTGGGAGAATCCAACATTAAGAAATGATTAGTTGGGCTGTGCCTGTAGCTCAGTGGGTAGGGGGCCAGCCCCATATACCCAGGGTGCCCCAGCCAAACTGCAACAAAAAAATAGCCAGGTGTTGTGACAGGTGCCCATAGGCCCAGCTACTCGGGAGGCTGAGACAAGAGAATCGCCTAAGCCCAGGAGTTGGAGGTTGCTGTGAGCTGTGACACCACGGCACTCTACTGAGGGCAACAAAGTCAGACTCTGTCTCTACAAAAAAAAAAAAAAAAAAAATTATTAGTTGAGTTTATGCAGAGAAATACTCTTACTTTTCTAAGATTACAGAATTAGTTAAGGGATGAAATATATCTGTAAATTAGTTACTTTAAAATATTTAACACAAATGCACTAAGAACACACATGGCAAAATGTTCCAATTTCCTGAATCTTTGGAATTTTTCTTAATAAAAATGTGGAAAGTCTAAAAAATAAAAAGCAAGCCCAAAGAAAAACAAGTATAAAGGCAGAAAGATCCTCGTCCATGGGGATGGGATGGCCTTTGGCTCCAGCCGCCTGTGTGCCCATCAAATCTACCACCCTGGGAGGCAGTGACCATGCTGGGGCCAGTACAGGGGATGGACACTGACTCCTCCACCCACCACTGTGTGACCTCAGGCAGGTAAGCTAACCTCTCTCTGCCTGTTTCCTCACCTGTAAAATAGGGATAATGACAGTACCTAATCACAGGACAATTGAGAGGACATGTGACGAGGGCTTGGGACCTGGTACACCGTGAGCCTTCTACAAGTGATACACACATTTGCTCAACCCCAACCCAGCTCCCACACATGACTTCAGTTTATACAGAACACAGAAGGATGTGTGTCCTTCCCGATGTGGAAGGTGGAGGCCCACACAGTCCTGGAGAGACATCAAACCTGGACTTGCTTCCCAATGCACTGGCCACTCGGGACAGTCACCTGCAGCAATGAGAGATGGCCCACAGGAAGCACTGGACAGAGAAGGACATGGTGCAGGAAGAGGTGCTGGGGGAGGTGGGGGTGCTGGAGTCACAGATGGGGGTACTGAGGGGCGAATGGGGGTGATGGAGTCAGAGATGTGGGTGCTGAGGGCTGAATGGGGTGCTGAAGTCAGAGATGGGAGTGCTGAGGGGTAGGTGGGTGTTAGAGTCACAGATGGGGGTGCTGAGGGGTGGGTGGGATGCTGCAGTCACAGATGGGAGTGCTGAGGGGTAGAGGGGTGTTAGAGTCACAGATGGGGGTGCTTAGGGGTGAATGGGGGTGCTGGAGTCATAGATGGGGGTTCTGAGGGGTGGAGGGGTATTAGAGTCACAGATGGGGGTTCTGAGGGGTGGGTGGGATGCTAGAGTCACAGATGGGGGTGCCAAGTGGTATATGGGAAAATAGGGTTACTTGCATCACAGATGGGGGTGCTGGAGTCACAGATTGGGGTTCTGAGAGGTGGATGGGGGAGCTAGAGTCACAGGGGCCCAGGCAGCATCTTCAGGGAGAAAAGATCTTGCCTCAGACCTACAAGGTGTCATGAACCCTCAGGGTAAAGTGGAAACTGGCAAGGATGCCAGCCTGGCCAGCAGGGAAACCTCTGGGTAAATGAACACTCACTCATGATCCAGTTTCCAAGCTGTGTGTTACACATTAAAGCTGCTTCCTGGAGACAGCCTTGGATACTGAATTATTGAACTTTTCTAGAAAGTCAATTTCCAGGTTGATGTTGGCAGACAGAGCCACCAGGAAGAACAAGCCCACTCTGACCTTGCTCATGATCACACAGCTAGAGCTAGATGGGGCCACAGGTGAGCAGCTCAGGATTCCAGACAGTGGCCAAGCAGAGCACGCCAGCCGCAGGCAAGCCAGGGTCTTTCTCAGGAAATTCTGACTCCACAGAGATTATTCACTATCTGACATGCAATTGTCAATGTGCTGTGTCTTTCAGCTGCGGCCCTCCCTCCACCAGCACCAGCAGCCGGCCCAGGGGCCCAGCTGTGCCGGGCAGCAGGTTGCTCTGGGTGCTGGTGGCTGCCAGGTGCCCTCTCCTGGCAGAATCTGAGAGAGCAAAGGGGTGAGGTGCACACCTTGGGATCTCTCAGGGAAAAGCAAAGGGTATTCAGTCCTGAAAGAGCCTCAACTCTCAGAAAAATTTGCCAGGGAGGTGTTGAAACACACCCTAGACAGCAACCTGAGGGCCGTCAGCCATGGCAGACAGCTGCCCCACAGCTGGCACTGAATCAGTGGGGCGGGGACAGGCTGTGCGGACGAGACAGGGAACTAACAGGCCCGGCCACACAGAAGCAAAGAGAGCAACTGTCCTTAAAGATGTAAATGGTACTTTCCTGCACCCAGAACTTTCGAGCACTGTACTTTAGAATTACCAAGTAGGCCCTGCTCGGCCTGGACTTACCCCTGGTCCCACAGGTGAGTCCTGAGTGACAGCGAGGGCCTGGGGTGCTGATGCTGGCGGGCCTGGGAGGAAACACAGGGGGGTTGGTGGGGTCCCACTGGCCTGTGCAGGGCCTGGGAACCCCAAACACCAGTGCGATCAGGCCTCGACAGGTCTCCCCACTTGGTGTCCAGCTGAGTTGTCGGTTGTTACCACCCAGAGTGTGACAGCGACCAGGGAGCAACCCCGCACTCTGCCACCTGTGCAACCCTTGGCGTGTGTGAGTGAGATAAGCATCAGCTTCTCCCAGTCACTGGGAGGGTGGGACCGGAGCCACACCTGCTGGGGAGGGCCTGCAGTGCTCCCTCCCCACTCTGCACCACCCACTGCTTCTGGGTCCTGCAGTCTCACTAACCCAGGGCTTAATGGGATGGAAGATTTTTCAGACACTTAGACGTTCTCTAAATGCTTTTCAGTCTCTTTACCAGCTTACACTCCTCTGCCCTGGAAGAGCTGAGATCTGATGTTTGCCTGGCCTAGCAGCTCCCTAGCTCAGGCTGGCTTGCTGTTTTGTTGAATAAGAAACTCTTCTGAGCAGAAGCTGCTGGCCAGGCCTGCAGCCCATGAATGCTGCTAACTCAGCCTGTCCCCCAAGTCCTGCCTATTCTAGGTGTAGGCGTGGCAGGACTGGGAGGTCCACCAGGAAGACATGAGGCCAGTCCTTCATGTGAGCCCCCTAGAACAAGGGGCTGAGAATAGCCTTTGACCCTTGATGACAACCAATTGAGCTGACCCCTCCCACAGGCACCACCCATACTGGCCAGCCCTGCAGCAGCAGCACAGTGGCCCAAAGAGGGAACAGCCGGCTTTGTGAGCTGCTTTCATGCTCCCCACAGGCCACATGGGCACCCTGAGGCCCAGCAACCCCTGAGCTCCCAGTTCCCCCAAACCTACCAGACATAACACTACCTGTACCTGAGGCACCAACAGTCTTCTGGTCATCACAGCTCTGCCACCTGCCCCCACACTCCACAACACACCCTCCAGTCAACAGCTGGGACTGCCCCAGCCAGGCCCACACCATGCTGACGGCCTCCTACACACAGCCAGAGGCCAGGGTGTGTTGGCACAGGGTATAAGCCCTGGGCACTCTCTGTGAGGTGACCTGCCTGGCTTCCCTGAGCCCATGGCCTCAACTGCAGCCCCATGTCCACACCCTGCTGGGCCCATTACAGTCCCTTCACAGCAACTGGACTCTGTCCAGGGTAGTCGACTCCACCCCCTGCTGGACTTACAGGGAAACCAGGACCTCCTGAGAAACTGGGGCTCCCCACACAGCCCTGCCTGCCTTCTGTCACCCTCCTGCGGCCAGCCACCAGGCTGCCCCATGTGCTTAGCCCCGGCGGCCCACCCTTGGCTCTCCCTCCCTCCACTGTGGCCTCTGCTGCCAAAGTCCTTCTATGGTCCACATCTGCCAGGATGTCAAGCAAATGAATCTTTGGGAATCCCAAGTCCCCACAGCACAGGGCACAGGGCAAGCACTCAATACCTATTGATCAAATGAGCAACCCAGACATCTCGGACATCTCCAACCGGACACCACACCCCCTAGATAGAGGATGTCCAACCACTTCCTATTCTAATTTAAATTGCAACAAAACAAAAATAACAACAACAAAAAAAGGCTGTCTACCAAGAAGGAACTAAATTCCCGAAGCACACCCCAACCCCCATGCTGCTGGACCCCCTCCCAGCTGCTCCCAGAATCCATTTGACCAGAAGCTGCAGATTCTTCCCAGCTGGCAGGGGAGGTCTGACTGAGGGCTGCAGGTGGGGCAGGAGGGGTTACAGGGAAGGCAGCAGGAACCGGGCAGAGGGATGAGCCAGCCAGCTGGCTGAGGACACAGTCCACAGTCCAGCCCCCACTGGGCAGTGCCCACTCACCCACCCAGTTCCTGTGGTTCCAGGAAATTCTGAAGCCCTCTTGTAGGAGGAGCTTGCAGGTCTAGAAGTGCACTCACACTGTCCTTCAGAGAGTCTGCAAATCATCCAGCAAGCTCTCTCCTGGGAAAAACAATCTCACTACAAGCAAAATGCAGCTGAGGATTCTGCCATCCTCAGGCCAGCGCAGGGGCTCGCACCTGTAATCCCGGCACTCTGAGAGGCCGAGGAGGGAGGATTGCCTGACATCAAGAGTTCGAGACCAGCAAGACTGAGACCAGACCTCACCTCTACAAACAGTAGAAAACTTAGCCAGGTGTGGTGGCAGGCACCTGTCATCACAGGCTGCCCAGAGGCTGAGGCAGGAAGACCATTACTTGAGCCTAGGAGTTTGAGGCTGCAGTGAGCTACGATAACCTACTTTGAGACCATTTCAAAAAAAAAAAAAAAAAATAGGAAACGGTGTGCCTCCCCCAGGTTTCTTGAACACCCCCTGCAGCAGCCCCTGCCCACCCTCCTCAAAAGCCGCCTAATGGATGGAACAGGAAGGCAGAGGTAGAATTTTACTTTGTTCCACCCCAGATGGGGACTCTGAAAACCACACAGGCACATTTTGGTAATAAGGAAAAATTGCGGGAAATGGCTCCATTACTGTCAGCTAAGAGGAAGCCGGCACCGGAGCAGGCCCTTCCCCGCCCTCCGGCCGTGGGACCTGAAGGAGCAGTCAGACCGTCAGAGCACTGGAGACTTTTCACACGCACTCTACTCTCCCTGAAGTCTCAAACTTGGGTATCACGTGGTTATGTCTTATCAGGTAGTTCTTTATATCACGGCTTATTATGGAATTTTACCTTCCACAAAAGTAAAGCACCTAAAATAGTCTTTGGCAGCTGTTTAGACGACGCCCGCTGGCGAGCCCAGGACTGAGCACACGGAGAGAAAACGCACCCAAACCACAGAATGCGTCGTTCCTGATCTTGTCGTTTGAAGGTCCAATGCGGGACTCAGTGGTCGGGATGCTTCTCCAACTTCGCTGGCCGCGTCCCCCCACAGTGCCCACGGAGCCTCCAGGAGCCTCCTACAGTGTCTGATGGGGAAGCCTGACTCCTGCGAGGAGCACACCCTGGCTGAGAAGTCGCAGCACCAGCAAAGCTGAACCACGGGGCAGCACACACCCGAGCACAAGGCCACCGTGAGAACTCGGCAGCACGGGAGGGGACGCAGGCGCCAGGCCATCTGAGGCAGCACTGCTGAAAACAGCACAACTTCCCAGGTGCTCCTGGGAATGCAAACTCTTAAATAAAGCCTGGCCTGTCCTAGGGGGGGCACGAAGCAACTGGAGGGAGGAGGTCACTGATGTGTGCTGACCGGGAAGGCGGCCGAGTTAGGGAGGGAAAACGGCAAGCTCACGACCCACGTGCAGGGTGTGATCCCCTCTGTTGCACAGGCTATCAAATCAGAACGGAGTCACTGACATGACACCCTGACAAGAGGGAGCCAGGAGGCCACAAAGGAGGGGCCCCCACACACCTGTGCCTATGAGGGAACCACACAGGGGACTCCTCAGAACTGCAGGCTTCCAGATAAGCGCCCTGCACCAGCACACGTGCCTAACAGTGGCCAGCGCCACCGAACCAAGGCTGGCTTCCACAACAAACTGCTGTAACCAGTGGCCTGTTTCAGAGCAGGTCATGTGGAATTCTGCTTTGTCTTTAGAAAAAAAAAAATTTTTTTTTTGAGAGAGTCTTACAATGTCATCCTTGGTTGAGTACTGTGGGGTCACAGCTCACAGCAACCTCAGACTCATGGCCTTAAATAATTATCTTGCCTCAGCCTCCCAAGTACCTGGGACTACAGGCACCCACCACAACACCCGGCTATTTTGCTGCTGTTATTGTGGTTGTCGTTTTTTGGCAGGCCCTGGCCAGGTTTGAACCTGCCAGCCCCAGCGTAGGTGGCTGGTGCCCTAACCACTGCCCTTGCCTTTAGAGATTTCCCCTCCACCCCAACCACCTTGGACGAGCTGACGTCATACAGCACACGTAGCCCTGACGGCAATCCCTGCTATTCCCAAATGAACTCTTTGCTTTGGCCAGTCTGTTTCTGTGGCTTATTTTAGGTTGACAATGTTAAAGAGAAAGGAAATAAAAAGAGAGGGAGAGGAGGAAGGAGGGAGCTGGGGAGGGGACGCTGGTCAATTCCCTGAAGCCCATGGAACAGTATAAAACATGAAGACACTGCTAACTGAACCTTTTATAGATGTTAGTCTCCCTAAGCATGTACTCATACCTTCCTGCCTAATTTAAAATAATTTTTAGTTCAATGGTCATACAAGGTAAGATGCCTCTGGTTGAACTAGTAACATCAGTCAGCACAGAACTGAAAAACAAGTTGTCCAGCAAGCGGCCGTCCAGCTGTCACCTCCAGCTGCTTCTCCCCAAACAGGAGCCCCCTGCTCATGGGGGGGCTCTCCCCACAGGCAGGAGGCTGGGCTCCTTTGCCGGGAGGTAGAATCCACCTCTGGCCAAGCCACCAGCAAACCTAATTTCAGGCAAATAACCCAGACATTAAAAAAGAAAAGCCCAGAAACTCAGAGGCAAGCTTTTCCATGGCCACTGTGAGCAGCTCGGGGGTCGGCAGGGCCCTGGGTGTTGCCAGCACACCCTCAGCAGCACGGTCCAGACTCGGGGCAGAGAAAAATCTGTGCCAGCGGTTCCCCGACACCAGAAACGTTCCTCGCTGACTGCCCAAGACAAGGAGCAACTGGGGTTTCCCATGCAGCAGGCTCCATGGTGTGTGCAGACATGTGCAGACTCCCACTCCACACGCCGAGGCCGTCACCCATGCAACAAGCTCCATGCCGCGTGCAGACATGTGCAGACTCCCTCTCCCCAACGCCACTACTCCCACTCCACACACCGAGGCCGTCGTCCATGCAGCAGGCTCCATGCCGCGTGCAGACATGTACAGACTCCCTCTCCCCAACGCCACTACTCCCAGGCCAGCTCCACACGCTGAGGCTGTCAGCAGGTCTTGCTGCCTCCTCTGCCCTGTCAGCCCCACAGCCCTCCACCTGAGCACAGTGCGGGCCTCAGCAGCAAGCTGGCCTGCACCCTGACCCCAAGCCTGACAGGCACAGGTCCCACCTGGTCCTGACCTGCAGGAGCACAGACGCAGAGAGGGGGCACGCTCCGCTCCTCCTCCAGCACCCTCAGTCAGGCCAAGGGCAAAAGCCAGGCAGACAGTGGGACAACAGTGCTCCCATGTGGTCACCGGGCGAGAACTCCCTGGAACCTGCCCAAGCCTCCTTTCTCCACCCCCAGGGAGACCACCATGCACACAGGGTAGAGAATGGAGGCAAATGTTGTAACTCAGAAAAAAATACATATATATATATATATGTATATATATGTATTTATATATGTGTATATATATACATATATATATATAATAACTCATAATGGTGACAACATCAAAACACAGCAGAGAGGAGGAAGGAGCCCTCCACCAAGGGACGAGGCCACCGGGCTTCATCTCAGCCACACGCCAGGTGGGGACAGGGATGGGACTGGGACATGAGGCTGTGACCCGGCCAGCCCCCCTTTCACTTCCGGGTCACTTCCCCCATCAGGTTGAAAGTACTGTCAATGCAAGGGAGGCCTCGGGGTACAGGGTGGTAGCATCTGTCTCCTGACCCAGTGCTCGCTGAGTGGCCACTTGTCCCCCTCCCCGTGTACTTTTCAGTATGTGTGTTACGCTGCCATAAAAAGTAAAACTAGGAAGGAGAAAGGAAGGACAGTGTTTTACCACCTTTACCTTCTGTGCCCATGGGCTCATTTATCTGACAAATACCTTGTCAGACACCCGCACTGTGCCACAGAAAGGTACAAGGGTAAGTAAACAGCTGCACGGAAGAGGGTCAGCCAGACCTCCTCCCGCATTGGAGACAGCAGAGGCCCCTCAACACACTAGAAGCCGACAGTGTCCTTTCTAGAAAGGCAGAGGGGTCCCCGAGCAACCTCCTTTGCCGCCCATCACCCCAGCAGGAGACAGCCATGCACAGGGGGCAGCGCAGAGCCCCCAGCCCAGCCCAGAGTGCCAGCTGCCATCCTGGGCCTACACTGCCACGCCCAGGGAAGGGGAGTCGGTGGGCAGCTCACCGAGGAAAGCGCTCAGCTCTCAGATACAACGGCTTCCCTGGGGCAGAAGGCAGGGAAGGGCCAGGCCTGGGCCTCAGAGGTGGAATGTGGCCATCCTGCAGAGAGGGCTAAACAGCTGGTCCTGAAAGGGGTGGGGGGAGGGCCCTCACCTTTACAGATGCAGGGACTGAGGTTTCAGGGAGGACTGCAGGAAGGAGCTGCAGGAAGGGACACCTGAGTAATGGTGGGTGTGGGCCTCAGTACTGCATGAATTCCAACCTCGGCAGCCGAGGAGCGGGGCTGCCCTGTCGTGGCCAGACAGGCCCACGCAGCAGGGCAGGTCCAGACCGGGCACAGCCTTCCAGGGGTCACCCCTTTGTCCAAGCCTTACCCAGACCCACCCTCTGGTCAGCAGCCACAGGCACCTTCACGGCCTGCACGCTCACCTGTGCTCATCTCCTCCCCTGCCACAGCCCTTAAGGAATCACCCTGGTGCGTGGCAAGGAGAGAATGTTCCAGACATTCAGCTCAGCAGGCACCATCACTGCAAGAATCAAACTCCACGCTTACATGTTTGCAATGACCTCTTCTACAAGGCAAACAAACCAAAATTCTGACACCACTGGAACATTCAAAACCAAAATACGGGTCAGGGAAACTCCAAGGCACATTCGGTGAGGCGTGGGCGCCCCCTGGTTGCTGACGCACGCTCCTGCAGGGCAGGTGCGGAACGGACCTCCCTCCACTCCCTTGCAACTTCAGAAAAATAGAAAGGATTATTCATGACAGAGAGCCCAAGAACCTCACTTAAAGTGACAGCCACATATCATTAAGATTTCCAAAGGAACCATATACGTGGTAAAATACTGAAGTATGAAAAGTTTCCATCATAACTTAAACACTAGTGGATATTTAAGTCTCTTATATCGGGTCTTGGGAGGCAATGTCTTCAAATGCTTGAAACCTGGGCTGAAAGCAATCATATTAAAGTGACATGAATGCAGCCATAAATCCAAATTAAATAAGCCAAATGAAATCAGGTTCCAGGCATGTAGATTTTCTGGTCCCCAAACAGTAACTGAAAAATAGATTATGCGGCTATAGCACATTTGCACAACCATTCAATTCCTGATCCTTCCAGGAACCAGAACAGACCCCTCTGGGCCGAGGGTATAACAGTAAATCTTTTGGTAAAGAACTAAGAAGTACGTGCACCCACTAGCTCTGCCTCTCCAGAAGTCACACTGCTGCTGGTGTGTCCTACACACAGGAAGAGGTCCTAGAACACCCCAGCCGTTATGCAGAAAGACGCCTGTTGCAGTGGGTCACAGGAAAAATTACCAGTCCCCAAACAAGCTGCCTCTGCAGGATCCCTTCTTGGGGAGCCCTTCCCTGAATGCAGCGGCATTCACTCAAGTAGCTCTTCCCAGGCCCAGCATGCTGCCCAGAGGTCAGGATGGCTCATGGAGGACAGGCTGCTTCTCACTCATCTGTGTCCCTTTCACACAGTTGGAAGCGTGACAGGGACCTCCATGTCTACTCATTCACAATGCAGGGAAGTGGTCAAAGCTGGAACTCAATCCCACAGTCAGAGCAGCAGAATACCAGGGAAAGATCAGGACTCAGGACCGGGGACCAGGCCCCTTAATCCACGGGGCAACCAACATCTGCCAGTTTCACCCACCCTGAAACCATACTCTCTTTGTTGTTGTTGCTGTTGCAGTTTGGCCGGGACCACATTTGAACCCACCACCCTCGGTATGTGGGGCCAGCGCTCTACCCACTGAACCACAGGCGCCGCCCCATACTCTCTTTTGATGGTTTTCCTTTGGGGAATCATCCTCCCAGCCCTCGCCCACACAGTCAGAAAGAGGCCCACCCTCACCCCATCAGCCATTTGGGGTGAAAGTGAGTGACACAGCAGACCAAGGGGGTCCCAGCTCAGGCCTCCTGGAGCGACTGAGTGAGGCAAGTGCTTCCTGTTGGGATTCCTGAGCCCAAGGATGACCCCAGAGCTCCAGGGTCACAACAGGGAGAGAGGCTACCTGGAAGGAAGGAGAGCTTTAAAGGGGAGGGCACGGGGCAGACAGGCAGACGGAGTCCTCAGGACATCACCTAAGAACCACATACACGGAGGGTGGTGGGGTCAAACTCAACCCGGGACAGCTAAACAACAATGGCAACTGCAACAAAAAATAGCCGGGCATTGTGGCAGGCACCTGTAGTCCCAGCTACTTGGGAGGCTGAAGCAAGAGAATCGCTTAAGTCCAAGAGTTTGAAGTTACTGTGAGCTGTGACACAACAGCACTCTACCCAGGGTGACATAGTGAGGCTAGTCTCAAAAAAAAAAGGCTCTGAGGCAGGGGACTGGCCATAGCAGAAAGTGCCCAGCCAACCACACACCAAACGGACAGCCAGCAATGGCTCTTCACCACCTCTGCCCAGGTGGGCTTGGCACCACACACAAGGCCAGGGCTCTCCAGTGCTGCTGGTCACCCTTGCTGCCTGCAGCCAGTTATGACTCCCTTTGTCAAAGCCACACACTGAGGTCACAGACTCACAAACTCAGACTGTACTTCACGGCAAGAAGACAGTCAGCTCTGTCGCCAGTGCAGAACAGAGCCACCATCCACCACTTTCAGCACATCTTGAATTCTTGGGCCCCAGGTTTACAAGGCACCATATGACACATCCTTTCAGGCGTCAGTGACAGAACAAGCCACAGGTGCTCAGCAGGGAGCTGGGAGTAACTGCGCCCAGCCCTGAAGCACAGGTGGCCCTGTCCTGTTCACCCTCTACTAGGCACAGACCCCCGCTAACCAACCCAGGGGAGGTGAACTGCGCAGTTCCTCATAAATAGGAGGATTATCGTCCTGGACCAAGCACTTTCATGGGGAACGGACAGAAGTGATGCCGTGTGCGTGGAGATCAGCTCTCTGGAAACACTTACTTGAAGGAGACCTGGGTGGTTTCCTGGCTGGCTGTCGCTGGGCGGTGGGGCTGCTGACGTGCTCTGTGGGTGAGTCCAGGTGCTCCTCTGAGCCCAGCGAGAACTGGAAGTGGACTGTTCCCGACTCCACCTGCTTCACCTGCAACAGACCACAACAGGAGCCATGACGGCCTCTCCCTCAGAGTGATTCAAGCAGGAACGATCCCTCAGCCTTAAAACAAGGTCTCAGTGGAACAAAGATGTCTGAAGCCACCTGTTCTTAGATTAGAATCAAGCAGTTTTCAGAGCAGAAAACAACTGGCTGTGGCACCAAAACCCCAGGAGACCATCTCATCGAGAGCTCCACCCCGGTGAAGGTCACAGCAGCTCTCACGTTGTGTGGGTTGTGTTTTCTGGTCAACTTACGCAAAGCTGGCTTTCTGTACATTTGGACACCTATTTAGATCCACATGCCACCGGTAATCAGGAAACAGACCCACTCCGCTCCCCACAACACTCCCCTGCTCTGCCCTCAGCTCTTAAAGAAAATCACTCCCAAGTCACAGAATCCCAACACTCCCCACCACAGGACTAGACATTTGTTCATCCCCTATCTTTCTACGTGGAACCAGCACCTGGGGCCCCTGTGGTGTCCCAGCACCGCAGTCTGGCCTTCGTGTGAACGCCACGTAGGGGGAATCATGTGCTATGCCGCTTGGAGACTGGCGTCTCCCACTCAGCACACACGGTGAGACTCATCCAGGCTGCGGCAGGCACGGCTACGCTTCCTCCTCCTGTGACTGAGCAGCACAACCCCACACGGTGCCCCGGCTCCGTCATCCTCTCACCTTTAAAACCCTGGGTTGTTTGCAGGGTGGGAGATTATAAACAGGGGCCGCAAACGCCACTTCCTAGTGCAGGTCATCATGTCTCCCAGAGCAGGGCTGCTGGGTCACGTGACATACGCACATTTCACTTTCTAAGGCACTTCCAAACTGGGCTTTACTTCTGGACCTTCTGCTCCCTCGACCAACAGCGCTGGATCCTGACTCCCTCGGTGTTCTGTGAGTCTCTAGTGTATCCTACGATTCCTCCGACTTTATTACTCTATTTAAAAACTGTTTTGACTCTTCTAATTCCTTTACCTTTTCATATAAGTTTTAGAATCAGCTATACCTAAAAAAACAAAATCCTGCTGGGATTTTGATTGAAACTGCATCAAATCTATAAAATCTGTAGCAGACCTTCTGGGAGAACTGGCCCCTTTGTTATCTTTCGTCCTCCCCTCACAAAGATCTCGCGTCCCTCCGGTTATTTAGAGCTTCTCCGACTCCACCGAAAGGAGACCACAGTGATATCCAGCAAAAGCAAAGTTTATCACTTTCAGGTCCTGTACAAATTTTGTTAGAGTTATTTCATCTAGGGGAGGACTTTGTAAATAATATTTTTTTGTTTTCCTTTCTAGTTCTACCCCATTATATTTAAAGTATATTCCTTATAGAAAATATACAGTCGGACTGTATTTTACATTAAGCCTGACGATCCCTATCCTTAAACTGATGTGCCAGCAGCAAGGGGTTACAGCTGTAGCCCCAGCTACTAGGGAGGGTGGGGCAGGAGGCTGGCCTGAGACCCGCCTGGGCAATACAGCAAGAACCTATCTCCAAATAAATAAATAAATAAAATGGTACATTCACACTACATACATTTAATGTAATTACAGGCACACCTCAAAGACACTGCAGGTCCTGTTCCAGACCACCACGTAAAGCAAATACGGCAGAAAGCAAGACGCACAAACCTTTTGGTTTCCCGGTACATTTAAAGTTGCATATTCTTCTCAGTAAAGTATCTCAAGAATGGAAGAAAAAGTATCCAATGTACTCAGTACTATTATGAAACCAATATATAATCACCCACAATTTCATATGAAAGATAAAACACAACTATAGCCCAGGATGAAGGAGAGAAGAGAGAAAAAAAAACATATTGAGTGGGCTCGGTGCCTATAGCTCAACAGGCTAAGGCGCCAGCCACGTACACCTAAGGTGGCGGGTTCGAATCCCCAGCCCGGACCCGCCAAACAACAATGACGGCTGCAACCAAAAAAATAGCCGGGCGTTGTGGCGGGCGCCTGTGGTCCCAGCTACTTGGGGGACGGAGGCAGGAGACTCGCTTGAGCCCAGGAGTTGGAGGTTGCTGTGAGCTGTAATGCCACGGCACTCTACCCAGGGGGACAGCTTGAGGCTCCGTCTCAAAAAAAAAAAAAAACATATTGAGTGGCACCTGTGGCTCAAAGGAGTAGGGTGCTGGCCCCATATACCAGAGGTGGGGGTTCAAACCCGGCCTCTGGCCAAAAACTGCAAAAAAGAAAAAAAAAAACAAGAAGGTGGAAAGAGGAAGGGGAGGGGATGGAAGAGGGAGGTTAAATGGAAGGAGGTAATTGGTGGGACCACACCTATGGTGCATATTACAAGGGTAAATGTCAGATCTGTTAGGTGCAGAGTATAAATGTCTTAACACAATAATTAAGTAAGTGAGGTGAAGGCTGTGTTAACCATTTTGACATAAGCATTCAAAATTGTATATAAAATCAGCACTTTGTACCCCATAAATGCATTAATGTATGCAGTTATGATTTAATAAAAAAAAATTTAGAAGATTAAAAAAATAAAGTTGTGGTTCTACTACAGTCTGTAAGTGTGCGGCAGCCTCATGTCTAACAAACAACGTGTACAGCTCACTTAAAAAATACTTTATTGCCAAAACCCTAACAGTCATCGAAGCCTTCAGCGAGTTGTCATGTTTTGCTGGCAGAAAGGCGTGGCGTGATACTGATGGCTGCTGACCAGTCAGGGTGGTGGTTGCTGAGGGTCAGGATGCAACAGTCACATTAGTAAGATAACAGAGAAGCCTGAACATCAGCTGACGCTTCCTCCCACCTGGGTCTTCTCTGTAGCATGTAATGCTGTTTGATAGCATTTTACTCACAGGAGAACGTCTTTCGAAATTATTCCTCTCAACCCTGCGGCTGCTTGCTCAGCAGTTTCTGTAATATTCTAAATCCCTGTTCATTCATCAGAAGCAACTCCTCCTCCATTCAAGCTGTCGTGACATGGCAGCGGTTCAGTCACTTCTCAGGCTCCACTTCTCATTCTAGTTCTTCTGCTGTTGTCACCACGTCTGCGGTTACTTCCCTCACTGAAGTCTCGAACCCCCCACAATCACCCATGAGGTAGGACTCAACTTCTTCCAAATTCCTGCCAACGGTGCCACTTTGATCTCCTCCCATGAATCGCAAATGTCCTTAATGGCATCTGAAAGCCTTTCCAGAGGTTGTCAACCGACTTTGCCCAAATCCATCAGAGAAATCGCTCTCTATGGCAGTGATCATCTTAAAAAACTCATTAAATAGGGAAACCTGAAAGCTGAAATTCCCCCTTGGCCCATGGGAAGGGAGGTGTGTTAACAGGCGTGAAAACACACACACATTTTCATCAGAGCTCTGGGATGACCAGCAGAGTCGTCAATGAGCAATATTATTTTGAAAGGAACCTTTTTTTCTCAGTGGTAGGTCTCAACAGTGGGCTTAAAAAAATCCAGTAAAGATGCTGCACAGAGATGTGCAGTCACCAGGCTTTGCTGTTCCGCATGTGAGAACACAGGCAGAGTAGTTTTAGCACAAGTCTTGGGAGCCATAGACTCTCTGAATAGTCAAAGAGCACTGGGTTCAAACTTGAACTCACCAGATGCATTAGGCCCTAACGAGAGCCCATCTGACCTTTGAAGCTTTGCAGCCAGGCACCGGCTTCTGCTCTCTAGCTATGAAAGTCCCAGATGGCACCTTCTTCTAACAGAAGACTGTTTGTCTACCTTGGAACTCTGCGGCCTCCTCCGTCAGAGACCTTAGCCAGGTTTAGCTTCCTAATCAGCTTGCTGCTGCACCGTGTGCTTTTATGCTTCAGAAAGAGCTTCTTAGTTAAACCTCATGAACCAACCTCCGCTAGCTTCAGACTTCTCCTCTGTAGCTTCCTCACCTCTCTCAGCCTTCGTAGGACTGCGAAGAGTTAGGGCCTTACACTGGATTAGGCTTTGGTTTAAGGAATGTCGTGGCTGTTTTGATCTTTTATCCAGACCACTAAGCCTCTCTCTGTATCAGCAATAAGGCTGTTCCACCTTCTTCTGCATTCAGGGGAAAGCACTTTCAATATCTTTCAAGAACTTTTCCTTGGATTTCACAACTTGGCTGACTGGTTGGCTTTCAGCCTGCCTTGGCTTTCAACAGTGCCTTCCTCACCAAATTTAATCATTTCCAGCTTTTGATTTAAAGTGAGAGACGTGCACCTGTTGCTTTCACTTGAACACTCAGAGGCTGTTGTAGGTTAACTGGCCTGATACGGGAACGGGCGAGCACAGGAGAGAGAGAGAGACAGGGAGCGCCGACCGGCAGAGCAGTCTCAGAAGAGCCAACACTGACTAAGTTCACCGCCTTACACAGGCAGAGCTCCTGTGCCCGAAGCAGTTATAACAGAAACATCGAAAGTCACTGATCACAGGTCACCGAAACAGATATAATAATAATGAAAATCTTCGAGTCCTGCAGGAACTGCCAAAACGTGACACGGGGTCGCGAGTGAGGACGTGCTGCTGAGAAACTGGTGCCAAGTTTGTGGGTTCAGGGCTGCCGCAGACCTTCAGTTTCACAGAACACGCTACCTGTGTACAGCATGAACCACGAGCAATCAGACAAGGCCAGCTGGACCTGTCCCTCCCGGCTTTGGTTCTGTTTCCCTTTCCTGCCTTCTTTTGAATTGTTTCATTTTATCTATAAATTATGTCTTTGCATCTTATTTTTAGTGACTACTCTTAGGACTTAAAATATAAACCCCTAACTTCTCACAGTCTACCTGGAATCAGCATCTCATCACTTCATGCGAAATGCAGAAACCCTGTCCCCCACTCCCCGGTCCTGCCACCTGTCACCTGCCACCTGCCTGGTAGAGCCTTCCCATCCGGCACATTCACAAACCACAGGCATCTCATCGGACACTCTGAGCACTTTTGTTTCAACCATTCAACATATTCTGAAGAGCATAAGAACAGAGAATGTTCTACCATATTCATAATTTACACTGTTCTTTCTTCATTCCTGATGTTCCCAGTTTCTATCTCGTCTCATTTCTCTTCTGTCTGAATAAATTCTTTCAGGAATTCTTTTAAAAAATATCTACTGGTGATGAATTCTCTTCATTTTAGTTTGTCTGAGGATATCCTTATTCCACGCCTTTGTTCCTATGTGATTTTTGCTGGATCTAGAATTCTGGGTCCCAGAGTCTTTCTGTATGCTGTTTTAAAATGTTCCGTTTTCCTTCTGGCCGCCACAGCTTCTCATGAAGAATCTACAATCATTTGAATGACTGCTTCTCTGTAAGAAATAACGCACCATTTTTCTGTAGCTGTTTGTGAAGTTTTTTTTTTCCTTTACTTTTAGTTTTCAGCCATCTGCTTATGATATGTCTGGGGGTGAATTTCTTTGCATTTACCTCTAGAGTTCATGGAACTGAACAGACAGGTTAATATCTTTTGCCAAATTGGGGGAGTTTTCAGCTATTATTTCTCCAAATGTTTTTTCTGCACCATTCTGTTTCTTCTACCGGGACTCTGATGACCCAGGTGTCCCTTCGGCACGGTCCTACAGTACAGAGCTTTGTCCACTGTCTGCCCATCATTTTTCTTTCTGTTGTTTTGGGGTGAATTTCTATTGATTTATCTTCAAGTTCACTGACTCTTTCATCATTTTATTCTGCTTTTAAGCTGTCTAGCAATTTTTTATTTTGGTTATTTTATTTTTCAGTTCTAAAATTTTCATTTGACGCCTTTTTTTTTTAACTTCTGTCTCTTTACTGAGACGTTCCGGAGTGTTTATCCTTATTTAACTGCAGCATGTTTATAGTGGCTGCTTTAAATCCTTTGTCTGATGATTCCAACATTTATGTCATCTCCGGGTTGGTGTTTCTCCCAAACAACCTGAGACTTTCCAGGTTCTTTGTGTGACAACTACTTTTAGATTGTATCATGGACATTCTGAGCACTCTCACTTAAATCCCACCAAGACTCTTCTACCCAGGCAGGAATCAACACAGACGGTCAGGACTCGGCTCCTGAGCAGCCTCTGGGGGTGGGGGGGGCTGTGGTGTGGATGTCAGCACCCCCTGAAGCCGAGCGGGGTGCTCCCCACAGGGGGCGCTCTGGGACAGGGCCGTCCAGCCTCTTCCACGATCAGTACTCCAAAGCCTTCAGCTCACCATTCAGAGTCAGGCCCTCAGCCCAGGGCTCTGTCAACCATGCCGCAGTGCCGCTTCCAAGCCCCTCCCTCGGTGATTTCTCTAGTCCCTCCCAGTCCCCTGGAGACCCCTTCTCAGTCCTCCAATCAGCCCCACTGTGCTCTGGCATCTGTGCCTGAATCCGAGGCCAGGTGGTGGAGGACAGGGCAGGAGTGTACACAAGACCTCGAGTTCTCATCCATCACCAGGGGACATCAGTGCGTAATGTCTAAAACGGATAAACTAGGAAACGAGTGGACGCACAGTATTTTAAGAACAAAGGTCACCCGGAGTCACAGGGGTTCACAGAGTTAACAGCGGCTGCCTTTGGAGACCACAATTTTTTGTTAAAAGAGACTATTATTTTTCCTCAAGGGAAAAAGACAGAAGTTAAAAAAGAGAACACAATTGTTACATACTACTTTATTTTACAGTAAATAACAAATAGTCACACCAACATAAATCATAAAATCTAGCCAAATCTTAGGAGATTTTTATAGTATTCATATTTTTCTTTAATTGACAACTGCCATTTCTATTCAACTATCAGTCCATGGGCTCAGGGACATCTGCCTCGAAGCCAATGTAGGTGCTCAAAGCAAATCTGCAGAATGACTGACTGAGTGGGACACACGGCAGGGATGAGGCTCGCCTGGGCCTCCAACCAGCCAGCCCCGGAGGGTCCAGCACCCTCAGACAGGAGAAGCAGAACCACAGAGGCTTCCACAGGGCAGGAGAGGAGCTGAGTCAGGGCAGGGCCAGCTCCTTGTTCAGACCATTCTGTCTCTTGGAAGAGTGACCCTCAACCAGCAGCGCTTTTGCCCCTGGGAAACCTGCACCAATGCCTGCGGGTATTTTGAACTATCACAATTGAGGGTGCTACTGGCACCTGGTGAACAGGGCCAGGGACGCTGCTGGACATCCCCCAGGGCACAGGATGGACGCCACACCAAGGATTGTCTGGTCCAAAATGTCAACAGTGCTGAGGTTCAAAAATTCTGATTTAGAAGAAGTGTTCCAGGTTAAAAAAAAAAAAAAAAAAAAAGGCAACATCTGATACACTGGTGTGTTGAGGCAGGCAGCCCCTCAAACCTCTCCTGCCCGGTACAGTTTACTCTTAAAAAGTGAAGGCAGAGCTGTGGCGTGATGAGCCTGACAGCAAGTAGGGCAAACGCTTATTCAGATCCCACCCAGGTGGAGTGGGACTGGGTGACAGCAGCGAGGAGAGTGGCAGGGCCTCGGGGTCTCTAATGCGAGCTTTCTATTAAGGGCTCAAATGAGACCACATGGGGGTGCAGCGAAACCCAGCCCCCAACGAGAGACGCTCTTTATGATAAGAAAAGCTGCACCGTCAGCTGTTCCCTCACTCAGGTCCCCGCAGCATTATCCACACCGTAAATAACAGCACAGAACACGATCATTTGTCATGAGAGTCAGCACACGGTGGCACACTGAAATAACAGGCACAGTCCCTTTACCTTAGACAAATGCGGCAGCTGAGGACTCAGAGGCCCCATTTGCACTGCTGAACTGGGTGTGTTTCAGGAACGTGAGCAGAAGCAGCCAGCAGAACCCACTCCAGACACCGGCACGGCAGGGCTTCACATCGCGTCTGTGGTGCCTGGTCACTACCAGTAATTCCCCAAGGCCACCAGTGGGCCAGGGGAGCCAGGGAACAAGACCCCTCCACACACTTAACCCTTCCCTGCTTTTGTTTGCTTTCTGTATTGGGGTCAAAGATGTTTCATTTCAGAATGGTTTTCCAAACACCTGAAAATCTCTACCATGGATCTACCCCTCCATACATAGCCAAGGTCCAGCAGGAGTTAGTGACAACTCACACAGACGAGGTGGGGCTGGAAGCCAGACCACCCAGGTCCACCCAGAGCACTCGGGCTGCTAGAAAACCTTCTGCCAAGGGCCACCCGAGGCCATCCTCAGGGCACCGACAACAGCACAGAAGTGGGTCTCGTGGCAACACGTACAGATGCCAGTCACAGGCCACCGAGTCTCCTTGGGATGAAGGCCTGCACAGACACGCTGTGAGACCCACAACATAGCCGGCCTTGGGCACTGACACAGGACCAAGCATGTCTCAGAGGTCATATTCATCTTTTTAAGGGCATATCCGTGACATGAAAAAATTCTGTTCTACAACATCTGTAAATACATTGTCAACTCCCGCTTTTGAAAATGAATGAGCTTATTAGAAGTTCATCAGAGGATTACACATAAGAGATGCTTAATAATTTACCTCTTCGGAGCTCATGATGGCTGAGGGTACCTTATAGACCAGGCAGTGCGAGGGGTTGGGCTGGACCCCACCCTGAAGAGGCAAGGTCACCCTCCCAGAACTGGCTTCCGGCAAGGGGTTCCAAACAGCCCAACGAACCACGAACATACATGCCAAGCTGGACAGGGAGGTGACCGAGGCTGCCTGGATTAAAACAAAACACACAGGGGCATGAGCCATCCTGAAAGTCACGTGGGTGGGAAGTCAACAGGATTCACAAGTGAAGTTTAACCAAGTTCAGTGGAGACAGGGAGGGACAGGGAGCACCAGGTGTATTTTACAAAAGTAGAAACTGAGGCGGAAGGAGGTCCTGGCATCCTCAGGACAACAAACAGGGTACAAACAGCCTGGTGCTGTGAGACCCCGTCCACCTCACAGGGACCCCTCCCTACCCACCTGACCCTCCTTTTCTGGCACAAGGCAGTAACAGCTTCCACCTTAAAGATCAATGCCCTTTTTATGACTCCTGGTTCCCATGAGGCTCTTCCTGGAGGTCTGTGATCACTCCGTCCCTTGCCAACACCTGCTCAAATCCACCAGGAAACACCAGGAAGGGCAGCACTCTGAACCCACGGCAGACACACATGCACATCTGACTCGGGGTGCTGGGCACACCCCCCAGGGAGGTTCAGGACAGCTGCGTCTCAGCTGAGGTTTCTGGCAATGAGCAAGTGAGCGTCACCATGCGGCAGACTCTGAGGACGCCTCACCCCCATCTCTGCACCTCGCTGGGACTCTGACTGGGGCAGACTTAGTGTGTGCACTGGAGAGGTAGGTCAGCTCGCTGCTGCCGGGAGACTGAAACCCAGACTGGCAGGGGCAGCTCATTCCCCTCCTGTCTCAGCAACTGCGTCCCTTCCTAAGTCCCCGAGAGACCTGTCCAGGAACAGTGGCAGGCCAAGCACTGTGGAAGATGCCCTCAGCCTTTCTGTAGGTTTTAATTTACTTCTTAAAAAATACAGCAGCACACACTGTCCCCCATCCACACTTTTGCTTTCCATAGTTTCAGTTCCCAGAGGTCAACCTTGACCTGAAAATAGTAAATGAAAAATTCAAGAACAAACTACTCATAAGTTTTATTTTATTTTTATTTTAACTTTCTAAAGATAGGGCCTTGCTTTGTCATTGAGGCTAAAGTACAGTGGCCCAATCCTGGCTCACTGCAGCCTCGAACTCCTGGACTCAAGAGATCCTCCAGCCTCAGCTTCTCAAGTAGATAGGACTATAGCACACACCACTAGGCCTGGCTAATCTTTTTTAAATTTTTCATAGAAACAGGATCTCACTATATTTGCTCAGGCTGGTCTTGAGCTCCTGACCTCAAATGATCCTCCTGCCTTGGCCTTTCAAAGTGCTAGGATAATAGGTGTGAGCCACAGAACCCAGCCCATAAATTTTAAACTGTGCACCATTCTGAGTAGGGTGATTCAATCTAGCACCATCCCACTCCCTCCTGCCTGGGACATGAATCACCTGTAGTCCAGCACAGCCACACTGCAGACGTATACTCCCCGTGACAGCGAGGACAGAAGGAGAGACCACAGTGACGTAACTTTTAGTACAGTTTATTACTGTAATTGTTCTATCTTATTATTGGTTATTACTATTACTCTCTTACTGTGCCTGATTGATAAGTTAAACTTTATCATAGGTAGGTACCTACAAGAAAAACAGAGCACATGCAGTAAAGTCTGCTACTATCCTCAGTTCCAGGCACCCATCAAGGGTCTCGAAACATACCCCTGTGGATAAAGGGGGACAACTCTATTGACTTTTTAATAAAAAACTGAATCTTAAGAATAGCACGCCTTGCATACATGCACTTAAGTCAGCGATTCTCAACTTGTGGATCGCGACCCTTTCCCCTTTCACAGAGGGTGCCTAAGACCATCGGAAAACACATATTTCTGATGGTCTAGGAACTGAGACACCGCTTCCCCACAACATGAGGAACTGTATTAAAGGGTCGCAGCATTAGGAAGGTTGAGAACCACTAACTTAAGTGTTGATCAATCGGTTCAATCAGAGAGACAAAGTGAGACTGTCTCAAAAAAAAAATGGGGGCAGCACCCATAGCTCAGTGCTTAGGGCACGGGCCACATACACTGAGGCTGGCAGGTTCAAACCCAACCCGGCCCTGCTAAACAACGACAACTGCAACAAAAAATAGCCATGTGTTGTGGTGGACACCTGTAGTCCCAGCTACTTGGAAGGCTGACACAAGAGAATTGCTTAAGCCCAGGAGTTTGAGGTTGCTGTGAACTGTGACACCACAGCACTCTACCCAGGGTGACATAGTAAAACTCTATCTCAAAAAAAAAAGAAAAGAAAAAGGAAAATTTTTATGAATGAATTCTATTAGGATACGTGAAATCTATTGGCCTATTGTTACTACCAGGTAGCAGAATGTACTTATGATACTGTGAAATTTATATTTGCTTTTCTTCTGGTTTCCTGGTATACAATCTTAACATCCTTGGAATCTCCAAAGTAATGTCTTTTGTATGCTAATGAGATGGCCAGAGGCTGGCAGCCCCTGAGTAGCTTCAGGATGTGCCTGGTCACAGGAAAGACCACGGCAGGCTCAGGAGGTTGGAATATTCAGCCTTACTCCCCAACCTCCAGGGAGGGGCAAGGGGCTGAAGGTTAAGTTGACCGCCAATGGCCAGTCATTAGTAATCAAGTTCCCATAAAACCCCAGAAAGACTGGGCTCAGAGCGTTTCTGGATAGACAGTTGAGCACATGGAGGTTCCTGGAGAGTGATGCGCCCAGAAAGGACAGAGACTCTGTGTGTCCCTTCCCACCTTCGCCCCGTCCATCTCTTCATCTGCATCCTCTGGAATGTCCTTTATGATAAACCAGTAGATGTGAGTAAAGTGTTCCCAGTGAGTTCTGTGAGCCACTCTAGAAACTAGCCCAACTAAACCAGTAGATGTGAGTAAAGTGTTCCCAGTGAGTTCTGTAAGCCACTCTAGAAACTAGCCCAACCCAAAACAGGGGTTACGGGAACCCCAATTATAGCCAGTTGGTCAGAGCCCAGGCCAGCAGCCTAGCATAGGGGTGGGGGCTCTGATGCCACCACCGGGTAGATCAGAACTGAACGGGAGGACACTCAGCTGGTGTCTGCTACAGAAGTGGCTGAGCGTTTGATCCTGGGGAACACCCCACACGTCTGGTGTCAGAAACGTGCTGGGAGGGTCCGGGGGGGGGAACCAAATCTGTTTCTTCCTGTATCCTTAGTACTATTGCCATAAAGATGGGAATGATAACACAGCCGTCATGGGGAAGGAGTATTTCTAGAACCATATCCCATACTTGTCACTGCCTGTAATGGAGAAAACGTGCACGCCAACCTCATCTGCCCTCAGCACACAGGCCCGTCCCCAGAGGAGACCTGAATACAAAACGGCTCTCACGTTGCTGTCCCCTCCAGAAGGACCGTTGAACACGTACTCCAACTGGAAGACGATTGCAAACGCTGGGTGACTGACCATCTCAGGGAGTCGGAGGCGGCTTCTCAAGACTAGAGCTTGGTTTCCAGAGCTGCATCAGAAACACAAAGGAAGGACATGTTAGGGCACTGGCTCCCACCCTGCCAGGCGTCCACCTCTACCACTCCATCAACAGTGGGGAGGCAGCCAGGGCCCCAAGACCCAGGGCGAGTGAGTTCACCCATGTGTGGCTGCAAGCTCCTCTGTGCAACTTGCTTCTCGGTAGTTTCAGTGTCACAATCAGCACCTTTTCTGAACTGCCAGAGCTTGTGTGCAGGACAGATGGTGAGGTCACATCACCAGCAAGTACCACAAGGAGATAAAGGACTGGCCTGTTGGGGAGGACAGCTGGCCTCTGCCCAGCCTCACAGGAGAGCAGAGGCAGGACAGCCCACAGAGACGTCTGTGGCATCTGACTGGGGAAGCGCTGAACTGAGCAAACAGCAGGACGGCTGCACCTGCCCTGGTTCCCTGTCACATGGAAACCTTCCAGGGCACATCTGGGAGACAAAATCCAGGGTCTCCACAGACCCTGGCAGCCACAGCTGGAAGCGTCCACAATGCTAACTCCAAAATTGTCACAACACAGCCAGATGCAGCATCTCACACTTATAATACCAGCACCCTGAGAGGCCAAGGCAAGAGGATAGCTTGAGGCCAGGAGTTCAAGGCCAGCCTGGGCAACATAGTGAGACACCATCTCTACAAAAAATAAGGAAAATTAGCCAATGGCGATGGGATGTGCCTACAGTGCCAGCTACTCGGGAGGCTGAGGGCAGGTGGAGTTCGAGGCTGCCATGAGCTGTGATCACGCCACTGCACTCCAGCCTGGGTGACAGAATAAGACCCTATCTCAAAAGAAAACCGTCACAGCACAAAAACACGATTTTTCTAAACTGACACCTCCAAGGCTTGTTTCTAATGTACAACTCAGCAGGAGAGAGAAAGGCAACAAGGAAGTGCCACTCGGGGTGAGCCCCAGGGACACGCCGGCAGCCTCATTTCACTATGCCGCCTCGTACATCCCCCCAGCCCTCAGGACCCTGGGAAATACCTGCTCTTTGAAGAGGAGACCACTTTCCTGCTGAAGCTGGCTGAGCGCGTCAAGGCCACGTCCATCTCAGGCACCAGCACGACCACCTGCGGCCTCTGCACAAAGCCCAGGCCGTTGTGCACGCCTACGTGCAGGCGCCGCTCCAGGATCTCCAGCGGGCCGCGCGTCTGGGAGAAGCACAGGCAGACGGGTGAGCCGGGCACAGAGGGAAGAGGGGTCGTGACAAGAGTCCCAGGGAAAACGAGCGGAGAGAAGAGACCCTGGAGAGGCTGCAGCATTTCCAGCTCAGGTGGTGCCTGGTTAGGACGAGTCCAAGCCGAGGACAGACACGGACCCAATCCTAAGTGCTGGCCCTGGGGCAGCTCTAGTTCCCACATTCCCACCTGAGCGTGACCTCCTCAGTGCAAAGCGCCGCCACCCAGTTCTCCAGGGCTGAGCTGACAGCACTCAAGTTGCAGCCAACTGGTCACCACAGGCCTCAGTTCCTTCAGTGAGGCTTGGCCCCCCGGCTGGGAGAGCCACCAATGGAGATGCGGCCAGAGGCAGGGCATGTCCACCTCCACCTCTCTCTACCCAGAGACCTGAGGCTCAGGCAGAAGGGGACATGCTTACGCAGTTAAGTCACAAACCATAAAAACGAAATCTGCCCCAAAGTGAACACTGGATATTAAAGTGTTTCATCTTAACTAAAAATGTGAAGATACTCTGACAAACGGCCAAGGGTGCTCCCCCAGCTTATCAGCGTTTATTGAATCATGTGATCTTTGCAAGACGAGCTCTGAATTTTCACATCTTCTTCACTGTCCATTGATAAAGCTGAACAGACCTAAATGCAGCCATTAGTCTTTGGATAATGAAAATGAAATTACGGGACCACTGGGTGTCTGCCAGTTGGATGGGAACCAAATACAAAGTAAAAGTACATTAAAAAAGGGATTTTATAGAATTTATAAAATTCAACAATGAAACTCTGAGAACATCTGTACCTTCACGTAATCCTCTGAAAGATAAGAAAACGGCAGGAACAACGCCAAGGAAACATGTTGCTACTTCAGTCCCGTCCTGGGCTTGCCTTTCTATTTCATGGAAGACCAAATAACATGGAACTACATTTCCAAGAATGAGTAGAGAGCAAGAAAGCCAGCTTGTGCCTCTATATTCAGAGTGTGCCCAAAAAATGTGTACACATTTTAAGCCAGGGAAAAACTATTAAAACTGTAACACTGAAGTTTGAGTTCTGCAATTACAAGAGATGCTTAAACACGACTTGTACTCATTGTGTTACTGGTACATACTGAGTTACAGTTCTAATAGTTTCCCTTTGCTTAAGTGTGCATACATTTTCTTGGCACCCTCTGTCTATGTAAGTAACAACTTGATAATGTCAAAGCTGGACTGGAGACCAACTGACTGAGTCACTCATTCCCCAACTAAATATCACTGCAAGACTATACGCCAAAGAGGAAGGCCAGGTGCTCTCAGACAGGGCTGAGCACCCAGGAGGGCCACACCGGGCAACAGGCTGACTGGTGGTGAGAGAGTGGGATGCCAGCCCTCACGATGGTCAGGGTGTCCTGCCCAGAGCAGAAGCCTGAGAGTGAGCACGGAGATAGGGGGAGAATACCAGGACAGCAAGCCACACACGGAGGCAGAGAGCGGGGCCCATGGCCACACAGGGAAGCTTCTGCCACCAGGACAAGTAGGGCCTGTGGCTGCAGCAGGCCCCGGGCGTTGTGCTGAGCGAGGCCAGGAGGCTGCAGGAGCCAAACCACACATATCCTGCTCGCGAGGACAAGGTGTCTAGTTGGCAATCCACAAGCAAGAAAAAGCCAAGAGCAGATTTTAAACAGAAGGAAAATGGCTGCATCACTGTTTCTACAAGACCTCTTTGACTACTGAGTGAAAAACAGTAATGCTCTCTGGGACTCACAAGCCAACGTAGCAGGCTGAGTCTCCTCAGAGAACTTCCTTCCCCAAGTACTTACAACAAAAATCACAAAAGCAGCAAAAAAAAGCATCCACGCAGCCACCCACTGAGGAAGAGAGCACAGCACAACCCACGGGCCTTCCGACCCAGGTGCTCAGCAGGGATGGGCAGGCCCTGCGCCCAGCGCTGCCTCCTCCCCCGAGCCACTGCTGAGTCGGCAAAATCCTGGGAATACCACAAAAGCCTGTGTGGGGGTGACTCCTCTGTGGCTCCAGGTAACCCCTCTCTGAAACCCCACCCTCTACCCTGGAACCCAGACTCCCCTACTGGTCTGACTCTGGACATGGCCAGGGATTGGTTTAGCCAATGGGACAGCAGCAAATTTAATGCAGACAGAGGCTTGGAAACATGTGCACACTTCCAAGTCCTTTTGTGAGATCCTCCACCTCTATGAGAACAAGCCCAGACTGGACGAGCCCACATGTGGCCAAACCATCCCATCCACCCCGGGCCAGCCGGCCCCCACTGACGGCCAGCTAACCACACACATGGGAGAATTTCCCAGGAAAGTCCCTGGCTCATCCTGCTTGAGGATCTACTAAGGAAGAGCAGAATACACCACAAGGACATTCACAGCAGTGTCATAACAGCCCCAGTTGAAAACTGCCCAGATATCCATCCACGACAGAATGGATAAATAAATCACAGGCACTCACGTGCCAGAGACTGGACACCAAGGACAGCAAGGACAGCAAGGAGAGCTACCACAACAGCCAGAGCGAGCCTTCCAGGAGCACAGGGCTGAGCAAAAGAAACAAAACAAAACACACACAAAAAGGAAAGATTTTGTCTAAATAAAGGCGGAGCGCAGGCAAGGCCGCGTTATTTAGAGATGCACCAGGGAAAGCCAGGACAGAGAGCAGAGACGGGAGCAGCATAGAGGCCTGAGAGCAGCAGCTCCGCCAGCTCGGGGCTCCTTCCCCAGGGTTCCGGGTCACCCCACGTGGCTGCGCTCTCCTGCTCCACAGGTGAGACTCAGGATGAGGAGCGGGATCCAGGGAAAGCCAGGACAGAGAGCAGAGACGGGAGCAGCATAGAGGCCTGAGAACGGCAGCTCCGCTGGCTCGGGGCTCCTTCCCCAGGGTTCCGGGTCACCCCACGTGGCTGCGCTCTCCTGCTCCACAGGTGAGACTCAGGATGAGGAGCGGGATGTGAACAGGATACTGAGTGAAGCAAGACCACTCCACGGCAGTTTCTCCAGCATCTGCTGGCAAATCTCCTCCTGTTTCTAAAGTCAAAGGTGACGGCTCTCCCTTGCCCTACAAGGGGGAATGAGGAGCAGTTTGCCCACAGGCATCTGGTGGCCCCTTCTTTTAGAGCTGGGAGAGCCCCTGGGGCTGCCCCTTTCTCTCCCCTGGGAGGCAGCACAGTGGAAACCGCCTGGGGAACATCCCACCCAGCTCCCCACTGTTGGGAACGGAAATGCCAGGGCCAGGCAGGCCATGCTCCAGCAGCACTGGTGACCGTCCATCAGGCCCAATTTATCCAGACAAAGGGAAACAAAGAAGTCCCCCAAACCCAGGCAGGTTTTTCCAAGGAGCTTCTGGCACATAAAGAAGCTTCTACACAAAACACCCAAGGGAACGCTCACTGTCAGAGGCACTAAGAACTCCAGAGGCAATGTCCTTGGACTTGGCGTTCTACAGCCCAGGCCAGCCACAGGATGGGAGTGGAGGGTCCTCAGCATCTGTGTGCATATAGAGCACCAGGCACCAGGACTGGGCCTCCCAGGGCTGCCTGGAAAGCTGCAGCCTGGTGGGCGGGTAAATCCCCCAGCTGCCCTGCCAGGGCACTCGGACAAATCCACATATCAGAGAGCAACAGAGAGGAGCAGCGACACATTGCCCAGTAGGCTCTGGGACATGAGGCAGGGATGTGCTCACCCCTGAAGGCAGAGCCCACAGTGAAGCCAGGGAGCCGGGATGGGTGGAATGACCCGGCCTTCTAGTCGAACGACCTCGAAATAAGCCAAGATCCTCTAAATGCCCTTTGTAGATCTATCTTATGGGTTGCCCTACATTCATCGCATGACTTAATTTACTTTTAAATGAGTCTGTTTCATGATCTACCAAAATCAATGTTAATTAATATCTCAGGCTGGCAGCACCTTCATCCTCACCCAAGTTAAAACAACAGCTGGAGATTCTGCAGGGGGGCTTGGCTGCCACAGGAAATGGGTCCTCTAAGACCCACTGTAAATATCACTTCAGAGTCAGAAAGAGTGTCCCCAGCCCAAAAAAGAGAGGAAAGACAGAAGCTTGTCACCAGCGGCCACACAGCCCACCCCAGTGGCAGCAGGTGCCAGCATCCGCCAGCATCCTGCCCCACCCGCCCAGCCCTGCTGGGCACATCTCTACCCTTCGAGTTAAGCTCCATGATGTGAGACACTACCTCCTGGAAGTGGTCGCTGACAATGAGCTCTAGAAGTTCCTCCTCAAATTTCTCAAGGGAAGGGTACAGGGTGAAGAATAAATTGTCCAAGTACCATGTGACAGGCTTCTGAAGGCGAGGCTTCCGGAGGGCGTCACCTGAAACAGTGAGAGGGCTCCTGTAAGATTCTCTTTGGAGGCTCAGCACCTGTGGCTCAAGTGGCTAAGGCGCCAGCCACATACACCTAAGGTGGCGGGTTCGAATCCAGCCCAGGCCCGCCAAACAACAATGATGGCTGCAACAAAAAAATAGCCGGGCATTGTGGCGGGTGCCTGTGGTCCCAGCAACTTGGGAGGCAGAGGCAGGAGACTCGTTTGAGCCCAGGAGTTGGAGGTTGCTGTGAGCTGTGATGCTAAGCACTCTACCCAGGGGAATAGCTTGAGGCTCTGTCTCAAACAAACAAAAAAAAAGATTCTCCTTGGAAATGAAACTATCAGAAGCACCCAAGGGCCCTGGCCCATCCGGGTCACAGGTGGTGGGACCTTCAGGAGGAAGAACATGTGAGCATCCCGGGCCCTGGAGTCCAGCACCTCAGCCCCAGGCCTGGACGCAGTGACTGGGGAGCAGAGCGTCCCTCTGAACACTGAGGGCCATCAGAGGGGAAGTGGGTCACACACACGGGACGCTTTCCCGCAGGAGCATGGGTTTGGGCTGAATTGAAGCAGAACCTTTCAAGTGCTTCACCCATCAGTGTCATTTTCTCCCCAAATGCATCTCTGTGAGCAGGGCCTACGACTGTCCCCTTTGTACAAAGAAACACCAGGGCTTGGAGAGGTGACAAAGCTCACCCAGCTCACAGCACGGCCAACAGAGCAGCAGGCCTCCAATGTCACCACCGGGCGTCATCTACTGTCTCGTTACAGGTGGCCCTAAACAATGGGGGCTGGGGTGCCCCATCGGGGTTATGGACATATAACTTGACTCCCCCAAACTTAACTACTATTAGCCTCCCACTGAAAGGAAGCCTTCCTGGTAACCAATAGTTGACACGTACCCTCTGTGTTACACGTTCTATGCTGTATTCTTCAATAAAGTGAGAAAAGGAAATGTTATTAAGAAACTCATAAGAAAGAGAAAATTCATCAAGTGGAAGCAGGTCATCATTAAGGTCTTCACCCTCGTCATCGCCTCCTGGAGTGGCTGAGCAGGAGGGGGAGGGGGGGCTTGCTATCTCAGGGTGGCAGAGGCGGGAGAAATCCACATGCAAGTGGACCCCGCAGTTCAAACCTGTGTTGTCCAAGTGCCGGTCAGATCACCCATTCACCCAAGCAACCAACGGCAGCAATCTACTGCCCCAAACCTGGCCTTGGCAGAACTGACTTCCCGGCAGAGCGGACATAGGGCCCCTTAGGTTCTGTAATCGGGTCTAGCTTTTCTTTATCTTTTGCCAAGTCTTTGGTTAGGAACGCAAGTCCCTGCAATGGCCTGGCTCCTCTGGGAGCACCCATTCTGCAAACATACACTGTATTCTGGGACTCCCACAACTGCACTACACAGAAAACAAGGGCTGCCAACAAACCCCTTCCCACCGCCACCCCATGGGCCCCTGAGATGCCCACCTGCTGAGGTGTCCAGTTCACCAGAACACACCTCACAGGGCAAGGAGAACATTGTAACAACAAACCAAGTTTGGGAATGACTGAGGCAGAAACACAAACAGGTTTGAGCAGCCAGGTGTATTCTAAAACACCTCTGACTGCCTTTGGAGACTGGCGAGACTTGAGGTCAGTCCTTACTTAAATCGCTCAAGAAAGATCCAGCACACCATCTCCCGAGAGCTTGATCCCTCAGCACCCCAGCCTGGGCCTGCCACATGGAGTAGCTACTCAATAAACATTTGTGGGATAAATCAGTGAGTCAATGAATGAAATAATAAACATATAAAGGTATAAACCAAACTGGTCGCGGGGTTTTCTCTGGGGAGTAAGATGGGAAGGGAAAACTTCCCATTTTTACGGAATTTAATGAACAAACACTAACTTTGTGATTTCAGGAGTGTTTTAGCATTGTAGGACAGCCAAGAGTCCAGCTGCTCCCATGTGGTCCGGCTCCATGCTGTCGCAGAGCACCCCAGGTCAGGGAGGGAGCATCTGAGCATCTCGGGAGCCTGCAGAAACAAACCCCGCAGCAGGCAAAGGTATTACGCTTTGGGCTGCCGAGGCCTGACCCCGCTTCTTAAAATGCAGAATTTGGGGCCCCACCCCCACAAATTCTGATCTGGCAGGTCAGGACTAGGGTCTGGAGAGTAGCATTTTTAACACACTCCTCTGGCAATCCTTATACGGGAAGCCCAAACACCCAGCTCTGGGGACACCAACTTGGAGGAGGCCCCCACCAGGCAGACAAGTCAACAGTCTAGACAAGGCTTCCAAGTTCAGATTTGACAGAGCAGGGACCCCAGGCCCGGAGAGGCTCTAGTCGGCCTTTTCCTGTGGGCAGGAGCCAGGGTGCAAGCTATGGCCCGTGAGCATAGCGGCCACTCGGTAATAGCACACCAGCACGTAGAGACCGCGTGCCCCAACAAAGGGACCGTGGGGGTTGGGGGACGGCCAGGCTGGGAAGGGAGGCAGGGCAGGTGAACAGGTTGGTGTAAGCATGCCCAAAGCCAAGATGAAGAGGGGCGCGCCACCAGAGGGTCTGCAGGCAGAGGAGGAAAGGTGACGAGGGTGGTGTTTGGAGAGAGTTGTCCCAGCAGGAGGAGAGGTGCAGGGACGTGTGTGGCGGTGGGAGTGAGGCCTCACACACAGCCATTCCCAGTGACCCACCTGACGAGGACATGTTCCGATTAGGGAGACCCTCAGCCAGCATCCGCTTTCCCAGGACCACCACACAGTCAGCAAGCACAGAGAAAGCTGGAAAGAGGTGCTGCGAACAGAGGCAGGAGCCTGGCTGGCGAGGAAGGACCTGGTACAGCAGGCAGGGCCCAGCCTGACACTCGAGATATACATGGAGTTGGGGAACAGAGGGCAGTGAGCCTGGACAGACAAGATGCCAGCACAGAGGGGTCGGTGATCCACCACCGGGAGCCCACTGGTACTGCCAGGTCCATGCAAGCCAAGTTCAGCTCCACCCCATGGCCACGCACCCATAGGGCACAGCGTGCTGCAAGCCACCTCACTAGCCCTCTATCCAGACTTCCTGCAGCAGCAGCCAGGACACAGCCCGTGGTACCCACAAGCCACCACCATTGTCCCCAGACAGCCCACAGCTCTTGGGAGCCTCCTGAGACCGGATGCTATCCAATCACCCGACAACACAGGCACAAGAGAGCCCTCCGCGGTATCTCCCACGGCCTCCACTTCCCAGAACCCACCAGGGCACAGCTCACAGTCTACTCCCAGGGTGGGAAAGCAGGCGAGTGCCCTGTTTCACACAGCCGCCTGGGGCCTCAGAGTGCTGAGAGGAGAGGACGGGGCCAGGACCCTGAGCACCCATGTGGAACCCTCACTCGGGGAATCAACTCAGTCCTGGCGTTGGCCTGTGACCTGATGGAAAATGTGTTCCACCCTTATTATCAACATCTGTATAACCAATAGGTTGTCCCTGGGGCCTCTCTGTATTATTTATCACAACCACATATCACCACTACACAGCTGCGATACAATTTTCAATTCAAAATGAGCCAATCCTCCCATAATGTGGCTGTTTACAAACAAACTATCCAAGTCCCAAGACAGCATCAAAATCAAATCAAACCCTCTGAAACCAGACACATGAACACTGCCCAACCAAGCACTGGCCCCTTTAGGGCTACGAGTCTTATCTAGCAAAGAAACCCTCCTCAAAAGTGAGTTCTAAGAGACCAAAGTCATCAGCAGAGTCTGTAACAGAGACGGTGACGCCCGTCAGAAAGGAGGCTCAGACTGGAGGTCAGGCTTTCACGTAAGAGAAAAGCCAAGCAAAACGGGATTCTTCCCTACACAGCCCCCAGGAGAGCTGCTAAAACCACACGGAGATAGAGCCCTTGCCTATCACATAAATTTCAATTTTTGAAAATAATCAAGCCACTGCCCACCCCGTCCACAGCAGCATCATTCACAGCAGTCAAATGCTGGAAACACCACAGCGTCTGTTGCCAAGTGAACGGATAAGTAAACTGGTCTGTCCATGCCAAGGAGCATGACTGAGCCTGAAAGCGGAAGGGGACTCTGACGCACTGCCACAGGGACAGGCAGGACACCTGGAGGTGCGCTGAGCCACCACACGAGGCCAAAGACACCCTGACTTCACTGAGGTCCCCAGAGGAGTCAAATCATAGCACAACGGGTAGCATGGTGGGTGACAGGACAGGGCGGGAACAGAGAGGCAGCATCTAATGGGGCCAGAGCTTCAGTCTGGGGAGCAGAGACGGTGGTGATGGGGCCAGAGCTTCAGTCTGGGGAGCAGAGATCAGGTTCTAGAGACGATGGTGGTGATGGGGCCAGAGCTTCAGTCTGGGGAACAGAGACAATGGTGGTGATGGAGCCAGAGCTTCAGTCTGGGGAACAGACAGGCTCTGGAGACGATGGTGGTGATGGTTGCACAACAATGTGAATGTACCTAATGCCTCTGAACTAAGATCTTAAAAGTGACTGAGATGGTGAATTTTACGTTATGTGTATTCGACCTCAATCAAAAAATAATAACCAAGTCATTGCTGACGTGACACCGTGCAGCAGAGAGCTGGAAGCAGCCGTCTTCCAGCTATGGTCATCAAGAATGAACTACGTGTCTTAGAAAAGAGGTACTGATCTGAGGGGACTAGATGGCCACTGCCGCCCTCCCTGCCCCCACACCATCCTGCTGGGCTGTGCTGCCCAGCTGTGGACACATCTGGAGGAGCCCAGTTTCTCTGAGGTTTGAGCGTGAATGACCACAGTCTCACAAAGTGGCCAGAATCAAAGAAACCGTTACCTGTGTCTCCGTGAGCTGGAAGCAGGCCAGGAACGTGCTGCAGGCCGGACACCAAGAGGTTCTCGGGAAGAAGGTGGAAGGCGGGCTCCAGGGCCGGGTGCGGTTTCAGGGTGTACTGCAGACTGCAGTTCTCAATGAGGGTCATGTGTCTGTTTTCTAGGGGAGAGAACACAACATGACCACTGAAACTTCCCATCAGACCAGCCAAGAAACAGAGCCTTAGAAACAGCCAGAAAAAGGACTTTTCCAGGGAGAGAGGGGAATTCCTCTGTGAATTCCACCTGTTAATCCCTAACAACACACCCGGGCAAAACTGCAATGAAAGAGATGCTTGTCCCAGATGATCAAAAATTGCATTACAACAAAGACATTTATATCAGAATGTTTATTGCAGCCCAATTCATAATTGCCAGGTCATGGAAGAAGCCCAAGTGCCCATCGATCCAC
>NW_003852462.1:3604604-3606410 GCF_000181295.1 Otolemur garnettii
GATTGCATGTGAAAACCCCACCCCGTACCCTAGAAGTGCATTAATGTACATAGTTAGCATTCAATAAAAATAAATAAATAAATAAATAAGAAAAAAAAAAGAAAGAGATGCTTGTGTTTGACCAAACTAGCAAAGTCCCCCTGCTCTGCCCTTCCCCCTCCTGGTGAGGGCACAGGCTCGGAGCTGTGCAGTCTCCCACGCCTCACTGGTCCCTGCCAGAGGAGACTGGATGACACTCGACCCAAGGCCTGCCTTCCTCCAGCATCAGCACCAGCATCCATCAGGCCCCACCAAGGAGCAGGAAGGCACTGAGTGTCAGACACGGAGCCCTGTCCTCAAGGAAGAGGCCTTCTCCTGGTGACGGCTGAGACAGAAACACACCAATGACACATGGAGAGCTAGATGCAAACCTCAAGGAAGGTCTGGGTGATATCCGAGAGGAGGCAAGAAGCAGATGCCCTCGGCGCAGGAGCAATGGAAGCCTCCTGGAGGAAACAGCGAGGAGGAGCTCAGGGGACCGCACGGGGACAGACCAGGTGCTCCGAGTGGCAGGAGAGCATCCCCAAAAGCAAAGGAGCAGGGGGCACCCCCAGTCACAGGGCCCGTGGCTCAGAGGGACCCCAGACACACTCCCTTCACACTCCTGCCAAATGGTCGGTCTTGCTTGGGCTTGATTTCCTCCACTGACAGGGACCTCACCACCTCCTAAGGCACACCGTGCCACCTTAGGCCAGTTCTGGCTGGTTGTGGCCATACTGCAGAAGGGTGCTAAGAGTTACAAATCATGCCTTTCATGTTCTGATTTTATAAAGAGTGAGCTAAATATGAACAATTGTATTCATTAGAGAAAGAAATTCATGAAACTATATTTTTAATACCTAGCCACTCCAAACATGGAATCTGCTAACCTTACCATGTGGAATGTTGCTGAAAAGCATTTGACAGATAAAGCTATGGTGGCTGATCAGAGCAAAAACTGGCACACCTCCATGGAGGGCACACAGGAAAAACATTGAGTAAAACGGTGAGCAAAACTCAATGCCCGACCCTCAGACCCAGTCCTCCCACTTCAGAAATTCATTCTACAAGGCTCAGCGCCCGTAGCACAGTGGTTACAGCGCCAGCCACATGCACCGAGGCTGGCAAGTTTGAACCTGGCCCCAGCCAGCTGAACAATGATAACTGCAAAAAAAAATAGCTGGGCATTATGGTGGGCACCTGTGGTCCCAGCTACTTGGGAGGCTGAGGCAAGAGAATTACTTAAGCCCAAGAGTTGGAGGCTGCTGTGAGCTGCGACAATGCCCTGGCTCTCAACCGAGAGGAATATAGTAAGACTCTGTCTCCAAAAAAAAGAAAGAAATTCATCCTACAGATTCACTTGCATACTTGAAAGGGGTAGCTGGCCACACAGTGCGGCTCCCAGACTTCTGTTCTTACAGAACCATCTGAGAGTCCCTCTGCAGGACACTGACTCAATCAGTAAAGGAACATCAACTTGACAAAACTCCGAGTAGCCTTAAAAACAATGAGACTCTTCCTACACACTGACATAGAACATCCCCCAATATAATCTGTTAACTGGAAAAAGCGGGTGTCAAGCAATGAGAGGAAAGAGGGCAACATGGAGGATAAGGTGCTACATACGTGCACCTGCTCCCTGCATAGGGCCCAGATACGCGCACCTGCTCCCTGCATAGGGCCCAGATACGCGCACCTGCTCCCTGCCATACACAGACCCAGATACGCGCACCTGCTCCCTGCATACCAGGACCCAGATACCCACACCTGCTCCCTGCCATACACAGA
>NW_003852462.1:3606669-3618008 GCF_000181295.1 Otolemur garnettii
TGCTCCCTGCCATACGAGGCTCCAGATACGCGCACCTGCTCCCTGCCATACGAGGGCCCAGATACGCGCACCTGCTCCCTGCATAGGGCCCAGATACGTGCACCTGCTCCCTGTCATACACAGACCCAGATACGCACACCTGCTCCCTGCCATACCAGGGCCCAGATATGCACACCTGCTCCCTGCCATACGAGGATCCAGATACACGCACCTGCTCCCTGCCACATAAAGACCCTGGAAATGGGGACTCAGAGAGAACCTCACCGGGTGGCCAGGAAGGTGTGGGTGAAAGAGACCTCAGGACCCTGATCTTTTACACTACACACCTTATGAATTCTGAGTCATGTGCACATATCACAACCAGCCAGTGTTGGGCAATGCCACCCAAAAGGAGGAGCAAATGTCCCCACACACAGCTGGTTCCTTCTCACGCCCTCTCCTGACACGTCCACACCTTCCACGTCGACATTCGCACGCGCCCCAGAGCTGCAGTGCAGAATAAACGTGGTGGCTGCGTACACTGTAAAAAGGCCTGCTCCTGAGGATACTTCAGAGGAGGAAATCCTGGCAAATGAATACCGAAATTTGCCAATAACCGAAATGCTGATCTTTATAAAGAAAACCAGTTAAGTTTCTAATTGTTGCCCTATCACCAGATTTTCACCAAGTCAGTGGGGGAGTTGGCCTTTTTCCTTTTATTAAGTCATATACACATAGATCATGAACACATTTATGTATATGTGGGGTACAGTGTGTTGATTTTTTTATACAATTTGGAGTGCTTACGTCAAACTAATGAAGATAGCTTTTGCCTCCTTTACTTGATTATTGTGTTAAGACATTTATGTTCTATACTTAATAGATTTGACTTGTACCCTTGCAATATGCTCCATAGGTGTGGTTCCACTGTTTACCCCCCCTCTATCAAACCTCCCCCCTCTCCTTCTTCCCCCTCCATTTCTCTCCTTCATCCCAGGCTATAGTCGTGATCTATCTGACATAAGAAAGTGTGAGTAAATATAAATTGGTTTCATAAAAGTACTGAGTACATTGGATATTTTGTCTTCCATTCTTGAGAAACTCTGCTCAGGAGAGTATGTTCCAGCTCCATCCACTTTACCCTTTACCTCCTTTATGTTTACATGGAGGGAGTTGGCTTTTAACACAGGCCATGTGGCACACAGAGTCCCCTTCAAGGGGGGTGGCAACATCTCACCTCGAAGACACAGAAAGCCACCCTCCCCGACAGATCCTCCTCCAACCACACCCCACCCAGTCCCTGGGGCAAGCACGGCCTCTGCTCCAGGCCTCTCTGATGTCCCTCCAGCCCATTGCTCGCCCCCCCGCCACCAAGCACCCCTCCTGTCACCTTCCAGGTAGGAGCAGCAGAATGAGCCCCACAAACCCTCCCATCTGACCGTGCTGCCCTCTGGCTCTCTGAGAGGACTGATCTCGGCCTCACAGAAGGGGACAGCCTCACTGCACTAGAAATGACCAGTGGCCAGAGGCTCTGCAGGACAGTGGTGGCCAGGCCACTCGGCTGCTACTTCATCCGCCGGCAGAGCTGTTCTCCCAGAGGCAGGGAGGCCAACCCCTGCCCCCAGTGGCTACCACAGGCCTCCCCTGCTCACGTTTACAAAGCAACACTTTCCTTCCAGGCTGGAGCATTTCAGTTCTTTAAATTATGCCACAAATCCAAGGCCATGATACGGCTGCCCCAAGCTATTAACTAAGTTAGCTAAGCTCACAGTGGTTCACACCAACAAGAGGAGACGGGGCAAACTGGAGAATACTCAGGGGAGTCATGAGATCGGCAAGGGCACCGCGGCCAGCCCGGCTCTTACGCTCTGCAGGGTCCTGGAGAAGCGGGTGCAGGAGGGCTCTGGGGGTGCCGTGGTACAGCCGCAACCTGGAAGACAGGACCAGGACGCGCGTCAGCTTCTGCATGGAAAGCAGGTGGAAACCCCAGCACCACCACGCCCACTATGACTTCCGACACCACCAATCCCATCCCCTGGATAAAAAGGGGTGGCTGAGGAGCGCACCAGCCTCCCAGCACCCAGTGCCCCTGGCCAAGCGTGCCTGGCACAGGTACAGCCCTGTCCCAAGGCAGCCCAAGAACCAAGGAGCTCAAAACCAATGCCAAGGGAATTTTTAAAAACTCTAAAATGTCCCAAGAAAGACAATGTTTGAAGAATTTCCATGGTTGTGTATCTGAAGCAGTGGTTCTCAATTAGGAATGTCCCTGACCCTAGGGGATATCTGGTAATGTCTGGAGATGGTTTTGGCTGTCATAACCCAGCAGCAGGTATTTCCAGCATTTGGTAGGGAGAGGCCAGGGATGCTGCTTAATATCCTGCAATACCTAGGACAGTTCTAACAGCAAAGAATTGTCCTTCCCAAAGTATCAGTGGTGCCAAGGTTGAAAACCCCAATCTGGAGAAATGATGCTGACATTAACCTTGGCTGAGAGGATTATACACCACCTCACCCATCTTTGGACACCCAGCTCCTGAGTGGAGCCTGGCACACAGCGTCTGTCAGTGAACACCCACCGCCCCTGGGCGCCTGTCTGAGAAGACCATATTAATACTTCAGCAAGCCTCATAAGCACATATTATTATGACCCCTCCTATGTCTTCAGGGACTTGCCTAGAGCCCCACAGGGAGCAAGTGACAGCCCGGAACCAAAGCCACGCCCACCCTGCACCAACTCGAAGGCTCAGAGCCAAAGCTAGTCCTCACTGTGGCCTAAAGAACGAACCCTCAGCTCACTGGGAGATGGCAAACATACCCCAGGATGCTGCTGTGATACGACTTAAGATGACAAACATAAGGCCCTCCATTGTTGCCAAGAGATGAGCGGTTAATCACCGCAGAGAGACGCCGGGGACTCCAGACAGAGTAAACAAGGTGGGTACCGTTTGTCCTGGGAAGCAGAGGTAGGAGATTCCAAATTGTTGCTGAAGATCCGAAGAATCCCAAACCCGCATGACAGTGTCTGGAGGGTCCCATCCCGTTTCTTGCCCTCGGCGACCACTTCCACCACAGCCACAATAGTAGGGTGGTTTAAGGACGTGTGAAAATACAGGGGCTGCAAGGCAGAAGCGAGGGAGAGTGAAGAGGGAGTCAGCGAGGGGGACGCTCGCCGCCTGTGGGGAGGACACTCGGGAGATGACGGGGCACCTCCCGCACCCACGGTCCGTCTTCACCTGCAGGCCACAAGCATCAGGACTCTCCGCCCAATGCCCTTCCAGGTGCAAGGGCAATAAGCACGCTCAAATAACTCACTCTGCACTCAGAGTGGGAGTTGGAGCCTTTCGTTCCAGAGCACCCGACATCCAGGACACCAGACAATTTGCTTCTGCCCCAGGAACTTGCTATTCCCTAGGAGTTCCACCAAAAAAAAAAAAAAAAAAAACAGACCCCAAGTACTCTGGAGCAGAAAAGGGCTGGAATGGCTATGCACCCCACCTCCAGGGGTGGGTGACATCAGGCAGGAACACAGTTAGATCAGCCCGAGACATGACAAGGCCCCACAACAAACACAAGCATGCTCCACACGTCACCTCACACGCAACCCAGATGCCTCAATCACCACCAGCCAGTCCTCACCCGAACTCCACACGTCACCTCACACGCAACACAGACGCCTCAATCACAACCAGCCAGTCCTCACCCGAACTCCACACGTCACCTCACGCCTCAGTCACAACGTGCAGGTCCTCACCCGAACCCCACTCTATGAGCAGCTATCATCAAGTTCCATCTCAGCTCACTGTTTAAACTAAGAAGAATTCCTCGATTTCTTTAGCTCGTAAGTAATTCTCCCCAGTTCAGAGCCCAAATAATAGCTCTTTATGCCAAAAATCGCCTTGAGAAGCTATAATCCAAATGGAGTCCAAGACTACAGGGAAAGGGGAGAGAAGGGGGGGTGGGTGAAGAGAATGATATTGTGGGGATCACGCCTATGATTTATCCTATTAGGGTACATGTGAATTTGTCTAAAGGTCGAATATAAATGTCTTAACACAACAATTATGAGAAAGACATGATGGCTATGTTAGCCAGTTGGATGAGAGTTTTCTAAACTGCATATGGAAGCAACACACTGTATCCTATGATAGAATTAATGTACACAAGTATGATCTAATTAAAAAAAATCGCCTTGAGATCATTTTATTAACAGATCTCTTGGGATCTTGGGATCTAAGCCAAGTAGATGATATCCAAATGGATCTAAAAGGTTTTCCGTTTCTGACCTTTCTATTCCCAGACCTGTGGCTCTGCCTTCCTGCCAGTCCCCAGGGGTGGACGGATCCAGGTCCACAGGTGTCAAGCTCCACCCGGGAAGGAAAGAACCTTCTCTCTGCTGCTGCTTGTCTGTTCACTAAATAAATTCAGTGCAGTGGTCTTTATTTAAATGGATGCACGTAACTGCAGAAGACACAGGAGACAGAAAGGGCTGCTGGGGGGGGGGGGTTCCTTATCTGAGGGAATTCCTGCCAGAGATGCTCAGAACTGCTAAACTTGGGCCGAGACTCAGAGGGCCCTAAGAGCCCAATACCCAAGCCGGGGGGGGGGGTCAAAGAACAAAGAGAGGTGAGGCAGGCCAAGGCAGGTCTCCCAGTGTGATTTAAACTTGGAATAACCCTCCTGTTAATGAGCCATCACCACGGTGTCACTGAGAGAACGTTTACAGTAATCATAGCCCGTCAGCCCAGGGTAACAGAGAGACACAGTAAAACATCAGCCATGAGATATAAATCGTTATTCTATTATCTTTTATTGCAAAATGATGAAATAATGACCACTTACAGCTGACAGGTGGTTGGACTAAGAGAGAATTATGTTTCTGTTTCCAAGACTCAGAACTGTTTTCGAAAAGCCCCACTGAAGTCGAGTTGGTCACCATCTCACCTTTCACTTTTACACCTGGGCGTATCAGCTTTATGAACACTACCTGCTGTTTCTTTTGCAATAAAACAAGCATTTCAAACTCTAATATGGCAATGATACCCCCAACCCTGGACTAAAAGCCATCTGGAAATTACTCTACCTGAAGGCAGTAGGACCAGCTGCTCTGGTCGTGTCCCAAGGGCAAATTGATGGCTATGCCATTTCCTTTTGTTTCCTGCCAAAACCAATTATTTTGGAAACAGTAACAATACCAGAGCCCCCTGGCTTTGTCTCACAATCTACAGACCCCATCGTCCATCAGAGGAGTCAGTGGCAGGAACCGCATCGGCAGTGAGTGACAAGGAGGTACGCTCTTTTCCAATAATCATTTAGTACCAGCAGCGTGGGAACAGCACAATGCTAAAGAATCTATAAAGAACCTGGAAAACACAAACCCAGCCTTCAGGAAGTTCAAGGCTCAAAGGCCTTATGGAGGACAGACTGAGGCAGGTATGAAAATGCAAACCCCGCTCCACAGTGGGCTGTTCTGAGAGTCTCGGGGAGCGAAAAGCCTTCCAGGTACAAAAAACACAAACAGAAATTGCCCTGCCATGCCCTGGCCCTCCTCACAAAGTAACATTCAGTCTAGTCACCGGTACCTGGCCACCCAATTCCTACCTTACTGGCACAAAAGTGGGCTCAGCCAAAATTCCAGACAGCACTCAATGTAGTAATACTTGTAAACACGCCCTCGGTCCAGGCAAGTTTAATTAACACCAACGCCATACATCTGAGAGGCGCGTTCTCTGCATCAACTGAGCCTGCATGATTAAAAGGTTAAGTCAAGCCCATCAAATCACCTGCAGAGGAAGGAAGAGAGGAGACGCGCCCTCGGTCACCTCTACATCACAGCTCACCCATCCACACTGGGCCAGCTTCCTCCCTGGCAGGGTAAACAGATTAATAAATCATTTAAATGTCCCAGTCTTAATGCCTTCATCTTCAGAACATGGACACAATTTTGCCTCAAGGCCAAGTTTCCATTCTTCACTCGCAGTGACAGAATCAGAATTGGGCCTCTGATGACATGTCTATAGGAAAAGGCTGCAGCCAGAGTCTCCCGGCTGCACGGCTGCTCGGTCTGGCACCTACGGGACGTGGGGCTCCCCACACGACACTGGGTGACGAGGCCAGGGAAGAACTGAGCAGAAACTGAAGTGGGACTTCCCAAAGAAGTCTGTTACGATACATCTTTAATACAGTATCTTCGGGAAGGCAAATAATTCACAAATACTTGATGCCGTTTCTACCTAACAACTCAGCCTCGCGGTGCACTCTCCAACAAAGACAGTGACGGGGAGAGGCCCTCCATGGTCCACAGCACAGGTCACACGATAGGGACAGGGACGGGGAGAAGCCCTCCTTATCCACAGCACAGGTCACACGATAGGGACAGGGACGGCCCCAGACCAGAAAATTATCTGGCCTAAAATGTCAGTAGTGCCAAGGCTGAAAAGCCCTTCTCTGGAGTAAAGATGCCAACATTAACCTTGGCTGAGAGGATTACACACCACCTTACCCATCTTTGTGCATCCAGTTCCTGAGCGGGGACTGGCACACAGCAGGTGCTCACGGCAGATTCACACAGCAGGTGCTCACGGCATCTGCTGGGTGAATCCCTACCGCCCCCAGCACCTATCTATGAAACCGTATTACTTAATACTCAAGAGATCCTTATGAGACAATTATTATTATGATCCCTCATGTGCAGACAAATGAATTCAGCATCAAAGAGTTTTCATAACTGTCCTGGAGCCCCACAGGGAGAAAGTGACAGCCAGGACGGGAGCCACGCCCACCAGTGCTCATGGCCAGAGCCTTATTTAGAAAAGTCACCAGAGCCAATTAGAACACAAGGAAAGAAATATCCCACACTGCTGTCAGGAAAACACAACATCAAAACTGCCCGAGTTACAGCCTTCCATCATCCCCAGAGGACTGGCAGCTCAGTCTCCCTACGATCCTGGAGACATGTCAGAGGGGAGTAATCTCTCCTTCTAGAACCCAGTTTCTTCCATCTTCCCCATCTCAGGTTCCAAGCCCCCGGAGTGGTTTCTGTGGAGCCAGAGAGGAAAGCAGCCCTCCAGGGCTACGGACCGAAGGACAGAGAGCCTGGCCCGGCAGCGCTGGCCTCCCAGGAGACCCTCTGCATGGAGAGGCTCTCGGACATGGAGCTGCTTCCTGCTTTTGCTGTGACTATTTACCTTCAGGACGTGCCCTCCCTCCACTGAGCAGAAGAACACAGGAGAGGCAGCAAGCCTCTACAGCAAGGGTGAACCGCACACCCAGAACCCGGCTGATCATCAAGTGGGTCAGCAGGGCTTGGTCTGGATTCACTGATGCTCCCTGACAGCATCCACTTTGAAGGAGGAAAGTGCACCGCTCTCATTACCCTGACAAATAAGAGCCCTTCCAAAGTCGCTTTCTCGTTGCTTTGGTTCCAGGGGGAAAGCAGCCTCATCACCTGTGTCACTCGGGGAGGGAGGGTGCCTGACCCTAGTATTTTAACACATTTGGGGCTGGTGCACCCTGGCAGGAGAGATGCACTTGCTTTGGGTTCAGGCTGCCTGTCAGGAAGCACCCAGCCTCCCCCAGTCACTCTCCTCAAATACAGGAGGAAAAATAAGCATGCCGCCAAATCGGGGCCATAGAGAGTTAAGGAAAAAACCTGAGGAAGAATTATGCCCATCTCAAAAAGAGAATAAAGGAACTGCACTGTACGTCGGCCTCCAGGATTATTTTTTTAAAGACCCTTTTTCAGAGGTTGAACAAATTATTAACTGTCTCAGAGGAAAAGAAAACAATTCTTCTCCACCAGAGGACACAGAGGCTGAGCTCAGAGCCGAGGCCAGAGAGGCCTGAGGGCCAGAGCACGCGAGGTGGACTTGGGGGTCTACGTGAGTGATGGCTGGACAGCCACAATGCCCCAACACTGTGCCAAATCAGACCCCACTACACTGTCAGGTAAAACCAGAAAAACGTAGGCAATTAGTAAAACTAGAAAAGATCTTTGCCAAATCTCAGCATCACCTCTAAAAAGACCAAATGGTATTTTACGCATCTCTACCTCCCCCAGGTGTGTGGGGACAGCAATCAGCAGGTGTGATGTGGTCACGCCCTGCACCCTCAGGCTCACGGATGCGTGTGCCGTGCATGGGAGCGCTCTGCACTCCAGCCACACGTGTGCCATACACGTGTGCATGTTGGAGCCTGTATGGTATGCACAAGCACACACACGTGCAGCAAGGGGGATTCTCTTCAACTAAAACCTGGTTCAGTGTTTGGGATGTCGAGGAGACAGGAGGAGAAAGCTCAGTAAGGGACTGGCTGGGCGGCTCAGGCTCGTTCCTGGTGCACCACTGGCCCCTACTGCCCGCTCTAGGCATCGCAGCTGGAGAAGCAAGTTCCCTGGGCCACCCAGGGCTTTAGCATCACTCTCAAGACTTCAGTAGCTACAAGGCTGATGGGTGCTGATTTTTCTGGAAGCTTTAAGGACTGTATTCCTCACCTCTGGCCTCAATGGCACACACACCCAGACAGTTGGCCAAGGCTGAGCTGAGCAGCTCTGATAGACAGTCGTCATTAGAGCCACCAGCACAGGTATTCCAGGCTCAGAAAAATGGGCACATCTTAGCTTTCCTGAGATCTGAATCATGAACTGCAAAGGCTCCAGGACGCACAGCTGCCAGGCTGCAGAGAAACATGCCACTCAATTTCTGCAGCGGCAGGAACTTACAGCCTGGCTGACAGAAGGGGAAGCCCCAGCTCTGAGGACTGTCCTGGGATGGCCCCTGTACCCCGCAGGGACCATCACTGTGCAGCCCAGAGAGTTGGGTGATGGAAGGCTCTGTGCCTCCGACCTGGAGGCCACCAGCTACTGGGCTGTGACTACCTACAGTGAGCACAGGACAGACGCCTGTGGGAGGAATCCCGCTCCCAAGGGAAAGCTCAAGTCAGGGCGGACTCACGGTGGAACGTCAGTGCCTGGGAAGCGTCGCTGTGCTGGTCTCAGAGCACAGTCCCCTTCTCCCCTATTCCCTGGCACACTTCCAAAACAGAAATCTGGAGCTCCTAGGATCAGGAGGTCACAGAGCAATGGAGAGTTGTGCACTTGGACCCAGCAGGAGCAGCCGCTTGGGCCCACCCACCCCCTCACAGCCTGGCAGAGCCCCTCCACGTCCACGTACCTCAGGCTCCTCCTCTTTAAAATGAAGACATAAGAACACTGGCCTTGGCCAAGCACAGAGGCTCCCACCTGTAATCCTAGACTGGGAGAGGCCTCGTCTCTACTAAAAAGAGAAAAACTAAGGTGGTGCCTCTGGCTCAGTGAGTAGGGCCCCATATACCGAGGGTGGCAGGTTCAAACCCGGCCCCAGCCAAACTGCAACAAAAAATAGTCGGGTGTTATGGCGGGTACCTGTGGTCTCAGCTCCCCGGGAGGCTTAGGCAGAAGAATTGCCTAAGCCCAAGAGCTGGAGGTTGCTGTGAGCTGTGATGCTACAGCACTCTACTGAGGGTAACAAAGTGAGACTCTGTCTCTTAAAAAAGAGAGAGAGAGAGAGAAACTAGCCAGGCGTTGCGGTGGGAGCTTATAGTCCCAGCTACTTGGGAGGCTGAGGAAAGAGGATCTACGGAGCCCAAGAGCTCATTGGGCTCCCTTCGGCCCTGTGCTACACACATGACACAGATAAAGTCACACAGAGCCCCTACCCGAGAAGGCCGTGCCAAAGCCAGCTGAGGCCCCACCACTGTCCACAAAACCCACAAGGAGCCTCTTCTCACCGTGACCAAGGCACTCGGTGATTTATTACCCATCCTGCAGCAGCTGTAGGGGTTGCCCAGGGTCACACACACAATTTACAATGTGGAATCTTTTCTCTCCCACGCGGATGGCCGGAGAGACCTTTAAGAGGTATTTGCATAAGCTGTTTGACAACCTTAACGTTGGACACATTTTAGTTTCCTTGACATGCACTTTGCCAGGCTTTGTTTAATCTTCCTGGCCTTTGGGGGCATCACCACCCCACCACCCATGTGAAGTTAGGCAACAGAATCGACCATGCCAAGACACACAGTCCCAATGCATGACGGCCACAGAGGGAAGCTGCATGTTCACAGCCAGCCTGAGGCAGTGGCACCAACTGTGCCCAGAGCGGTCCCCAGCAGAAAAGGTGCACCCTGGCATGCCAACCCAGAGTAGCATCTCAAGGATGGCCACTGTCACTACCACTATTATTCATCGCACAAACTAACTCAACACCAGGTCCTTGGGCCTCGCTCTCTATACTCAAGAAAGAGAAAATCACAACAGCCTGTGTCTTCTCAATCACCTCTGTCATCTGCAGACCTACTGTGTCCAGATGTGGCCCCACTCAGGTTCGGCTAGGCCTAGGAATAACTCCATGACATCCTGGCTCTTAGAGTAAAACCCCAGTATCCCTGGCCCTATAGGACCCAGCCAATGAGACACTGCCCAGCCACCTTGCCAGTCCCACCTGCTGCAGTGCCGGCCCCGAGCTCTCCCCCACCCCTGACCCCTGCAGCTCCCTCTGCTCCGTGTTGAGCATCCCCATTCCTGCCAGTCATGGGGCAGCTTCTTTCTCAGGTCTCAGCTCAAACGGCAGCTTCACAGAGAAGTCTTCTTCACCACCCTGCCTGAGCAGGTCTCCACAGCCATCCTTTCTAAAAACTCACCACGAAGTGCAATTATTTTATTACTATGTCACCCCAACTGTGAGGTGAGGACCACCGACACCCTGGCTCCCAGCTCCACGGCCAGCAGAGAGCAGGTCTGAAAACACACTTGTAGAACCGGTACAAGTGCACAGACACAGAGAGACCTGCCTGTGGGCGGCAGCTGCAGAGCTGTTTGAGCAAAGCACACCACTTAACCAGCACCGTCCACGTGCTCAGTCTGGAGACAGAGGCGGAAGATGTGAGTCCAGGGTCTGCCCCCTTCCACCTGGGCAAGTCACTTTACTAAATCTCAATTTCCCCATCAGAAAGAAAAAGCAAGGAAGGGAGTAGGGAAAGAAAAAGGGAAGAAATGAGGGGAAGGGAGAGAAGAGGAGAGGAGGGGAGGGGAAGGGAAAAGAAGAGAGAGGAGGAGAGAGAAGAGGAGGGGAGAGGAGGAGAGAGAAGAGTAGGAGAGAGGAGAAGAAAGGAGAGGAGGGGAGAGGAGAGGACAGGAGAGGAGGAGAGAGAAGGAAAGAGAAGAGGAGGGGAGAGGAGGGGAGAGGAAAAGAGGGAAGAGAGAGGAGAAGAGAGGAGAAGAGAGGAGGGGAGGGGAGAGAACGGGAGAGGAGGAGAGAGGAGGAGAGAGAAGAGGAGGGGAGAGGAGAGGAGAGGAAAGGAGAAGAGGGGAGAGGAGGAGAGAGGAG
>NW_003852462.1:3620727-3672140 GCF_000181295.1 Otolemur garnettii
GGAGAGGGGGGAGGTAGGGAGAGGAGGAGAGAGGAAGGGATGAGAGAGGAAGGGATGAGAGAGGAGGGGAGGGGAGAGGAGGACAGAGGAAGGGACGGGGGTGGCCCCAAGAGTCCCAAGACCCCCTGAAGGTGACGACCCTCTGTCCCTCTCCAACCGAGCAGCACACACTCAGCTGTGTAGGACATGTGGCTCCCACCTAACATTTTGTTTGGAAACAAAGCACCCTGCACTACAACAAGCGTGATGCTCCCACAGGCCAGAGGCGCCCTGGTGCTCTCGGGGTGAGGCCTCGTCGTCTGGGCTGCACTGCACACGGGACCTTGCACACCTGTCCCTGCTGCCAGGACCTACCTCATTGAAGACAACCCTGGGCAGTGGCCTCGAGAGCTGCTCCATCGGCTTCACTGCAGTTTTCCACGTCCTCCCGAAGAAGTGCCGGTAGGTGACATCAAAGAAAGACACCCGCAGATGACATCCAACTTCTGACAGCGCCTCCAGCATACCCTAGGAGACAGCAGGAAGCAGCCATGACACGCCCTGTGTCAAGAGCCATCCACAGTCACTGAGCACCACCAGGCAGACACTGAGCCCTGGCTTCCAACCCACTTGCTCAGGCATCAGCTGCCCAATTTCCTGTTCCTCAGCCACGGCTACTGGTCTTAGTGGGGCAGCAAACCAAGTGCCAGTTAGAACGTTGAAGTCCCCTAGACAGACACAGGCTCAAGACACCCACAGCCTATGAGACACCAGACGTGCCTGCAGAGTGCAGGCCGGGAGCTGCTGGCAGCCACTCTGTCCCACACCTGAAACTGATGCTACCTGTGGCTTTGTCTGCTGGGTGACTTAACAAATCAACTCTGCCTTAAGCCATTTTGATGTGTTTTTTATCATCTGCAACCAAGTGAGTTCTTCCTGATAGAACCAGAAACCAGAAACTCTAATCCTCAAATTTCCAGAATTATCTTGGGGCAGAGTCAGCAAAGGAAAAGCAGATCTCTGAGGACTGAGAAACAGATGCAAACACAGAACAAAGCAGCCCGAAAGGGCAGACAAGGCCCCTCCCTCAGCTCTACTACTCACAGTTCGCTTCTGTTTTAGCCTTCAGTTCTTGTCACTGGTGAGGACTAGCCCTGTCACAGTTCTTACCTGAGACAAAGAGTTTCTGCCTTTCTTTCATTCACTTAGCAAACACTAACTAAAGGTCTACTCTGGGTATTGACTCTGTGCCAGGCACAGGTCCGGGCACTAGGGATTCAACAGGGGACAAAAGAGATGCAATCTCTGCCCTTATGGAGCTTGCAGGATAAACAAGGAGGGGAGAGATGGGTGGGCCCACCAGTTCAGAAAGGAGGGTCAGGGAGGTGCTGGAGCAGAGAACTCGGAGCAGCAGGAGAACCACGGGGCAGCTGGGGCATGTGAGCCAGGTGGGAGCCTCCAACTCCAAGGTCCTGGCAGAAGAGCAGGGGTGGCAGGAGCTGTGAGAGGTACGGCAACTGTATTTAGCTATGAGCTATATTTCTTATTTCTGTATTCCCTATGCTCTGGCAGCTAGGGCTTCTGACGAGACAGACTGTGCCCCAGAGTTAGCTACGTCCTAGGGACAGCACATGTCCTGCCCACCCAGCCATCTTTCATGTGTAAACCAACCAATCCAGCGCCCACATCTACCTGCCCCTCTATCTGGCTCTTACACTGCAGGAGACAGTATCCTCTGCCCCAGTAGTCTCAAGGTCAAGAGCCAGGCACGAGGGGCTATTTCTACATCCCAGAGGCCACTGAAATTACACACACTAGTCAGTCCCAAGCCTGCCAGCTGCTTCCCCACCTCAGCACAGTGAAGGCCCTGCCAGGCTTCCCCTCTCTCCCTCTGCCTCTTGAATGACCCTGTGGGGCCTGCATGGTGTGGCCTGCCCCCTCCTCCTGCGTTCAATGGTTGTCATCTCCTGATCTGCTGGCCTCACCATGCCTAAACAGAACCAGTCCCAGCGACATTCTGTACAAACAGAAAACCCACCCAACTGCAGCAGGCTGAGCGTGGGAAGACAGGTGGGATGAGAGGCACAACTGCTGCTCCTGCAGGCCCCCAGCAAGGGGACAGGCTGGGCTCTTACTCCCAAATCAAGGGGAGCCAGGATAGACTACAGGTAGAGACAGCAGGAGCCAACGCGGGGTTCTGAGATTCCATGTGGAGATGAGACTTCGGGGGAGGAGAGGGAGCAGGAGCTGCTCCACCATCCAGGCCAGAGTGGGCAGGGCAGTGGGGGTGACAGGGCGCGTGCACACCTGGGCTCTGTCACCAAGGCTGGGCTGTGCGACCTGAGGGGAGAGGAGCAGGAAGGACAGGGGTAAACTCGCCTTTACCCGGCCCTGGCAGGCTCGTGCTGACTCCCTCGTCTCTGTGAAGCAACCAGGACAGAGGTAGGTCATCCATAGGGACAGGGAGGAGGAGGAGGCGCAGGTCTGGGGGAGCAGCCTCACTTGTCTATCTGTCCCCTTCCCACGCCTGCCCCTCCACGCTGGCCACTGCCTCCTCCAGGGTCCTCACTCGCCTCTGACATCCAGGATCCTTCCAGTTGCTGTCATCCAGACCCACCCCAGGCCCCATTGACCTTTCCCCAGGGCAATCATCAAAATTTACATGCTGGCTGTCTGTGCCCCCAGCTAGAGCATGAGCTCTGCAAGGATGTGAACCTAGAACACTCTGTTCCCTGCCCTATCCCTTGGGCCGAGCAGAGGCCTTGCACAGGCAGCTCCTCAATACATATAGATCCTCAGTGCGAGGACTGCCCAGGGCTCCAGCATCAGCCAGCTTCTCTTCCCTGTCGTCATCTCAGAAGTTAATCACCAGCCAAGCCGCCCACCTCCCAAAGCTGAGCTCCCAGTAGCTCAGCTACTGCTGCCTGAGACTTCTTCCCAGGCCAGACCCTAACCTTACACTACTTTGTAAGCAATTCTATGTGAATGAGTTTCCACGGAGAGCTTTGTGAAGACAGGACAGGGGGCAGAGCCACTTTGTGTCCCCAGAATAAGTGCCAAAAAAATATCAAATTGAATTAAATAGTGTTTAAGAGATGTCAAGAGTTCAGGGTAGTGTTCAGATCTTCCAAATCCTTAGGAGTTTTTTAGTCTATTTTTTCCATCAATTATTAAGAAAGGACAGTTAAAAGTCTCCAACTATGACTATGTTTTTGGGGGGTTTTCTTCTGAGACAAATCTCACTATGTCGCCCTCAGTAGAGTGCCATGGCATCACAGCTCATAGCAACTTAAAACTCTTGGGCTTAAGCGATTCTCTTGCCTCAGCCTCCCAAGTAGCTGGGACTACAGGCACCCACCATAACGCCCAGCTATTTTGTTGTTGTTGTCATTATTGTTTAGCAGGCCCAGGCCAGGTTCAAACCCACCAGCCCTGGTGCATGTGGCCAGCATCCTAACCCCTGAGCTACAGGCGCCAAGCCATCCAACTATGACTGTGAATCTGAATACAGTTCTCTTTAGTTTTCACCCAATTTTGTTTCACATATTAGAAGCCTTGTCATTGAGTGCTATATACAGGAGTTAGCACAACAGACCTCACTGCTAGGCTATGAAAGATCCTCGGCTGAAGACTGGAAACTTAGATTTCCCAGTCTAAGGAGAACTTAGTTCCTTTGGGGGGGCGGGGGGGTGTTCCTACACCTACCTTGTAGGAATGGCTTACTACGCCCAAAGTGTTTATAAACTTGGCTTATGCTGAACACCTGTCTCCCCTCTGGGTGTCTGGAATTTTGGCGCACAGCATTTGGTAGGCAGCATTTCACACGGCGTCCTCACAGTCCACTGCTGAGAAAGTAAACGCCTGCTGTGTGGCTCCCCTGGGAGAGGGGCCCTGGAAGCTTGTGCTTCTCCCAGCGTGCCTATTCCCTTTGCTGATCCTGCTCGGTGCGCTTTAGCCGCCATCAATCTTGGCTGCGAGTATAAGGATATGCTGCGTCGCCCGAGTCCCCTTAGAGAAGCTTCGAGCCTGGGAGGTTGGTCCTGGTGGCCCCACACAGGCGCATCCACACCTAGGGATCTGATGCTTTCCCGATTATCATCACCTCTGTGAAACACCTTTTTATCTCTGGTAACACTGTTCACTTGGAAATCTACTTTGACACCAGCACAGACACAGAGTTCTCTCACGCTCAGTATTTACATGGTACATTGTTTCCATCTTTTTGCTTTCAACCTGAATATTTTCGTTTAAAGTGTACTTTTTCTTAATGACATGTAATTGGGTCTTAAGTGACACTTTTAACACACGACTTTAAATCAAAAATTCTACTTGCAGGAATGATTCTACAGACACACATGTATATGTACATGAAAAAAATTATAGGACTGAGGTTATACATAGTAGCAGTATCTACCTATCTACCATGTTTCCCCAAAAATAAGACACTGTCTTATATTTATATTTTCACAAGATGACACACTAGGGCTTATTTTCAGGAGATGTCTTCCTCTCCATGGTAAATGCATATCTGCATAGCCATGCCCATCACTAGGTCTTATTATCAGGGTAGGGCTTATATTTAACAAATGCACAGAAAACCTGCTAGGGCTTATTTTTGGGGTAGGTCTTATTTTGGGGGAAACACAGTAGTAAGTGCCATTTATATATTTAAACATAGTAGTAAGTGCCATTTATATATTTAAACACAGTAGTAAGTGTCATTTATATATTTAAAAAGGAAAAATACACATAGGTATATTTACTTGCTGTATTTGCTTAGAATTTCTGGAAAGTTACACAAAAATAACTAACCCTGTTGCCTTAGAGACACTATGAAACAATTTCCCTCTCCCTGTGTATCCTTGTCAACTTTGAACTATACGATTATCTTTTCAAAAATAAAACAATAAAATGTCCTTCATAAAATTCCTAGGAAAGAAGGAAGTGCCATCAACTACCTTGGGAGCTACTAAAAGGCAGTGGAGCCAGGCTGGGCAGCGGCCACCCAGAGCTGTATCACCCAGGCAGCTGACTCCACAGAGCCAGGCTGGGCAGCAGCCACCCAGAGCTGTGTCACCCGGGCAGCTGACTCCACTCCTCTCGGGCTCTGTTCTGCTTCTGTACAACGTGGGGACAATGGCACCTACTCCACAGTGCTCTGGTAAGGACCAAGTGCAGTAGCACAAGAGTAGGAAGTAAAGCTATGACACAGTAGCCACCACAGTCCCTAACTTGGTGGCAAGGATGCAGTCGGTGCTCAGTCAGAGGGTTTGGGACTAGAAGATGCAGGACAGAAGTGATGCAACAGCAGCACATTATTCCGAGACCAAGCATGCCAACAGCTTGAACACATGCAAATACTACCCCAGCAGCGGCAGAGGAACAGTCTTGCCAAACCAGAACCCGCAAGGAGCCACATGTTTACACCAGCAGGACTGGGTCCTCCTTGTGCACCATGGGCCAGTTCAATCACGTGGGCATTCTTTGGGCAGCGGCACGGAACCATGAGCTTGTCCAGCAGCTCCTGACAGCTGAGGGCGCAGATGGATGTGGAGCCACGAGGGCAGAGGCACACGCAGCCACACCTGGGGCCAGCAGGAAGCCCCAGGCTCAGCCCCTGCTGTCCTCACTGAAGGCAGGCCATGTGCAGCCTCGCCCCAGGCCGCCGGGCTCACCAGGTCCTTCAAGATGGCACTTCTCTAGGTGTGGTCCCTAAGCCCCTAAGTTCAGAGAGATCCTGGCAGGGGCTCCACAAGGGCAAAACTATCTTTATAATACCCAGATGTGATTTGTCTTTTTCCCTGTGTTGACTTCCAAACTGAGGGAAAGCAGGTCATTTGTGTTTGTAAATTGCTCCACTGTAGGCAGAAAGAATCCCTTACCCAGAGTCAAAAGTGCTGACCAAGTCGCTGAATCGCATATTCTCTTTGCTGATGGGCCACTTTGCCTCTGACTACTGCCAAGGCCCAAGGTAATGGGTACAGTGGTAGGATGCAAGCAGATCAAGTGGAAATCAATACAGATGCTCCTCACCTGATGATGGGGTTCCATCCAATAAAACCCCTGGTAAGCTGGAAATACTGTAAGTCAAAGATGCACTCACGACACCAAGCCTGCTGAGCACCACCGCTTAGCCCCACCTGCCTTAGATGTGCTTGGAACACTTACATCAGCTGACATGGGCAAAACCACCTAACACCAAGCCTACTTTATAATGAAGTGCTAAATGGCTCAGTGATTTATTGACTACTGCACAGAGAGAAAAAAACAGAATGCTTGTATGAGTACAAGCAAACAACCCTAAGTTGAGCAGTCGTAAGTTAGGGACCCATGTTAACTGGAAGCCTGGTCACAGGCGAAAGCAGTAATGATGTGCTTTTGATAATAAACGGCAAATTTCATTACCTGCTTAATTATCAGCCCATCAAGCCACTTCAGGACACACTGGAATGCTGTGGATTCCTTCAGAAGCTGGCGTGCTCTGTGCGGATGCGGTGGGACGAGCGCGTTTTGGGCAAAGACCCTGTGCCAGTCATTCATTCTGCCGTCTGAGAATCCCATGGGCCTCCGGACTATCTGCACCATTTATGATTAAAAGATGAAGGAAAAACTCATAAGGGCCACAGTGATCAGAGCAATTCTGAAAGTTTTTGGCATCCCACTGAATCCCAGAAAAATCTCCACCCCTAAAAGCACATTGGGCAATCCCACTCCAAACCCCAGCACAGCAGACTGCACTGCTGGCTGCACAGGCTGTCTGCCCCTTGCTCTGGAGAAGCCTCCACCTGCCTTCATGGACCAACCAGAGTGTGACTACTCTGGTCTTGGAGGCTAATCTAGGTGGGTACACACAGGGCTGCTCTGTACAGCTGTGTAGGTTGAGTACTGCACCAGGTATGAGTGGCAGCTGAAACCCAGCCCTGGTGTGGCACTATCTTGGAGGGGGCCAAAACAGTGGAGAAGAAATGTCCTCATTAGAGCCCTGGCTGTAGGACACCCTAAAGCCAGTCGCCCCAGGACACCTTAGCTACATGGATAAAGTCTTTTGTTACTAAAGCCATTTGGGGACTGGTTTCAAGTGTTACCAGCTTTAGTGACCCAGCCTAAAACAGGTATTATCTGCTCCCTTCCAGGCACGCAGGGATCTGAACTTTCCCTAGACATCTTTTCCACTGACACAGAATCCTAAGATCTTGGCATCGGGAAGAGGCTGCATTCTGTACGCTATGATGATACACAAGGAGAAAACGCCATGGGTCTGGTCTTCTAAGGTATCGGTTCTCTAGGTGGCCTTCCCAAATCCCTGAGGTCCAGAGAGATCCTGTCAGGGGCTCCACAAGGCCAAAACTATTTTCATTAATACCCAGATGTTACCAGTCTATTTCACCATGACGACATCTGCACTGGTAGAGCACAGCACCCGTGGGTAAGGCTCCGGAGGCCTCAGCATCACCCCGACAGCCAACTGCCCTGGCGGGACTTTCCCTGCGGCCACTGCTGGTGTACAAGCTGAAAGGACCACTTTTTTTCATTCGCCAACACCATTTTCACTAAAAAGTATGACCGACAGACAAGCTATGGATATTCTGACTTGGGTACTTGGCAGACATTTCCAGACACGAATGGAGTCAGCATGTCACTTCAAGGAAAACTGTGATAAAAATGCAGTTTTTAAGCAAAAATTAGAACTGAGAACATTTGTATCCTTCACCGTGAGCCTGACAGATTCAAGGCTTTCCTATGAGATGGGCGGTAACAAAATGAATGTGATCTCCTGAGCCTGCACTGGTTAACTATGTTGATACCTGGAAGGTCTGCGTGACTCAGTGAACCAGTATTTTCCAAATGAACAAGGCATAATGATACAAAATCCTGCAAGAATAAAAGGTCTGTCCACAGTACAACAGATCAAAGGATTTTAGTGTCAGAGTGTAAAAAGTTCATTGATGGAAGCCTCCACTTTGAAACAAATCTTTAAGAAACTAGTTCTTATGGAGTTAAGATGTACCATCAAATATCCAGTTATCTAAGAGGCTCCGCCCATCTGGATGTGGACGGATGTCCTGCGAACACTTCAATCAAAGTAACACATCCCCACGGGTGGAACGCAGAAGCAGGTGGGCGAACCCAGCTGTCCCTATGACCCCAGACAGTGAAGACAGACGCAGAACCACAGGACAACCCCTCTTCTCACGTTTTTATTTTGGAAAACATAGTTGGTTTTCATTAAAAAATTATTTTTTATGCTAACATGTAATAGGGTTATTGTTACTTTTAAATACCTTAATAACATTTTTGGCATTTCTCAGTTTCAAATTTCTGTATTGTAAACATTGATAGCTCTAACTCATATAAACAAAAGTTCTTGGAGCCTTCAATTTTAAAGAGTCAAAGGGTCTGAGACCCAAAACTTTGAGCAGTGCTAGTGTAACAAGTCACCATCTCCATGCTACAGCTACACATGGGACTAGAGAGGGCACAACGAGCCAGCCTAGGGTACTCCTATCTCAGGGGCTAGTCCTCACCTGGAATGCACCCACTGTGGGCCAGACACACCCTCACTTGCACTGGTTTGTTTTGTGTTGTTTTGTGGGTTATTTTTCTCTGTTCAATATCCCTTGCTTTGTGGAAAGACTCTCACCCAATTTCATATGTGAGAAGGGCCGCTCCCAAATTCAGGCCAGAGGCCTGCAGTGATGGTCTCAGAGAGGAACGGGAGACCCACGTGGAGCCACTCAGGCCTTCCCTGAGGGACCTGCGCCCAGGCTGTCTTCTCCAATGTGCAGAACTGCCCAGACCATGCAAGCCTGGAGCCCCAGGGGCCATTCGGCCACCACAGGGAGAGGCTAGGGCAGAGGCCAGTCCAGGGGAAGTTGAGTTTGGACTTCTGCCCTCCAGAGCTGAAAAAGAGTACATTTGAGTTCTTTTAAGCCACCAAGTTTATGGGATGTTATTATAGAAGTCATAGTGCCACCTCCTCTGGGACGGCTTCCCGATGTTCCTTGACACTGTGCTTCCTTTGGAGCCGGCACAAGTCACATGCCTTGTGTTGACCTGCTCACCAGCCAATCCCTTCCTGAAGGGGGGCTTATTCCTCCCGTGTCACTGGTACCCAACTCGCCACCAGAACACAATAAATACTCACAAAATCAAATCAAACCTCAAGTAAAGCCAACGCTCAACTTTTTTTTTTCAGAGAAATGTTTTCCTGTTGACTTTCATTATAAAATTGGGAAGTGTATTCTTACAACAGGCATCATGATGGACCCAGAGGGGCATTGCTGGGGGAAGCCCTCCTGACATGGCGCCCGCAGGACAGCGTCCACTCTGTCTGCTCTCCTCGCATGCCTGACTCCTGAACCAGGGCCACCTTCTCTCCTCCCTGGGTGTCTGCGGACCTGGTGTCCCACACAGCTGTGGTAGGAGACACTGCTAAAGAACTTACAAGCTCAAGGGGGTACACATTAACCCAGTGTGACCCACTGTGCCAGCAGGGCACACACAGGACAGAAAGGCATCCTCTCTGAAAAGAGCTGCCACCCACATGGACATCCTGAGGCTCAGAAGGTAGAGGCAGGACATCTGTCTGAGGGGCCACCAAGGGCTAGGTGACACCTGAGACACCTGAGGGAGGGGGCCAGACAGCTCCAGGGCTCACTTCTCTCCCCCACCTCACAGACCAGTGAGGGCCCTCCATCTGGCCCTCACGGCTCTCCACCCTACTCTCACCCATTACAGGTCCAATCTTTGAATGATTAAATAGTAACAGAAAATCCATGGATGAAGGGCAGTAGGGCCTTGGGGCCAAATAAACAGTAGGAGGAAAAAACCAGGAGGGTTCCAAGCTCTGCACACTAGAAAAAGGCACTAGGGGCTCACCCAGGGGAAAAGAGAAAGGAAACACATCAGCCTTTATGGCGCTCCAGATAAAGAATTCCAAATAAAAGCAACACAAGAAAAGAAAATAGTGACTAATTCTCACATAAATTGGATTTAATTTTGACCAAAGTGCATTACTCAAACATTAATTTTTAATTCAACTTGTTAATATGTTGTTTAGGACATTGCATCCTCATTTATAAGTGAAATATGTTTGTAATTTCCCCTTTATAATAATATATTTTCTCCGATTTTAATATCAGGTATATACAGATCGAGTAGAATGATTTTGAAGTATTTCTTCTTTTTCTATTGTCTATAAGATTTGCACGATCTGTTCTTTGAAATTATCTTTCACTTTTATTTATAAATATTAGTTGTCTATTTTTGAGACTTAAAATAAAAATAAGAAGAAGTTAACTGATGACTCCATACTGAATCTCAGAGTCAAAGCATTCTATAATAGACATACTCTTATTTGACAATGTGAAGGTCACTGTCCTTGCATTATTATTATTATTATTGCTTAATATTTTGATGCAGCAATCATCTGATTTCTTTTCTGAATGTATTTATGTTAGTTCGTTCCTTACGAGGTTTTTGTTTCTAGTCCTTATCTTAAACATTGTTATTGTTATTAAATTTTAAGCCTTTTCAATTTTGTGAAGGCAAAAAATGGAAACCTAATAAACACATGTATATGTAAAATAAATAAATAAAGAATTCCAAATAAGGATTGTAATGAAATCCAAGAGAAAATGGAAAACCAACTCAGAGAAACCAGAAAAACAATTCAGGAAATGAATGAAAAATTCACTAAAGAGAATGGCATATTAAAAAAACATAGAACTCCTGGTAATGAAAAATTCACTTAGGGAAATACAAAACACAGTAGAAAGTTTTAAGAATGGGCTAGGCCAGGCAGAAGAAAGAATCTCAGAGCTTGAAGACAACTCTTTCAAATTAACTCCAACTGCTCCGTACAGTAAGCATCATCACCATCCCCATCTTACAGATGAGGAAACTGAGGCTCAGACCAGCGCTGATAAACCTAAGACCATTACAACCAACCCTCACCGACCCACCCATGGAGACAGCCAGGAGAGCAGGAAGAAGAACAGCGGTGGGGAGAGCACTGGAGGACCAGGGACCCAGCTAATCCTCTGTCCCCCTCCTCTACACGTTCAGGAAAGACTCTCACCCTCCTGCCTGTTCCCAATGTACAAAATGTGGGCTTCAAAGTCTCCCTGAAGCCTTTCTTTCTGCAGCTCTATTCAACAAATGTTTATCAAGAACCTACTAAGTTCCAGCACATAGGAATGCCCAGTCTTCCAGAATCCAGGAATCCAGAGGGGGAGAAAGGCGAGAGGGTGAGCCTGGGCAGCACAGGGAATATGAGCCTAACCTGGTCGGGGGTGGAGGGGAGAAGGGTGGGCTAGGAAGACCGAAGTCCCACAGGCAGACTTTCCCAGGGAAAAGATGGGGCGGGAGGTGGGGAGGTTCTGTCAGGCACAGGGAAGCCTGCTTTCCAGAAGTGAAGGACGGAGTGGAATACCTGAGACGTAGGCGCCTCGGGGAGCTCTCCGGGAAGCAGAAGTTTGATTAAGCACTGCCTGGAATTCCCTCACTCTGTGACATTCTACCAGTACCGACCCTGTGTTAAGCCCAGGAGAATGGGTCCTGAACACAGAAGACATGCTCATCGCCTCCGTGCAACGGAGAGAGGAGCCACACAGAGACAGGACCCACATCAGCACACAAAAGGCACAGCTGTAACCTAGGAAGACTGCACAGGAAAGACTCAAGGAGACCTAGGACCAGAAGGCACTGCCCACCGTCACCGAAAATACTCCTTCCCAACACTCGGGAGACAGAATCCAGAGGTCTTTTAGGAAGCCGGGCACGAAGAGATCCCAGGTGAGACCCACGGGGCGGGGGGGCAGCCCGGCGCCAGTGGGGATGGACAGTGGGCAGCGCGTGTTCCGGCCAGCCTGGAGGTGCGGCAGCAGGAAAGGGGAGAGAAGGCTGCAGCTGCCCAAGGGCAGAGCCTCGCGGGCACATCGAGGGCCGCAGAGTTGCACGACCACCACCAGGGAAGGGTCGGCCAGAGCTGCACAGCCGGACGCAGAAGCCACCGAGCGGGAGCCCGCGGGAAGGTGCCTGCGGGGGTTTAGGCGATCGGCACAGTCCTCGTTTCCACCGGAGCGCCAGGGGGGCGGGGGGCGAGGGGCAGGGGGCAGAGGGCAAAGGGCAAGCACAAAGGAGCCCGTGACGCCCAACGGCACTGACGGCCAGGCCGCACCAAGTGGCCAGACGGGGGTGAGAGGTGAGGATTCCGCAGGTACAGCCCCGCGCCGCGATCACCGCCGCACTCCATAGGCACTAGGTCCCCACGTAGAGGCGGAATGGACTATCCCACCTCCAGGCTGCGTGACCCGAGCCGGCTCTGCTGCCAACCGCGCCTCTAGGCCGCGTCCAACCTCCCCCGCGGCGCTGGCTCCCATGGTTCCGCCCTCCGCGGGCAGCGTTACCTAGGAGACAGGCCAGCAACCGCGCCGAGAGCGACTAGGCCCACGCTTTCGAGGAAGTTTCCCTACGACGGACCCAGAAGCCGGGTGCCCAGTGGAGCCGCAGGCCTTGCAAGCCGAGAACCGGCCGAAGGGCGCGCCCTGTCTGCAGCCACCGGCGGGAGGAGCCTCGGAAGGTGGCTCGCTGCAGGCCCGGGCCAAAAGCCCGCCTCGCCTCCCTTTCGTCGTCAGGGCCTCGGGGCCAATCAGAGCCCAAGTCAAGGGTATACGCTCGACAAACGCCAGCCAATTGGCGAGGCGGCGGGCCCGTCCTAATTTGCATGGCTGACAAGCCCTCAGCCAATGGGAATGTGACTGGCGTGAAATCCAGCCAATGACAATCTGGAAGAGGCGTGGCCCCGGGCGTCCCACGAGGTGAAGATGCTGCGAGCGGAACCTGCCGGAGCAAGCGGGATTCGAGGGTGCTAAAGTCGCAGGGGCAGGGCGGGAAGGAAGATCCGGAGTGGGGCGCAGGATCCGGAGCTGGAGCCCCCAGGTGAGTACAGGGGGAGACCCCGGAGGGCTGCGCTTTACCTGGACCTGCGCCGGGAGAGCTGCGGCATGCACCGCCGTCCTTTCTCCATCTCCTACCCGGCCCTGCGTCCCTGTCCCCAAGGCTGTCTCACCTCCTCCCCAGTCTCTTCACCTCCGCCACTGCCTCCCTTCCCCCCATCCCATCGTCTCTTTCCTTCCCAGTCAACCTGCCTGACCTTTCAGCTCGCACCCCCGACCCTTACCCCAAACTTCATCCTTCTACAGCATCACGCGGTGCACCTGACCCCCACATCTCTGTCCTCTCCTGGCCCGCAGCCTCTCCTCCCCTTCCCCCCATCCTCCTCCCGTCCCCTCTCCGGCCTCTGCGCAGCCCCATCGGAGCCCTCCTGGTCTCGTCGCCCTCTTTGCTTCCCCTCGTAGCTCCGCAAGATTCATCCTTCGTCCTCCCCGCGTGCCCCCGTGTCCCTCTGGTGCTAGTCCCCATCCTCCCTCCCATCCTGCTCTCTGCCCCTCCGACCTCTCCCGTGGGCGCTCTCTCTCCATGTTGCCCTGCTCCCGGGGACCTTGACACTCCTTTCCTGCACCAGTTCCTGGGGCTACTGACACCCCCACTCTCCCACCCCCGTCTCTCTCCAGCTTCTCCCTTATGCCCAGACCCTGGCATAAAGCACTTCTCCACCTCCCTACCTGCTGCTGCTCCTTCGGGATGCAGAGACCCAGCTGCTGCACCGCTTCCTGCTGCAGTAGCAGCAGCCGGGTGTACCTGCCCACCTTCCCACTTTCCCACCCGCCCATCCTGGCGCATCCTGGCGCATCCCTGAGTTTCTGGGCATTTGTCCTGGGGGCTCCTGTAGGGGCTACACTTTGACTAGAGCATTCTGGGTGGCTCCAGGTGGGAAGCCCTGGGGCACCCTCCTCTCTGGCCACCATCTCCCTCCCCACCCCACCCCCACTTTCCTGCTCAGCCTCACTTTGTGATTCAGCATTTTTGGGGTTGGTAACTTTCTTTGCTTCCCGTCGTGATAGGGACCTGGCTGTGGGGCTGGAGGCAGGGGATCTTGATCCTGCAGTTGGCAGGGCCACCTTAGGAACCAGACCTGAGCTGCCTGGTTGGGAGAGGGTTGGGGAGTGGGCCTGCCGATGGAGGTTCCTTTTCCTCCCTTTCATTTGTCTGCCCTGCGTTGAACCGTATCCAAAGGAAGATGACATAAGTAATAGCTCTTGGGGAAATGGGCTATTAGCATTTATGGAAATTAATACATCCATATCCGAGGAGAGAGAACACCAAGTTCAGGCCACAGCTGTCCCACTGTCTGTCATTTCAGGATTTCTTCTATCTCTGCAACTTCTCCTCCTCCTCAAAAACACCAGCCCCCACCCCGCACACACACACTGCCAATGCCAAGAGCAAGCTCTTGCTGTGCTGAGGAAGCCGCATCAGGCCCTGCGTTGCAGGGTTTAGAGACCTGCATGTGGAAAGTGGCGTCTGCCCACCTGATTCTCACTTGGCTGCTCCAGAGTCCAGACTGGTGTGCAACTCCTGGGCTCCAAGCCCTGTGCTTTCACAGCATGGGCACTCAGCTTGCACTTGGCCCCGAGGTCCTGTCTATATCAGAGTCAAGGTGCAGCCTCTCCAGGACAGCTTTCTGAGTCCACACTGCCTCTGACAGTGTCTGGGTTGCAGCCTGTCCCTGCCTCAAAAGCAGCCTGGTGGGGCTTCCCTCACAAAACCAAGGAGGTTCGTTCTTTTCTTCTCTCTTTCCTACACCAGTCAACAAATGCTTCATAGGTGCTGATTAGTGCCCAGGAACTGAGCCAGGCAGTGGGGCTGGAGGGGTGCGTCATGAAAGATGTGAAACCCTTGTCATGTGTTTCTTTTGTTGAAAACCCTTGTGGGTCTGGATAAGGAGCCTAGAATGGAGGAAGCATGCACAAAACCAACTGCACACAGGAGATGGGGCACAGGCTGTGGGTGCGAGTGAGGCACAGGGGCCGAGAGCTCTGGGGGCCAGCCTGCTGGAGAAGGCTTTGTACCCTTGGGCAGGCAGGCTGGCTGGCTGGCTTTCCTTTTTAAATAAGCTTCTGAAACCCAAATGATGCGAGAGGAAGTGAGTGGCACAAAGTTTTGATTTGGCAGTTTCCGGTGAGGGCTGGGAGGGTGGGGCCCCTGGAGGCTTTCCCGTGTGCTGGTGCCCGCCCTGGCCCCTGGGCAGACACTGGCTATGTTGAAGGAGAAACTGCCCCTACTCAATGCGTGTGAGGAGGAGCGCGTCTCCATTTCCAGGGGCTCTGGCCAGAAGCAGCCTGTGCTAGGTCCTTGGCTAAATTCTCAGTGATCCTCATATCCCCAGAGTCCCAGACTCAAAGTGTTTTCCTGGTGTCCCCAAATAAGGAGGTAGAACAGCAGGCCACTGAGGGCAGCATTCAGGAAGGAGATGTCTAGAGCCAGAGACCCCATACCTCCCTCTGTCCCTTCTTCCTATGCCAGAAGGTCTTCTAGACTCTGAAGCTGCAAGGATTTGGGCCACCCAACAGAGGAGTAACAGAAGCCCAGAGAGCAGAAGCTTCTCCAAGGTCACACAGTGGAGCTGGGCTGGGCTGGGATGGGCCCCACACATCCTACTGATTTGTGCCAGTTCAACTCTCTGGCTGTCCAAGCTGGAGAAAGCCAACAGTCCAAAGACATGACCAGCTGCCCTTTGGGAAGGCCACTTTGGAGGTGTTTCTGTCATTCATGGGAGAAGCCTGCACCCTCAGGTGTGTCCAGTTCACCTGAGGGGCTGTTGGGAGCAGAAGGTGCCACTAACCACAGAAAATTCTCCACGACTGCAGTCCTGCCTGGCCCACAGGCCCCAACTCAAGAGCCTTGTTCGTGGCCCTCAAAGAGATGGCTCTGTAGCTAGAGAGAAGGCAGGGAGCCCAGGGTCCAGGCGGGATGGAGGTGAGGAACCACCCTCCCCACTTTGGAACTCCACTTCTTACCTTGGTTTGCCTCAGGTCCTTGTCAATAGCCCTGTGAGGTAGGCTGCTTAGCCAGGATGGGGAAACTGAGGCACGGGACAGTGGCAAGACTGACACTAGTCTCCCAGCTAGGGAGGAAACCTTGATCCTGTTCCCGTCCTGCCAGGTCTCTGTGGCAGGGGCCCTCTCCATCCCACTGAGCCCCGACACACGCCTCGGCAGGGGGCATCTCCTTAGATGTTCAGGAGGGTCAGGTTCAGTCCTGGGCCCTGGGGCATGTATGAAGTGGCCTTTCTCGTGACAGGGGAAGCTCTGCACTGCTCTCCCCTTGGTGACAGACAGCCCACTGCTCTCAGCCCTTTACTCACTGCACCTCCCCCAGCCCGTCCCAGCCCATCTGTGACCATGTGGAGCGATGTGCTCTCTCGGCTCAGCCAGCACCGAAGAGGCAGACAGAAAGGGTCCCTCCCCAGAGAGGACACATGCTGCAGGGGTGGTAGGGGTCACTGTCTGTGGTGGTAGCTTGAGACTTTCCATTCAGCCTGGGCTTGAGAGGCATGTGAGTCTCCCAGCCAGGTAGACCTGAGCAACTTCTGGGTCTCCATCACCTCCACTACATCCTGAGGTACCCTGAGGGTCACCATCTCCTTCCCATGCACAAGGATGAGCTCTGGGCCAAGCCTGCAGCCTGAGGGCTCCCCAGCACACCCAAGTCTCTAAGTCCTATCCCTGTGGACAGGGTCTCAGGAGGCCACTCCCTGCTCTGCCGAGTGACCATGTGGTTAATCCCAGAGGAGCAGGGAGCTCTCACCTGTGGGGTCATGTGTATCATTTGTCACGGCTGCCCCCCCCCACCTGTCCCTCCTGCTTCACAGGTACCTGTTTCCCTTGGATGTCCTCCTCACAAGCAGCCATCTCTTTCTCCAGCACACAGGCCCTGCATGGCTGACCATTTAGATGCCAGGCTGGCCGAGGATAAAATGGGACTGAGAAAAGGGGAGAAAAATGGAGGAATGGTGGGGGGCCCCAGGCCTTGCTTCCCACCTGCACTCCAGACAAAGTTAGACAGGATTTCCTCCTCGTGATCCCTAGCCCTGGCCACTAAGCAGTCAAGGTCCATCCAGCTCTGGGGCTGAAAGCCAAGTATACATTTCTTCTCCAATCCCTGCACCAGATTCAAACCACCAAACTACTCACCATAGGGCCAGTCTCATGGGCCACCTCTTTGGGTCCTGTAAGACCCTGGGTCTGGGCCCCATGGCTCCTCGCCCCCAGAGAGAGTTCCTCCAAGTCTCTGCCTCTCTCACCCTCTAAGCTATGCGATCTCTTTCTCCCATCTCCCTTTCTCTAAATGGGTGAAAAGGAACCTGGAGAGTAGAAGCTTGGGGACAGTTTCTGGCACACAGAGGTGCTCAGTAATCGCCTGCTTCTCCCTACCCATCAGCCTGCCTGGATCCCAGGTAACTCCTGGACAGTCCAGGCCAGCCAAGCCCCCAGGAAAACAAGGGCAGAGCGACTTGGTTTCCTCCTCAGTCTTGTCCTCAGAAGAGATTGCCTGCTCCTGGGAAGGGCCCGGGAAGCCCAGCTGACCACTTTCAACTAGAAAGAGGTAGAAGGCAGAGCCAGGAAGGGGAGGGGAAGAGAGGGCAGGAGGGGCTGCCTATTGCCCTGGTCTGCAGAGAACAGCTGCCCCCAGCCCCCATAAAGGAGGGACATCCCTAGCCCTGGCCTCAGGCATCCGTCTGCACACCTGTGCACCTGTCTGTCTGACTCTCCCAGCCTGCGTTGAGCTTGCTTGCCACCCTCTACCATGGATGTGTTTTCATTTTCTATCCCTTGGAAGTCTGGGAATCTTTCAGCACAAACACCTTGATGTCCACAGGCTGTCAAATGCAGCCCAGGGCAGAAGGATCTGGAATAGTACCTTGGCCTCCACCATCCTGAACACCTAGTGGCAGCAGGGGCTCTCTGGAAACAGTGTCCTTCCATGTCCTTCTGAATATAAAAGAGTCAGAAGTAGAAATGCAGGGACAAGGAGATTCTGATGAATCCATTCATTAGAAAATAAATTTAAATGTAAAACCTATGAATACCAGTAATGGGTGGACACCAGCAGACATTTGAAGGACCAAGGATATGTGAGATCTGCCCACTCTGTCCTCAAGGGGCTCAGAGCCAGGAAAGGGACACAATACCCAGGGGACAGATCAGGGCACAGGGACACAGGACCCAGACCCTGAGAGACAGGCAGGCTTGTAAGAGGCAGAACTGGGAAAGGACTGCCTGGGAGAAGGCCCTGCATAGACAAGACTACAGAGGAAGGACTGGGTGGGTTGGACAGTGTCCAGGGGCCAGTGTGATCACACACAGGAATGAGAACAGAGCCTCCGTGGAGCTGGACAGTGATGGGGTGAGGGAGGAAGGAGCAGAGCCTGGGAACCTTTTAAGCTTTTCTCGCTGAATCCAAGTGGGCTGCTCAGACTCCTGGATAGGAAGCATCACGCTGGGTCTGCCAAGTTGAGTCCAAGGTCTGTGCTTCGGCCACGGGCATTAAGAAGACAAACCTGGGAGCCACGTGAGATATAGGACCCGGAATGATGGCCACCCACCCACAGGTCACAGGCCTCACAGTGGAAGAGTTCACCTGGGAGTAGTGCCAAGAGTGAAGTGGGCAGGAGACAGCCTGGGAGCATCTGTGGGGCATGGGGTTTAGGGGAAAAGGTGAATGTGAAGAGGGTCAGGGGGCAGCCCAAGCTCATCCCAGCGCCCAGGGAGGAGGGAAACCAAGGGTGGCAGTGTCTACTGCATGGGGCCGGGGGCAGCTGCTGCCCAGGAGACAGTCTCTGCTAGAGGGGAGGTGACACCTGGCTACCAAGAGCGGCAGCGAGGTACAGGGGGTCACAGGTCACCACCACCAGCTTCCAGCACCCCCCAATTGTCCCCACCCGACTGATGCCAGAATGACGCACATGGAAGTGGCTTTCCTGAGGTATCCAGACCAGGAGGCTGAGGGACCCCGGTCAGAGCCCAAGCTGGCTCTTCTGCCTAAATGGCTGTGAAGAAAGGTGGTAAAGAAAGAAAGGAGAGGAAGTTGAACGCAGGGACTGAGCAGGGCATGGCAGAGAGATGTCACCACCTCCATCGGTAGCCCACTCCTGCCTCAGCCAGGGCGTGGCAGAGAGATGTCACCACCTCCATCGGTAGCCCACTCCTGCCTCAGCTGTTTCCACGGTGCATTCTCCCTTTTCCTGCCTTGTGGGCATTTCTGGACTCATCCTCTCAGGACTCATCCTCTCAGCCTGGTGATGACTGCATAGCACAGCAGCAGAGCCTATGAGAACGGGGGTTTGGGGGCCCAGGATGGCCTGATGGTCCTGAGCCAGCTGCGCTCCCGCCATGCCCACAGTGCGTGGGGCCTGAACAGCCCTGGGGGTCCTGTTGCCACTCAGCAAACCCCACTGCCGATCAGTCCTGGTGACTCTGATCCAAGGGCCCCAAGACTGCTTTGAGACACACCTGTAGCCATCTCAGTCACCGGGGGGCCTTTCCCGCCTCTGCCTCTTCAGCAGCTCAGGAGGGAACACTCTGTGATGGCTGAAGGCGCTAGTGGGAAGGGCTCCGCCGGGTTTCTTCAATTCCAAGACACACATGAAGCCCACGTCCCACTGGAGTGGCCTGCTATGCTGTTGTCAGCTTTGAGTTTAAAATCGTGCTTTATCCCCAAGAGTGTGGCAAGATGCTATTGTTAGTTCCCAGTGCTCTTGTAACAGTGTTTGGTTCCGGGATGCTGCAGGCCTGGAGGCTTGTCCGCTCCCTGGGAGGCCAGAGCCGTGTACAACCGCTGGTTCTCATACCTGTGTGCCTGCCCGCGCTGTCTGTCACCTGTCTGCGCCCTCTTGGTCCAGATGTACCCGGTGGCATCTCCCCTCCTCACTCCTGGCTCGCCCGCCTCTGCTCGCCTCACACCCTGCAGGGGTATTGCTTTTCCCTTTCAATGACTAGAAGATATTTTTAGTCACCCAGGCCAGGAGATAGTCAGGTGTCATAGACAGAAGACCCAGAGCCTTCTTGTCCCTTTGCTCCTGTAAAGGACGCAGGTGCCTGAAGCAGGAATTGCCAATCCCAGCTCAAAACCACCCCTCTCTGCGGGGCCCAGGTGTGCCTTGCTCCTTGTTTATGTCCTTCCCGTTTAAAAAGCAGCAGGGGACACCAGCCAGGCTGTGCCAAGACACCTCAAAGGCTCGAGGAGGCTGTGTGCCTTTCCTCCATCCTGAAAGATGGGTTCAGGAAAGGCCTCTGGGAGTGACAGGCCAGCTCCTGTCCTGCTGGTATTTGTGACCATTATCAATGGGGCCTTGGATGGAGGCATTTCAGAAAAACAGTGATGTTTCTAGAAAAGAAGGACCTGTTCAGAAGCCCATAGGGGCCTGGCGTTGCACCTGGGGTCCCAGTGACACTAGGCCAGACAGCCCTCCTCTGCTCTGGCTCTACTATGAGGCTGGTGGCTGAGGAATGTCACTCCTTCCTCACTGACCCACCAGAGACGCGGACAAGGTCACTGCCCTCGGGGCCTGTGTTGGTAGGGGAGGAGGCATGCAGATGCCACTCAGCCTGCCACCAAAGTGTCTCAGCAGTGTCCACCCAGCAGTCAGGAAAGGAGCGGGCAGGGGAGAGCCAGGCCTATAACCAGTGGACAGGAGGTGGTCTTCCAGGCACAGAGACAGTGTAGGGAGGGGACACTGGCAGGCTGAGGAAGGGTCCTGGGCCTGGACATCATGAGAAGATGCTTCCTGCCCTCTCTGTGCAGCTGAGCTGGGGCGTTTCTCTGGCCTATGGTACCTCCAGAGGCCCTGAGCTATGCTAGCTGCCATGATCACCCCTCAACACACATACACAGAACCCAGGTGCTGCCAGCCTTATTCCCTGCCAGAAGGTTCTAGCAAAGCCCACTGGGGTGCTGTTGGGAGGAATGCTTAGGGGAGAGAGTTTCCTCCCACCCTCGGCAGCCTGGTAATCCCAGTAATGGCAACCAGCTGCTAGAGCCGCCCAGCCACTGGCCAGGCTGTGTGGGTGCCAAAGGCCTACATTGTGGGGGTCCTAGGGAGCCTATGAGCAGAGGTGGGGTGGGGAAAAGAGGGCCCGTGTCCCTGGGCTCAGCAGAATCCCTGGTCTCTGACACAGCCCCACAGTGAGCCGGTATAGTAATCAATATGGGTTGCTGTTTTTTTCTGTGTTGGGCTGCCTGGGTTCCCAGAACCAGTGACCCTTACTGCCGACTGTGCCCTCTTGCCAGTGTCCTGTGGGCCTCTGCCAATCAATACACCACAGTGAGCCTTACTCTGATGTCCAGCCCCTCCTAGGCTGTGGACCCCATGAGGACAGGGCATGCCTGTCCCCATCACCCACTTTTGTGTCCCAGCTCAGCCTGACTTGTAATATGCCAGCCACCTCACCAAGCCTGGGGACCACACCTGGGCTCCTGGGGGCAGGTAAATGCTGTCCCCACCACAGGCTCCCTGCTTTCCTATCCCCAAGGCTGGCCGTGGCAGAAAGGGACAAGCCTTCAGAAACAAGGAACACCAGAGGGCCCCGGGCCCACCCAAGGCCAGTCTGGCCGCTGAAGGTCCCTCCCCAATGGGTCTTCCCCCAGGGCACAATTCTGCCCTGAGCCCCCTGAACAGCAGGCAGTGCCCGGGAGTGGGTAGAGGCACTCAGGCAGGACCTGGCCAGAGACAGCAGGAGGCAGCAGCACACCCCCTGCAGCTAAGGAGGAGATACAGCCAGGTGCCTGCTATGGCTGCTGTGGCCTGGGCTGGGGTCAGAGGCTGATGGCCCTAGGCTCTGGACAGAGGGCTCCACCCCAGCCCCTCAGCCATGACCACTCACTGCCTGTGCCCCGCAGGACACAAGCTGTATTTTCACAACCAAGGCACTTAATTATGCTGAGGTAATTCCTTCAAACTGCAGGAACTGTCCCAGCATGTCCAGATCAGGTGTTCGCAGGTGACAGGCAGAGAAAACCAGGGTCCCATGAACAGATTTCCAAGGGAGCTGAGGGTGCCCAGCCCTGTCAGGGCTGGGGGTGCCAGGAAGGGGCTGCAGGAAGAGGAGTCAGACACTGCATCTTACTCTCTGGGAGGTGCTGGTGATAATGACCATGATCACCGTCACCATCACCATGCTTACCTGTATTGGCAACTGCTACTTGTGGGTTTGCTCTTGGTCAGGCCCTTGGTTAACCCAGGCAGCATCTACCCTTCCTCCTCCAGCCCCCAGCAGGCAGTGTGACTGCCTCTGCTTCCCAGGCAAGAGAGCTCTTATACCTTGCCTCAGCTACCAAAGGACAGAGCCCCGCCATGACCTCCTGGATTCCTGGGCCTACGCCCTCGTGCACACGTTAGCCAGGCAGGTGCTCCTCCATGGCCTCGCTCCTGAGCCAGGGTCACCAGGATGACAAGTAAGGGGGAACCACCTGGGGACACAGCCCAGCCCCCAGCTCCAGCCCTTTGCTACAAGTGGAGTCTCCTGCAGGATTACACACCCTGTGGACCCTTCCCGCCAGAGGGGAGTCACTGAGTCACAGGCAGGATGCGTGTGGTCAGGGGGAGGGATTCAGGCCACTCTCTGGTCTCTCTGCAGCGCTGCACACACTCACAGGTCCGCCTTCTCTCCACTCTGCACCTCAGCACGGTGCTTTCCCAAGCAGGGGATGGTCACTGTGAGTGACCGCATTAGATCCTCCTGTTTTCCACAATTCACTTAAATGTTATTCCCTTAGAGATCTGGCATCTTTTCACCCTTCCAGATAAGGCTGTCGTAAGCATGTTTCTGCATGCCACTTGATCTTTTCCCTGGTACTATCAGGCTGAAGTTACGTGCAAGTGGGATTTCTGGATCCCAGGCCGTGGACCCAGTGCGTTGTACCCCATGCCTCAGGATGTAGCAGTTTCCCTACAACTTCATCCTCAGTGAGTGTTTTCACTGAAACGTGTTTTTTCCTATTAACTCTGTGACCACTGGGCACAGAGTCTGGTGGTCCTGTGCATATCGTTTTATTCAGTAGGGCCTTTGGTGGACGTGGCAGAGTAGAGCCGCCTGTCAATTGCTGGTGTAGAGCTGCACGTCGAGATATTAATCTTTCATGCCTCTGTCCTGTGGTGCCGGGCAGTAATCCTCTTTGAAACCGTTTGTTATTTATTCTTACTGTCCCCTGGAGAGCGGGGAGGAGCCACCAGTGCCTGGTTCACAAACAGGAGTGGAATCTCCCTGCCAGCTCCTGTGGCCCCAAGGTGGGGACTGGAGGCAGAGTTGGGGCCTGCAGGATAAAGGGGTGACTCTCCCCCAAGAGAAGGCTGTTTATCTGTTTCCCATTCAACTTCCTAAATTTAGAGAGTTTTAAAGACTGAGTGCATATGTTAGTTTCCTAGCACCATAGACAGGGCAACTCAAAATAGCCATAGTTATTCTCTCGCTGCTCAAGAGGCCCAAAGTCAAGGTGTGGGCAGAGTCGATTCCTTCTGGAGACTGAAGGAGGGTCTGTTGCAGGCGTTTCTGGTTTTGGTGGCTGCCAGCTGCCCTTGGTGTTTCTTGGCTTGTAGACATACCCCCTCTACCTCTACCTTCACCAGCACTTGGCCTTCTCTGTGTTATGTCTCTTGTTCTTATATGGATGCTGTCGTCACTAGATGTAGGGCCCCCGATCAGGAGATCATCAGGGTTCTTACTTTAATTATATCTGCAAGGCCAGGCAGGATGGCTCACACCTATAATCCCAGAGCTTTGGGAGGCCAAGGTGGGAGGATTGCTCAAGGCCAGGAGTTCAAGACCAGCCTCACCAACATAGTGAGACCCCATCTCTACAAAAAATAGAAAACCTAGCTGGGCATGGTCACACACACCTGTAGTTCCAGCTACTCGGGAGCTGAGGCAGGAGGATTGCTTGAATCCAGAAGTTTGAGGTTGCAGTGAACTATGATGATGCCACTGCAGTCTAGTTGGGGTGACAATAAGATTCGGCCCTAAGAAATAAATAAAATGTAAAAAAGCTTACATCTGGAGATAGCTCAGATTACATAGCTCAGTGGATAGGGCGCCAGCCACATATACCCAGGCTGGTGAGTTTGAACCGGGCCAGCTAAATAACGATGACAACTGCAACAAAAAAATAGCCGGGCATTGTGGCAGGCGCCTGTAGTCCCAGCTACTTTGGGATGCTGAGGCAAGAGAATAGCTTAAGCCCAAGAGTGTGAGGTTGCTATGAGCTGTGACGCCACAGCACTCTACTGAGGGCAACATAGTGAGACTCTGTCTCCAAAAAAAAAAAAAAAAGTACATCTGCAAAAACCTTTTTGCCAGATAAGGTCACATTCACAGGTACAGGGGGTAGGCCTTGGACAGATCCTTTTGAGGGACACAGTTCAGCCTACCCCCCCGAACCCAGCTCTCCTTCCAGAAGCTTCCATGGCTTGTTTTCCAGGCAGGCGATTCTTTTCCTCCCAGCAGATACTGTGTATGGAGTGTGGCTAGCTGAGGGGTGAGGGTGGTGAGGCAGGGATGTGGGGGCCAAGTGGTGGTGTGGATCACATCATGTGGACACCAGCCTTTGGGCCTGGAGCCAGAGCTGAGGGCTCACCTTTGTGTCTAGGAGTGGGATCCAGTGCAGGGTCTCCCCGCCACCTCCTGCTGGTGTATTTGGAAGGCAGGTCGCCCTCCAGCTTCATGGATGTGGCTAAGCAGCCCAGGGAGGCCGAGGGAAGCCAGGCCTGACTCTTACGGGCGGTCACCATGAGCATGCAAGGCCTCTGAGAAAATGAGGCAGGGCACAGCCCCTCATGGGGGCTGACAGGGGTGGGGGTGCTCAGGGTAAACCCCCCCTCCGGATGCCAGCCTGTGTTTCTCGCTGGCAGAGGGCAGGGGTGCAGATTCCTGCTGTGGACTTGGGAGGGGTCCCAGGGATAGGCATCCTGAGCTCTGAGAGACAGATCTGTCTGACACACCACCCAGCCAGCATCCTTCTTCCAGGCTCCCAGCTCCCCTTTGCAAATGAAGCAAAGCAGGGTCTTTCCCCCTGTCTCCTTCCAGGGGTCATGATTAAAGTCCACCCAAAGTACAGTAAGAAGAGCCATTGCCGAGGGACCAGATGCCCTCCGTGGACAAGGCCAACACTACCTTCTGGGTTAACAGTGAGCACTCCACCTCGTTCTGTGCCAGGCACTGTGCTAAGCACAGCAGAGGGTACCTGGCTGGACACCATGGCCAGCATGTCCCTGCACAGGGCTGCCCAGGGACAGGTAGCTCTTGTCCCCAGAGCTGATGGACCAGCCCCCAGGAACACCTACTACTACCTGTACAGGCCCTGGGTGGTGGTGGGAGGGGTTCATCTCCTGGCTCACTGGGTGTGAGTTTGTCCGGGCTACACAGAAGGAGAGACCCCAACCACACTGGAGACGGAGCTGAGTGGCACAAAAGGACACCTGTGTGGCTGCCCCATGTCTGAGAATCACCAAGACACTGGCCTCTCCCTCCTTCTCCCACCCTGGGGTGTAAGCAGTTAAAACCTTCACCCTCTGGCCAGGGCAGCAACTCGGAGCCTCTCCATCCCTGGAGAGCTGGTCCCCTGTGCCCTCCCTGCCTGCTGAGTCAGGCCTTGAACCGCAATCTCATTGGGAAGCTTCCTCCCCACCCCCTGTGTTTTCTTCCTACCTTGGCTCACTCAAAATTTCAATCTGGTTCTTTGAGAGGAGACTCAGCATTTTTTTCATCCCCCTTTATTGTGGATGCTTTGAAGAAGCACGTGGGGAGAGCAACTGGGCAGGCGCCTGCATATCACTGTTGCTCTTCCCATTGCTGGAGGTGGGAGACAGAGAGAACCGTCCTCAGGATCTCCTTCCAGGCCTCCATGTCTGTTCCCCTCTCGGCCCAGCTCACTGATCATCCCATTAAATATGCAGATTCCACCTCTCCCTGACTCCACAGCCAGGTGGACCCTGCTGCAGCCACAGCACTGGAAGGGGCTAGAGATGCCCAAGCATTGGTAGTGGCGGAATCCAGGTACCCTAAGAACAGTGTGGCCTGCAGGTGCAGCTTAGTCCTCAGGGGAATTAATAAGTGCGGGGGCAGAGGACGGGGGGGATGATTCCCTGGGGAATCCACTGGTGCCCTTGCTGGCACCAGTGAGGACAGACTCCTGGAGGTGAGCTGTTAAGATCCACTGTTGTTTTCTACTTAGTAGACAGGACAGGCCTTGGATTTCACAAAGCAGACAGGGAGCCAGGGCCGGTTGCACTGCACTGGATCCCCTGCTGTGGGAAGGGCCCCCCATCACCCCAACAGTGCCTCCTGTTCCCAAGGGCAGCCTGCACCCAGGACAGACCTCCCTTCTTCCTTTGTCCTTAAGAACCTGTGAGAAGGACAAGGCCAGCTGGTCCCAACACCAGAACAAGGCGAGAAATGCTCTTGGTGTCAATAGACCAGCAACACACTGTGAAAATAAAGCTGCAGGCCAGGGAGTGGACAAGGTGATGTGGCTCCCTCACCGCTGTCCCCAGCTCTGTCCCAGACCCTCCAGCCCCAGGGGAGCTCCAGCTGTGTTTAACCCTCCTCTGCCCTGAGCCATGCTTGTTTCTATGGGACCCTCAGTCTCCAGGCCTGAGGGCGAGGTGTCTGTAGCCTTGACCTTGGCTGGAGCCTAGAGGGAATGCCCAGGGCAGCCCTGCCCCATTCCTCTGGGAGCAGCAGCAGTAAGGCTGTTGGGCAGGAGACTGGGCACATCTGGCCCAGATGAAGGAAAGCAAAAGCACCCCCAGGTGCACTTTGCCCATGGTCCCATCCGCAAGCCCGGTTCCTAGGAACTGATGGCCATGCTCTGAGTCCATACTAAATGGACCCTGGCTGGGTGTTCTCATCCCTGGAGATGAGTCTGAGGGTCACTCCATAGCATTGTGCAGCTCTCAAACTCCTCCTGGCCACCACACCCTCTGCGGGGGTCCTGGGCCTTGGTCTTCACCCCGTCTTTGGAGCATCTCGGGGCCAGCCCTGCCAGGGTTGGGGGGACCCAGCGTGTGGATGGGGTCCTTGCTGCCAGCCCTCCGGGTACATAAGCACACAGCAAGTTGTGGGCAGCCACGCTGATGGGTGGAGAGGGTGGGGGTGTGCCTGTGCACACGTGTATATGCGTGTACGCGTGTGCTTGAGCACTGTGCCCTACCTATATCCCATAATAGTTTCTCACCGGGCTGTCCAGGAACACACTGTCCTACCTGGTTCTGGTCTCTCCCTGGATCCTCTTGATCAACTTCCTATAAGGGGAGGGACTCTGACGCACTTTCACAAAAGGGATATAAAATTAGTTTTAAAGGCAAAAAAGAACGGCAGGAACTGCAGCATGACCTGGAATTCACTCCACAGTGGAGTCTACACACCTTCTAGGATTTCTAGGGGTGAGGTTGTGAGGCTCTGTGGATTATCAGGGAGTGTTCTCTGGCCCCTGGGCCCTCCTTACCGCACCCTTGGAGGAAGAGGAGCCAGCTTGGGATAAGATGGTAGAGGTGAAGGTGATAAGGTGGAGGTAGTGATGGTCACAGTCAGGGCGGAGATGGAGGTGACAGAGGTGGAGGTTACAGGTAGAGGTGGAAGTGGTGGTAATGATCAGGGTGAAGGTCATGGAGGAGGTCAGGGTACAATTAAAGATGGTGGAGGTGACAGAGGTGGAAGTGAAGGCCATGGTGATGGTCATGGTGGAGATGAAGGTGGAAGTTACAGATAGAGGTGGAAGTCATGGTGACAGTCATGGTAAAGGTCATGGAGGAGGTCATGGTACAGACAGAGATGGCGGAGGTGACAGGTGGAAGTGGAACTTATGGTGATGGTCATGGTTATGGTGGAAGTCATATTGGAGGTGGAGATGGTAGAGGGGACAGAGGTGGAAGTCATGGTCATGGTGGAGGTGGCAGAGGTGACAAGTACAGGCAGAAGTCATGGTCATGGCAGAGGTGGAGGTCATGGGCTTGGTGATGGTGATGGTGGAGATAGTAGAAGTGACAGAGGTGGAGGTGGAAGTCATGGCAGTGGTCATGGTAGAAGTAGATGTGATGAGGTAGAGGTCATGGTGATGGTTATGGTGGAGGTCATTGTGGAGGTGGAGATGGTGAAGGTGACAGAGGTGGAGGTGACAGGTAAAGGTAGAGGTCCTGGTGATGGTCATGGCAAAGTGGCAAAAGTGGGACTGGTCATGGTGATGATGATGGCAGAGGCACGGAGAGGTGGAGGTGGCAGAGATGCTGAGCTGTGTGTGCGTGCCCACGCCCACGCGCCCCTGAGGTGCCTGGCTCTACATACGTGCTTCAGGAGCTGGGCATCATCCTGGGGAGGACTCCAGAGCTAAGAGCCCAGCCTGGATACTACGCTCTGTGCTGTCCACCATGGCACCCCTTGGAGAAAGCTGCTGAGGCTGGAGGGCACCCTCTGTCTCCCCAAGAGGAGCAGTCAACACAACTTCCCATTGCTCTACTTCCCACCACTCTGCCTGGCGTCACTCTGTTATCTATAAGCAAAAAGCTACTTGTGCCAAGCGGTTTGGCTCCCATTCGTGTATTCAGCAAAGGAGTGCTGGGCACCAATGAGGTATCAGACCCTATACCCAGCACAAGGGGTTCCCCAGGAATGAGCAGAGATGGGGGCCACCCTCCAGGGCTCACTGGTTATGGGGTAATTAGGTAGAGTTGTCACTGAGAGGGGCACACAGCAGAAAACACACCAGCTATGAGAGAGCGAGAGCACTCTAGGATGGCCTCTCTGGGACCCCAAGGAAGAGCAACCCAGGCAGAGGGCCAGTATCTGGAAAGTCCCTGTGGCATGAGAGAAGTCACCACCTTGGCAGGGGGTAAGGAGGAGCCCAGGGAGAGGATACCAGCCTCCCCACCTGGACATCTGGCCAGCGACTCAGGCTGGACACAGCCATCATCGTGGGCTCCGGGACTCCTCCAGCCTGCGGCAGCCATGCCTGCCCATCTTGGGACCTGACAACTCGCCTCTGAAAAGCTGGGAGCTGCCCTGCACTCCCGTGTCCTGCTCCCACCCACATCCGGACCCTGCAATCTCAACTGCCTGAATTCACCAGCTGCCGGTCATCACCACCTCCCTACCCTGGCCCAGGCTACTGCAGCTCAAACACTCCCTGCTCTCACCTGTGCCCCCTCACCCCCCAGCTTGTCCTCGGTGATCTTGGAAAGCACAGCTCAGCTCACCCCTTCAGAGGGGCAGTTGACCGTCCCTTCACTCAACTCCGGACTTCTCTGCTGGCCACAGCGCAAAACTGTGCTCTGGAGGGCAGGCTCCCAGAACTGCCACTCGCCATGTGACAAAGGCAGGCCAGCCTCAGTTTTCTCAGCTGTCACCTGTGACTAGTAATATAGCACCAACTTCACGGTATTTGGAGGCAAAAAATCAAGTGAATTAATGAAAGTAAAAGCCGTATCCCAAGGCCTCCTTCAGGCTGCACTGGGTCACCAGCATCTCTGCCACTGATTCCTGCATGATGATCTGGGCCAGGCCCAACACAGGTGGGCGCCTTCACCTCTTGCACTCGGAGGGCCCATCCTAGATGTTGAGGTTCAGCGTAGGGCCTTGGTATACAGCAGCATGAGGCCACATCTCAATCTGCAGGGTGCAGACTGGATGCTCCCTGGACTGGGGTCTGGGGGAGGCCAGATGTTCCCACCTCCGACGATGCTTTCCAGGTGCTTGGCTCATCTGCACCCATCACGCGGTGACACGAAGCAGGGCTTTAAAATGCTGCACGTATTTAATTTCAGTGCAGGAGGGAGAAAGAGAACGCACAGTCTGTATGAGCAACTCAAATCAAAAATAAATGAGGCAAAAGGAGTCACCAAAAATAGTGCAGCATTAGAGGCAGCAGCCTGCCTCACTCGGCCAGCTGTCCTCAGCTCTCTGCCGGGGAGCGGCTGGGGGCGTCTTCATGGTGTTTACTCCAGAGCAGATTAATCAGGCCCAGGACCCAGTGCTAAGTCAGAGTCACTAGCAAAGTACAAGCAGGGCGGGGACTCACAGGACACCCGAGGACCTCCGGCATCCTCTCCTCCTCCCCCAGTACCCTGGGTCAGGGATCCAGGCACCTGGGCACCTTCACGTGGCCAGGAAGTTTCCTCCCTGACCTGGAGGAGCTCCCCTTCCAGACTCAGAATGTCCCCACGGGAGGACTGCACTGTGGCTTGCCCGTCTGGGGCTCCAGCTCCCTGCAGAGCAGAGCTGTGACCATCATGAGGATTTGCCCTTCTGTTTTCATTTCATTATGGTGGTGGTCACCTTTATTTTTTTAATGTCATAAATCAGGGTGCTGCAGATTATCGGGGCCAAATCCAGCCCACCATGTGTCGCTGTAAGTTAAGTTTTACTGGAACGCAGTCACCCTTTCATTTGCGTGCTGTCTCCGGCTGCTATAGCACCACAGAGTTCAGTAGTTGCGACAGAAACCGGCCCACAAAGCCTGAAATATCTCTTCTCTCTCGCCCTTTCCTATAAACATTTTTGCCTTCCCCGCCGTGGATGCTCTTCACGCCATGCTTAAACATCCTTGAGAGGTATCCCGTCCACTAGACACAGCGGTTAATGTCGGTGCAGTTTCTTGTTCAGTGCTGTTCTTAGTGTGAGGATATGGATTTGGGACTTCAGAGATTTAAAAAAAAAAAAATGCCAGAGATTCTGCAATAACTAGGTTTCTTGTGTGCAAAAAACATCTTTTGGCCGGGACAATTGAGTCACAGGATTAGCCTCAAACCCCACAGTAAGGGGAAACACGAGCATTCCAGCCACTGGCACCCACTCACCTGCCATGTGGCAACAACTTTAGTTCTCAGAGACCCCTAAGGGCCAGGCAGTGTCCCTTGGGTTCACCTGCTGGGCCACACTGCTCTGCTCCCAAGAAATTCCAGAGGGAGGAGCAGAAGGGACTGCACGGGGCTGGGGAGAGAGAGGACCTCGCTTGTGGGGGTCCCTTTCTCTGCTGCTCACTGACATCACCTTGTTCCTCCAGCTTCCATGAGTCATGGTGGAGCTGTTTCAAACCTCCAGCCATAGCAATGCGTCCACCCACTATGGGACCGCAGAGCCTGCAAGAGAGAGCATCCTTTCCGTAGTACACAGGACCAAAGTACTGAATCAGATTGGGCATTTGTATGTAGGATGTCTTGAAAATTTTGCTTGACATGTCGCTGGACAGGTATCCCCCAGAAAACAATGCAGAGAGCTTTTAATCTGTGTGGTGTACATCTGTGTGACAGCTTTCAGGCACTGCTTGCATGTGACATGATTCAGGTAGGGCACAGTGATGATGGCGCTGCAGAGAACACAGGCTGTGGAGCACACAGGCTGGACTCTGCCACGTAATCCCCAGGCAGAAGCCGCACCGTCCTGCACTCAGCCTCACCCCCCACCCCAGTAGAGTTTTGAATGAGGACGGCAAAATGCCACACATGAGGCTGCAGCCGAGATGAGCCTGCCTTCCGGGCACCAGTTGTTGGAGTGGATTAGTACATCTGTCTCCAGGAGAGGAGGCTATGATCTCATGAGATGCAAACTCCCAGTTGGATGCCAGGGTAACTGGAAAGTCAACAGGCCACCTAAGCCTCTCCCAAAAGCAAAGAATCAAAAAGTAACAGTGACCAAAGAAGAGTGTGTGTGGAGATGGTGCCCAGCCCTTCGTATGGGCTGTCACTTCATTGAGACATCCTGCAAAAAAGGTGAAGTCCTGACTCAGGCCCAGGAAGTGAGTATGGGCCTGTGAGGCCAAGGTTAGCTTAAACGAGGTCAGGGGGGTAGAGGCCCATGATTGGGTTTTCTGCCTCTCTAAGAAGAGGAAGAGACCAGAGCTCTCTCTCTGCCCTGGGAGGCCCCAGCAAGCAGGATGCAGTCCACAAGCCAAGAAGAGAGGCCTCACCAGAAACCGAATCTGCCAGCACCTTGATCTTGGATTTGCCAGCTTCCAGAACTGTGAGAAGGAAATGTCTGTTGTTTAAGCCACGCAGCCTGTGGTATTTTGTTATGGCAGCCTGAGCTGAGACAACAAGTGAGCGTGGCTGTGTGCCAATAAAACTTTATTTATGGATGCTGTTATTTGGGTTTCATATAAATTTCATGTGTTATGAAATATCATTCTTCATTTGATTTGCTTCTAACCATTTAAAAGAAAATTGTGAAAAGCATTCTTAGCTGGAGGACCACACAAACACAGGTGGCAGGTTCCCTCTGTCCTTGGGACACAGGAGGGGTGCTGCCTCACTGCACTTGCAGCTGACCGGATGGCATGTGATGCTGCTCTGGGCTCTGAGGGGCCTCTGTCATTTTAGGAAGGCTATGGTGAACTAAACATCTTCGAAAGAGGGGACCAGAGGGCTGATGTCCTGGAGAAAGGCTGTACTGAATGATGGCTAGTTAAGGCTCTGCAGTCACTCCACTCTCCGCTGACCAGCCAGCTGACCTCACCTCAGCATCCTTGTGGGTACAAGGGGCACAGTCACCAGGCCTGCCTCATCACTGTTCACAGCTTTGGCCAAAATTATATTTATTAGCTGAAGTCCAAAACCTTCAAGCCTGAGCGAGAAGACAGTCTCTACAAAAGAAAAAAAAAAATGGAAAGAAAAACTAGCCAGGCATGGTGGGGCATCTGCAGTCCCAGATACTTGGGAGGCAAAGGAGGGAGGATCACTCGAGCCCGGGAGGTGAAAGTTACAGTGAACTGTCATAACGCCACCACTGCGCTCTATCTCAGGCAACAAAGCAAGACCCTTTCTCCAGAAAAAGGAGAGAGACAGAGAGAAAAGAAGAAAGAAAGAGGAAGAGAGAGAGAGAAAGAAAGAAACCTGTATGAAAGGATGAGAAGAAGCCACACTCTCAAGAACAGAGCGCCCAGCTGTGGAGTGAGGCGAGTGAAGCTAGGTGTCCAAAGGTCTCAGAGGTACGTCCTGAGACCTGGTTTGGTTTTGTCTCCTGAGAGCAGAAGTGAGCCTGACAGGTAGAAATTATAAGGAAGCTGATTTCAAATCCACATCCAAGGGCCCTTTTCTCCGTTCCAGTTGTCCGCAGTGGAATTATCTGCTCAGAATCCCCCACAGGGATTGGAGACCCACCAACGTGGGATCTTGCACATCCTCCAGAGCTCTGCTCCCAGGCTCCCTGCTCCCCACACTCGGAAATTCTGTGACACGTGAGGTGAGTTCGCCTGGTAGCACTTGAAGGACACGCCCCCTCCCGTACACAGTCCTGTCCCAAAGGAACGTGAGTTACATCAAACCAGATTCATTCCCTACCTCTTCCTTAAGTTGTACAAACGTCCTGAAGTCAGAGAACCGCAGTGAAGTCAGCACTGAGCAGGAGATTTCTGGCGTTCCCAAGATGGGCCTGGCCGGGATCCAGCTCTGTGGTCAAGTGGGGGACAGTGCAAGGACCTGCTGCAGCACAGCGTCCCGCCCGCAGCCCCCCAAGCTGGCTGCAGGTGCCCCACATCCTCCCACTGCTGGAGTGAAGCTTACCCTTTTACTCTGTTGATATCATCTTCTAAATGGGGATTTCTAGCTTTGCCACCCAAAAGTGAACAGTTGCCCGCCTTCCTTGTCCCAAGTAACTTTTTTGAAAAGAATTGAAAGACACTCGAAAATACTGTTTGTTTTCAAAGACCAGGAGTGAAGCTGAGGTTGGAGGGCTGGTTGGGTGTGTCTGAAGCTGTGAGGCAGCTGTCAAGGTCACCTGCGCTCCTTTGCAACATTTGACCTTTACCTGCTGTTCTCCGGATTCCAGAGCAGCAGCCGTGGCCTGTGAAGGCAGTGACCTGTTTTCACAGACCCCCAGGGTCAAGGCAGCATCTCCGTGCTAGGGACCAGGGGATAGCTGCAGCTGCCCCAGCTCGGGGCGGGAGGCAGAAGTCACCTGTCCAGAGTCAGACCCAAGTTGGGGGTTTCCAGGGCCAGGGGTGTCACAGTATATATTGTGGGAAGAGCCCTGATCTAGAGCTGGACACAGCTGGGCTCTGGTCCCAGCTTTGCCACTGATTAGCTGAGCGACCTCAGATGCTGTTAGTATTTGTGGACCCTGAATTCCTCATCTGTAAAGTGCACTTTGTGGCAAGGGCTGGGGGGCATGGCCCAGAGCGGGCTCAGCACGGGGGCCTCACCGACCCTCCTCATGCTCTCTGTCTCTCTCTATCCCATTCCCCACCTGCCCTTCCCTCTTGCTCATCTCTCCACACCTGCACTTTCTTACTGAGCACCCAGTTTTCCCTCCTTTATCTTCCTCCAACCTCCCCACCTCCCGCCCCCTACTTTGTATCCTTTCCCTGCCAGGACCTGCAGCAGCACCCCTGATTTGATGCACAGGAGCTGAGCTGGCCGACTCAGACACAGGCATCAGAGCCTTGTGCCTGCCCTGGGGAAGTGTTGCAGAGGAGGGTGGGCTGGGACCTGGGCTCCAAACTGCACAAGTGGCTGGCACCTCAGGAAGTGGAAAGTTCCATCCGAGTCCTCCCTTTCCATGAACCAGAGAAAGCCTGGGCTCCTCCTGGGGTGACTCACCAGGGAGCCTGGCCAGTGGGTGTGGGAGGGAGCAGGGGTCTCCCTGAAAGGAAGGGCAGAGCAGGGAGGGTCCCCCTCTGTAGCAGCCTGCCCCTGCTGCATGCTGGCTGCGTGGGCCCAGGGATGGGAGGCGTGGGCCAGAGCCTGCCTGGGTTTCTCACTGTGAATCTCAGAACGCAGCCGTGCAGTCAGCCAGCCTGGGTGGGAGACCCAGCCGTGAGCTGGAGCCCCTTGGGCCCATCTTTAACAGTGCCCCTTCCAGGGATGTAGGGAAGATCAGGTGAGGGAGTGCAGGTGCCAGGTGTGGGCATACCTCAGAGCAAAAGAAGAGCTCTTTTGTGTGACCAGGGCCCATTCTGCCTGCACTGAGAAGGGAGCTCCCAGACTGGGAAGGAGTGCCTGTCTCCTGCAGTGGGCAGGAGGGTGGGGACATGCCCAGGTGCTTCCCCCTCAAACCGCCCACGCTCCCTGCCTCCTCCCCCTGCCTCCGGCTCCCTCTGGCTGCTGACTGCCAGGCAGGTTGGGGGCATCTGGGACCTCCCTCCAGGGTCATGGTGCCAGGCACCCCTGAGACCAGACCATACCCCGGTGTCCCACAGGGCCTGCTGTGCCAGCCTCTTCTCCTCTGCTCTGCTGTGGCCGCACTGTGGGGCCTCACGTGGACTATGCCAACTTCCTCTTGGGCCCTGTGATCCTGAGGCGGTTTGCTGTACAGCTGATGTGTGACTTTGCAGTCACCCCCGTTTGCTGAGAAAATGGTCTGGCCTCCGGTCATTCTCATTCAGGAGCAGGTACTGAGGTGCTTTGGGAGCCTGAGTTTCCCAGGATGGATTTTGTGCCGGATGATCGGGCAGCCCCAGCCCCAGCCCCCTGAGCGGGCCTCGGTGCTCCCCTCACATCCAGCATTAACTGCGCCACCTGTGCCCCAGCCCCATGCCCCCTTCAGGATTGGCCACAGCCCAGAGGAGCATCCCCTGTAGACGCCCAGCCCCACCCAGGCTGAGGCCCCAGGACTTCCTGTGTCAGCCGTCAGCAGAGTGGGCCGCGTGCCCAGCAGAGGTGTCTGACCACGACACAGCCCTCCAGAGGCTTCTGATTTCATCTCCAGTGTGACAAGGGGGAGATGATGGGAGATCAAGAGCCCTGCTGGGCCACTGCTGTCCCTCTGCGGGGGGGTTGGGGGGGTTGGGGAATGATGGCAGCTGTTAAGTGGCCCAGGCAGTTCCTGGAGAGACTCCCCTGCCCATCTGCTCTCTCTCAGGGGCCCTGGGCTGGGGTTTCCCTGTTTCTGAGCAGCAGGAAGGTCTCCTGCCTTGAACACAAATGAGATGGGTCCCCATCCCTTCTCTCCCCCGCCCTCCTGGACTGAGCATAGGGCAGAGGTGGAGGAGGAAGACCCCTGGAAACCCTTCCCCACCCTGCGGCTGTAGCCCCACACGCCACCATAAGGTCACCATGCAGTAGGGAGGGCAGAGGTGGGCGGGGAGCTCCCCCGTAGCCTTGGCTTCCACCCTCCCTGCCTGGCCCCCCTCCCCTATTTCCCCCCAGCAGAGTATGAAGTAAGAGGACAGGGTGTGGTCACCTAGGGAGGAGCCGTGAGCACATGGTTATAGGGCCACAGAGCAGGTGTGGGCTCCCAGTGCCTCTGCAGCACAGATGGGGCCCACAGAAGGCTTGGGGGAGGATCCTGAAGCTCTCCCTGACCCTCTGCAGCTCACACAGTCTACGCAGCTCTGGGCGCCCTCCACTAGTTGCCGAGTGAGCAGCCCTGCACGGCACCACACCTCACCACCTGTGGTCACCAGTGATCACCAGGGTAGGGCTGCACAGGCCACAGAGGGACGAAGCCTTCCCTCCCTGGACTAGACCCTCAGACAGCATCTCAGAGGGTTTTCTAGTTCCCAGAAGATACTGGCCTGGCAGGGGTGAGGGCCAGCAAGCAGCCCAAGCCCAGGCGGGAAGAAGCTTTTCACCCAAGACACACACTAGAAGAAACTAGAGGGGCCACTGTTAATCCTCTCCCCAGATTATGACTGCCAAGTTCCCACCCTGGCAGTCCAAGCCTCCCTCCCCCACCATCTGTTTGCTAGACCGGGACCTTTGGCCACAGACCTAGCTATCACCGTGACAGCCCCTGGCCAGGCCCTGACCCCAGGCAAACCTGCCTGTAGGTGTAGGGCCAGGAGGTTGCTGTACAAGGGGAGAGGCGTTCACTGGTTGTCTTGGAAGTTAGGATTCTTTGGCTGTGGTCTATTTTTTGTTAACTGTGGCATTCATCAGATGCAAATGTGAACCTGTCCTTGCACCTGTCCAGACTGTGGGCTCCATGCTGAGTTGGTTTGATGTTCTGGTGTTTGTAATCAGAGAATGACTGTTTGAATGTTGCGTTGAAAAGATTGCAGTTTTTAGTCCGTGATCTTTTAAAAAAAATTTAATAAGGCACAGATGAGATGTATTCTGAAACACTCCATCTGTGACCTTGGGCTTCATGGTTGGGTCCAGGTGCTTCTGCTGTTGCCTGAGACAAGTGACACCCATGTTATGTAGGGTCAGGTTGGCAGATCGCCGTGGGGCCAGTCCTCTCGGCTCAGACCTCAGGAGCTTGGAGGGGAGACTGAGGTTCCTCTGTGGCAAAAACGGGCTCTGAGCCACGACCCCTCCCCCCAGTAACATTTGTGCCATACTTCTCACGTCCTCTGCAAGCCGTGTCTGAGCAATCTGGGTGAGGCTGGTGGGGAACTGGGTCAAGTTCACCTCCAGACCCCTGCCCTCCGTGCATCCACAGGGCAACCGGGCCTTTCTTCTAGTTCTTCAGGGTGACACACACCCCACCCCACCCCACCCTACCCCACCCCACCCCCGCACCAGGCAGCACGGACACCCAACAGCCTCTGTGGGCAGCACTCGCCCTTCACCGCCAGATGGCGCTCACGGGAGGAGTGGGCTCCCGTCTGGGGCGCTGCCTTCTGGGGAGAGGAAGAGCGTTGTGCAAGTGTCCTTCCGCGAGTGCGGTTTCCAGCAGTTACACCTCTTCCTGTCTCTGCCGAGGCACACCGTCACCGCCGCGGGTCCCCAGGCCCTGCCCCACAGAAAGGCGGTGGCTTCATCCCGCTCAGTAGTCACAGCAGATACTTCAGGACTTTGGTGGGACGATTTCCAGGGTCTGAGAAGCCACATGCAAAGTTACATCAGCTAGTAAGCAGGTGAGTCCTTTCCAGAAGATGCACGGCACTGCCAGCAGCACAGGCCTCCTCTCTCTGCCCATTCCTTTGGTCGGCGCTCACAGGGCGTCTACCGCGTGCCCAGCATGAACAACAGGCCCGAAGCTCCCTCCCTGCAGCCTCACAGGATGTGGGGGCAGAGGCCAAAGCGGGACACATCCCCTACTGGTGCTGCTGTAGCTGACCTCCAAGGTAGCCCCCAGGTAGCCCGCCTCCTGTGTCCAGGTCCCTGCTGTATTAGGGTTGGTCTTTGTTAAGCTCTTAACCCTTGTCACATGGCAATCTATAACAAAATACAGGGTTATCATCCTTGAGACCTCAGGGATCTGCCTTCTGAAATCTCTGAGCTTCTGCAGTACTTCAGAATTTGGATGTAGCCACAGAGAACCTGAGAGCCATATGCCATCACATCACCATGAGTGGTGGGTCATCCTGTGTGTGGCTTCTCCTGTCTATAAAAGAGTGGGTGGGAGGGAGAGTGGAAAAGATAAGAGGACTGCTTAACAACCAACGAGACCAACAGAAAGGGAAAAGCAGAAGATATCGCCCCTAAAAGTGTGAAGATCCTGAAAAGCTGATTTTTCTGGAACGTAAGACCACTGCCCAGGACACATTTGTGCAGGACCAACTTCCTCTGCCCCCATGCAAAAGGCACAGATGTTCAAGAATGATCTGTGGTCAATGACTCTCTAAGAAGCAGGCTGAGGCCTCAGCCCATAGCCTTCCCCGTGAGCCAGGGCTGGCCACAGGCTAGTCCCAGCTGGGTGGCCCTCACTGTGCACCCCTCACTCGTCAGCACACTTTACAGATGGAGAAACTGACGCTGGAAAGCTTGAGAGATGCGCCAAGGTCATGCATCCGTGGATGGCAGAGTTAGGAGGCAGTCTAGTAGCCAGCCCCAAAATCCAGATCTAAGCCACTGGCTGGACCCCACCTCCTTCCCCGGCACCTGGAGTGGTCTCCTTGGGTCACCCAAAAAGAGTGGAACTGTGTCACCAGCTCAGCCCCAGAAAAAGATAGGAATAGGAACAATGTGCTCGGCAGGATCTCGATTGAAAGAGAGATTCCCTCTCAAGAAATCTCAGTAAAGGAAGGTGCCAGCCGGTCCAGGTTTCTTCGTACAGTGGACTCCAACAGTAAAGAGACAGGTGTGGCCTCCCCAGTAATGGAGGGCTCTCAGCCACCCACTGGACTTGAGATTTAATGTCAGTACAGATGCCCCTGAAGATGGAGTCACAGCAGAATGTGCTCCCTGGAGCACTAGTGTGACGTGGTCTGCACCTTCTGAGTGCTGATCCTGGTGGCAGATGGCAGCGAGCATGTGAGATATCACACGTTCCTGGGCAGCTGGCTCCACACTGCGTAGGGCTGGTTCGCCCAGTCTGGGCTGGTGGCTCATGCATGGTCACCGAGAGGCACGGTAGCAGGGTGGTCTGGGCTGTTCTGCTCACCTTCCACTGGCCACACAGGAGGGTGGCACCAGGAGTTCACCACCCCCCACGCATGTGCATGTATGTGTGTGTGTGTGTGTACCGGGGACAGGCAGCAGAGTCACACAGCAAAGGACACAGAGAATGGGAGAAGTGAGGAACCCTCATACCCTCCTTCTGTGTAAATCGGGTGCCAGCTCATTCACCCAGAAGACCTGGTGACCAGGTCAGGTTGTCCCCCAACCAGGCCAAGTCAGAAAGTGTCTTCAATTACTTTGTATCTCTGTCCTCAACTCCTGGACCCTGTTCTGACCTTTGGCGTGGTTCCTTTGCTCAGATCTTCCTCTCTCTTCTGAACCCACTGAGCCCTTCCCAAGCAGCTCTGGATGCTGAGGCTAAAGGAATCTTAGAGACGGAGAGACCCCCAAAGCTCCCACTCAGACACCCAGGACACATTTCATTTGCCCCCAGAACAGTGCCATAATTTATTGTTATATCCCACCGAGAATTGTGACCCTGCAGGCCCACTCTGCAGATGAGGAAATTGAGTCTTGGAGAGAGCATGCCGGGGGCCCTAGGTAAGGCCCCTTGCCTTGGTCTGCTGTAGCCGCGCAGCCGTGCAGCCTGCTGCTCTTCCTCCTTGCATGTGTAAGTCACTTGTCCTTGCTCACATTGTGAGTCCGGCTTTCCCTGAAAACTGCTGGCCAATCCCAGGGTCCCAGGGACCAGCATTACAGAAAGGGCCCCAAGAGCTTTTGGCAGTCCCTGAAATGGTCTGACCAGCCAGGCCTTTCCAGGGCCATCTGTGGCGTGGAGGACTGTCTGAGACCTCCACGAACTCCTTTTCATGTTTTCATTTTGTTTGAACCCAGCTCTCTGTCCTCTTACCACCTCTGCATTCAGACTCCAAGCCAGCATCGTAGTTGGCCTTTCTAGAGAAACTGCAGTGGCGAAGACAGCCATACCGAGAGGTCAGGGGGAACTGGATAGTCACACAGCCTCAAAGAACCCTACTGGCCGTTCTTGGGCCCCAGTGGACATCACTTAACCAAGTGACCATGACCATGGGCAGCCTCACCCGTGGACCTCCTGCTTGGATTTCTGAGAAAGACACAGGCTCACCAAAAAGGTTTAGCGAAATCTGATCACAAGGCAACAATCAGACAAATAAAAACTGAGGGACATTCTGCAAAATACGCAGCCTGAACTTTTCAAAACAACTCAAGTGTCGTGAAAACAAAAATGAAAAAATTAAGGCTCGGCGCCTGTACTCAGTGGTTACACCAGGGCTGGCAGGTTCAAACCCAGCCCGGGCCTGCCAAACAACGACAACTACAACAAAAAAATAGTGGGACCTTGTGGTGGCGGCCTGTAATCCCAGCTACTTGGGAGTCTGAGGCAAGAGAATCCCTTAAGCCCAAGAGTCCGAGGTTGTGGTGAGCTGTGACACCATGACACTCTACTGGGGGCGACATGATGAGACTCTGTCTCAAAAAAAAGGTGGCAATTGTAGGGGAGGGTTTATTTCTAGATTAATGGAGAAATAACCTATGCCCTTTGTGAGCCTTCATTGGGTCTTGGATTTTTTTCTTAAGTTATAAAAGATATTTTGGAATAACCTGGAAAGTCAAGGCCATGTATCAGGTGTTACTGAATTAGTTGTGTGAGGTACACTCATGGTGCTGTGGTTACAGAAGACAAAGTCCTCAGAAGATGTGTGCTGAGGTGGGGAGAGGTAAAGCTCAGGAGGTCACAACTTGCCTCCCATCAGTTAAAAAAAAGTGTGTGTGTGCATGGAGAGGGGAGTGGGAATATATACAAATGAGGAAAATGGAAACAATCGATGTTTAGGTCAAAGAGTATGTGGGTGTTTACTGCTATTCTGATTTTTTTCAACTTTCCTGAGAGTTTTCAAAATAATAAGTTGGTCAGAAAAAGAAAATGGGAGACTTTCTCGGTCACCTGTCATCAGCTCAACGTAAAGCTAGGATTCATTAAACGTCTTCCTTCCTGGGGGAAGTCATCCCCACATCTTACTTCTCTGCTCCCATGAGAAAGTTTGGGCATGGCTTTATAATGCCCCATGCTTCAGTTTCTTTAGATACAAATCCGGGAGATTTGGTCAAGGTCACACACAGACCAAGTGCAAGTGCAGGAGACCAGAGGGACCCAGACTGTGGACTCACAGCCTGGACCCCGAGTCCTGTGCTCTCTCAGCTGCTGGGCTTCCCTTCTGAGTCTGGGGTGCAGTCAGACCGTTTCTGAAGCCTGCTCTCCTGAGAGTTGGGGATGCCAAAGGTCCCGGGGCACCCCAGCTAAGCTCTGCCTGCCTCCCGCCACAGTAAAGGAGCCACTGCAGCAGCCGGGATTCCCAGGGCCCCCCTCTAGGATGTCAGCTCCATAGGGATTGGCTGTTCATGGATGCAGTCGCTCCTGATTGGACAGTGGCAGGTGCAGAGCGAGGAGGTGGGCTCTGGCTGATCGGATCTGCCCATGTGTCCTGAAATGCAAAGCGGGGGTGATAGGGAAAGCTCACCACCCTCTCCCTGGGAGGTAGTGGGCTTGGCTGCTGGGCATCTGGGCAGGAATGAAACAAAGGTGCTCTTGGTGAGCTGCTGTTCCTTGTAAAATGGTCATCAGAAGGTGTCCAGCTCTTGCCTGTGACTGTGTCCTAGGGAGCTGGCTGCTGGCATGGAGGTAGCCTGACCCGAGGGTCAGTACTTCTTAGAGTCTGGTGTAGGTGTCGGGAGTGGGTCAGGTGGCCTCCCAGGGACACCTCTCTAAGTGTGACCAGTGGTGCCTGTCCTCCCTGCACCTGTAGCTGCCCCGAGCACCCCCACTGGACAGAGCGGGCACTGCACCATCCAGAGAGAGCCGCCCTGGCTCCACAAGCAGGCCCTGCCGCTGGTGTCCCCCTCCCTCCTCTGGGGTGTGCTGCCTGCAGTGACAGGCCGGTGAGGCCCAGCGCCTGTCTGGTGCCCTCCCTCCGTGGAACTTCAGCAGGCAGGGTCGCAGAGGCAGTCATCCAGCTCTCCATCCATTCATTCAACAAATGCTTGTTGAATATCTGTCTGCTGGTGCCAGGCACAGCGGGGAGCACAGAGGACAGAACTCCTGCTTCCACAGAGCCGGCATCTTGGTGGGGAGACGAGCAGGGAAGTACTGGAGGTATGTGAGCAGGCGAGAGTACTAGGGAGAAGGGTCTGCGGCACGTGGGGAGACACGGCGAGATTTCCAGTAGGTGTCCAGGGAAGACCTCCGTGAGAAGGTGACCTTGGCATGACGAGGCAAGGAGGAGTTCTCCCCAGGTCCTGGGGGTCAGAGACTGAATTCTGGCATGAGGAACTGCAGACTCCTAGGGCAGGATGTGGTCTGCTGGGCTCTCAGACCCCCAGGAGACAGCATGGCTGGGGCAGTGAGCAAGGGCCACTGCAGGGGTGAGCTCGGAAGGTCAGACAGCAGGGCCTGGAGGCTACTGTTGAGATTTGGGCTCTGACTCTGGATAGAATGGAAGCCACTGGAAGGTTGTGAGCAAAGTAATGAGATGGTCTGACTTCCATTCTACAAGGCCCTCCTGGCCCTCTGAGCAGCCTGTTGGGGTAAAGGTGGAGGCCAGGAGGCCTGTGGGAAGCTGCTTTGAGGACCAACAAGAGGGGCAGGCGGTGGCCTGAGTTGCACGGGTTGGAGAATGGGATCCCGGTCCAGTGACGATTGCATGTGGGATGTCGGGGGAAGAAAGGAGTTGGGATGACTCCGGGAAACTTGGGCTGAGCACCTGGGAGGATGGGGGCTGGTGGATGGGGGAGAACAGCCCATGGTCTGCTGGGAGCTCTGTGTCCAGCACGTGGACCTGAGGCCCTCGTTCCACGCCCTTGTGGACACTCTGCAGGCAGTGGAATGAACAAGTCTGGGGCTCAGGGGTGGGGATGTAAACGTGGGGTGTGCATAGTGACAGCTGAGAGCCAGGAGACGGTGGAAGTCCAGGAGGCTTCGTATGGATGGAAAAGAAAAGTGGTTCCTGGTCTGAGCCTGGGAGGCACCAAGGTAGAGGCCTCAGAGATGAGCAGGAAGCAGCTGGGGGCTGAGAAAGGGCGGCCAGACAGGTGGGAGAACTGGAGAGCATGGGGGCCTGGGGGCCAAGAGGACCTCAGGCAGCACCACCGTCACCCCAATTCCATGGGCATCATCAGACTTAGCAACAGGGAGGTCACTGCGACCTTGGTGAGAGTGGCTTCCACTGAGTGGGGGCGGGGGGAGGCTGATAGAGTGAGTTTATGAAGTGAGAGGAAGAGAGGAATTGCAGAGGACAGTAAGGACAGCTTGAGGAGTTTTCCTGTGAATGGAAGGAGAGAAAATAGGCCAAAGTGGAGAAGGAAGGGGTCCAGGAAACTGTGCTTTTTGTTTTCTGAGATGAGAGAAGCAGTAATGTGTTGTATACAGGTACGGGGCGTCGTGGAGGAGGAGGGGCTGCAGGACGCCCTTGCGTGGGGTGTGGATGTCGTGTGGCCAGTTCCCTGGTTCTCTGCGGGAGGGAGGCAGAAAGCTCAGGGTGCTGGTTGCTGGGGGTGGGTCTGGGCAGGCTGGCTCCTGCTCACTCCTGTTCGCTCAGTGCTCTAGGAAGCGGCGAGATCAGAGGTGAGAGAAGGGAGAAGTGTTGGTGATTTCAGGAGTTGCGTGGCAGGTGTTCCCTTGGGAGTAGGAGAGAGAGTGGCCCAAAGCAGCAGTCAGCAAACTTTTCCCATAAAGGGCCAGACGGTGAATATTTTAGGCTCTGCCAACCTGCCAGTCTGTGCTGCAGCTGCTCAACCCTGCCAGTGCTGTAGCTCAGAAGCAGCCTCAGGTGATTTGTAAAGAAATGGCATGGAGATGTTCTGATAAAGCTTTATTTACAAAAAAGGTGGATGGGGCCTGCTGGTCTAGGACCCAGCCTCCAGGCCAGAGGCTCTGAGTGTAGACCCTGAGCCCACACATTCACCTTTACTAGGGCCCTACCCCACATCCGTGGAGCCAGAGCCTCTTGGTCTCCAAACTTTTTCAAGTGTTAGATGAGTTTGAGATTCCAGAATTCTAGAAGTTAAATACCCCTGAGTGCCACCACTCGGCAGGCGCACCCAGGGAAAACCAAAGAGGAGAGGGCCACACACCCCATTATGGGTACAGGGATCCCAGCCCCCAGCTCCTTCTGCAAGCCTGTGTGAGGACATCCTGCCTCCCATTCTCCCCGTGGCCCAGTGACCACGTTCGTTTACATGTCCTCCATGCAGGACTCCCTGGCGTTGGCCAGGATGATGGCTCTGCTCCCTGCAAGCCTATGCCTGGTGCTCTGTAGCACCCTCCATTCTGTGGCCAGTTTCCCGCCTGTGTCCCCAAGACGCCTGGGTGTGCCTTAGGGGCAGGGACTCTTGCTCATGCAGTAACCCTGCAGCACTTGCACACAGTAGGGCCTCAGCCAGCGCTTGGTGTGTTGAGGAACATATACCGTCCTCTGCCTGAAAGCACACCAGCTTTTTAATGACCTTAGCCAGATGATTGGATTTCCTGCCTCAGTCACCTGTGAGGACAAAATGAAGTGAGCTCAGGGAGGGTTGGCCCTCAATGAGCCCCCTGCATTTTGTCCTCACAGGCCCAGCCCCAATGCCCGGGGCTTGATATGCCCCAAAGCTGGGTAACCAGCACTTTCTGCAGAAGAGGTGGGCAACCAGCCAGCTCAGGGCCCAGAAGTGCCGGGTCCATCAGCGACTCAGGGCTCTGTAGCTGAGTCCTGCTGTCCTGCCAGTGAGGGGTGTACAGTGCAGACCTGGGCAGGTGGGAATCTGGTTAGGGCCTCTGAGTACCAGTGGCCCCAAAGGAGCCACAGGAAATGGTGATCAGGAAGGCCTTCCCTGTCCATCCAGGTCTGCCTCTCCAGGGGCCACCCCACTGGACAGGACTAGTATGAAACGAGTGTGTTGGAGCCCCATGGGGAGAGGTTTGCCCAGGGTCACATCACTGCAGTTCCAGGAGTGCCCCCAATGAGCCAGGAGATGGGTAAAAATCAGCCAGGCGTCTGCTGCACTTATCACGAGGATTTAATAAGCGCATTGTATTTCACTCGTGACTCCATTCTCTGTGAGGTTCTTTATGAATAAAACTCCAGGGGACCCTCACCTGTCACTTGCTGTGGGTTGTCATGGTGGGGAATCTTTGCTATGTTTTCTGAACCTGTTTTTCTGGCAGGTCCACACACACACAGGCTCCCACCCCTCATCCTGAGGAGACCCTGGTTATTAGCAGGCAGAGAGTGGCGGAGGAAGCCAGCTTCCTGGGGACTGCTCTGCAGAGGAAAGCAGCATCAGCTGTCAGAGCCTTCCAGATCAGACTTGACTCAGCCTCAGGTTCCCCACCAGTTTCTAGGGCCATTTGTGAGTGGGACAGGTCATATTTTGTGTGGTTTTGTTATTAGAGATGGGGTCTTATTCTGTCACCCAGGCTGGGGTACATGGCGCAATCATTGCTCATGGCAGCCCTGAACTCCTGGGCTCATGCAGTCCTCCCACCTCAGCCTCCTGACCACAGGGCCTATGGGCAGACACCATCAGACTCAGCTAATTTTTTTTATTTTCTGTAAGATGGGCTCTGGCTTTGTTACTCAAACTCTTTTTTTTGAGACAGAGCCTCAAGCTATTGCCCTGGGTAAGTGGCATCACAGCTCACAGTAACCTCCAACTCCTGGGCTCAAACAAGTCTCCTGCCTCCGCCTCCCAAGTAGCTGGGACCACAGGTGCCCGCCACAACGCCTGGCTATTTTTTTTTGGTTGCAGCCATCATTGTTGTTTGGTAGGCCCGGGCTAGATTCAAACCCGCTACCTTAGGTGTATGTGGCTGGCACCTTAGCCACTTGAGCCACAAGCGCCGAGTCTGTTACTCAAACTCTTGTGCTCAAGCGATCCTCCTGTCTTGGGCTCCTGGAATACCACCCTGCCTGGATTGTGTTCTGAGCCCAGACGATCCCTTTGCCCAGGGCTACAGGACCATGTGATTTTGCACGGGGGGACCCTCACACTTCTAGCCTCCAGGCCTGTTCAAGGGAGCTCACACTTGAAAGGGAGCTGGGCTACCATAGACCCGTGTGCTGACAGTAAGGGTGGCTGGTATTGTCTGGGGAGTGGGGAGGGATCACGCAAGCAGCGGGCCCACTGAGGAGGGCTGTGCTAAGGGCACCACAGAGAGAAGGAACTGCCAGTGCAGGGACCCTGGAGGGAGTGAGAATGGCCTGCTGGATGAGACTGCGTGGCTGGGCCTGAGCAGGGGCAGAGGTGGGAGGGGGAGCAGTTCACTAAGGGCCTGGGTCACTGTGTGCGAGGAGGAGGGTGGGAAGGACAGTGCTGCCAAGACCAGATTTGTGCTCACATAGAAGCCCCAGGCTGTGGGTGTGGTGAGGGGAGTGGGGCTGAGCAGGGGAGTAGTTTGGATGCCACCCAGGGCTCCAGCAGAGGCTCGGCAGGGGGCGGTGGGGGAAGAGGAGGACAGCAGGGTGTTGGCCCTCATCCTCACCATCTACTGCTGCTGTAACAAATAACCACAAACTTAGCTCCAAACAGCCCAATGGGTTACAGTTTCTGTGGGTCAGGCATTCAGGTAGAGCTGGGCTGGGTCTGCTGCTCCAGCACCCCCCCAACCTCCACCAGCCCCAGACTGAGGTCAAGGTGCTGGCCAGGGCTAGGCTTTCATCAGAAGCTGCCACTGAGGAATGATCTGCTTTCTGACTCTCCCAGTGGCAAATGGGCTCCCCCGGGATGCTGTACAGATGACCCTTGACCCCCTTTGTTTGAAGGACTCACTTCTGAGCTACTGGACCAAGAGCTCAGCTCCTGTTGGCCAGAGGCTGCCCTCAGTTCCTGCCTCGTGGGCCTCTCTAGCAAGCCAGCTAGAGCCAGGGAGGGAGTGGCCGCCAGCAAGACAGAAACCACAACCTGGGTCCCTCCTGCTGGTTAGAAATGTCACCAGCCACACTGGAGGGGAGGGGCTGCAAAGGAACTGGAGGCTGTGATGGACTGGACCAGGGCCAGGGAAGGTGTCAGGATGACCCTGGGGTACAGCAGTGTCACTGCCTGGGAGGAGAGGGCACTGGTGCCCTCTGGGCTGTCCCTTCTGCACACTGTGGGCAGCAGAAGCCTCTCCTAGGGTTTTAGAAAAGCAGTCAGGGAGGTGCAGAAGGACCACAGGCCACTTCAGATGGCATAGTGAGGTGTGGGGGGGAATCTTCATGGTCATTGTACCTGGCCACCAGCCCTGTCTGAGCCTGTCTGGTGAGGGGTGCACAGATGCCCTGTGAACTCGGCCTGCTGGGCACTTACAATCATGGGGCCTCCTGGCCAAACCTATTCGATCTCTTTTAACCACCACCTTCCTCTTCCTCATTTTTCTTTTCTTCCAGAATTTTCTGCCCGTGAAAAACCGAGCAGGTCTGGATAAGTGAGGCCGGCTCCATGTATCCAGAATCGACAACGGGCTCCCCAGCACGGCTCTCCCAGCGGCAGACGGGCTCCCCCGGGATGCTATACAGGTGACCCCCGACCCCTGCCCCAGCCCCCTCCCAGGGTCCGTCCTGCCTCTGAGGAGGGGTCCCCAAGACTGCTGCCCTCCTGTTGGGAGGAGGGAAGCACCAAGTGGGGCCCACGGGCTCTGCCTGGCATAGGGCTGAGAAGTGCACACTGGTGACCATTTTCTCCTGGAAAGGGACAAAAGCTTTAAAAACCAGTGGGAGAGAAACAGCGAAGCTCTTCCGGTGGGATTGAGCCAGGATAGACGCCTTTCTTATGCCTGACTCTCCTGAAACACTTTGCCCACAGGTGACAGAGAGACCCGAGAGTGCACACAGGGCCCTTGCCTACATCCTGTACCACACGCTCCCCACACCTTGGCTTGTGTGGCCCCTGTGATCCCCTAGTGTGCCCAGCACCCCCAGTGCCCCAAGCCAGGCTCAAAGCCTTGCAGGCCTTTGGGTACCACATCTGCCCACTTTCGCAAGCCCAGAGAGGTGGGGGCAGCCAGATGCTCACAGGGCACCCCTGACTGCCTCCTGTGAAGGCCACTTGCAGACACAGACCTGGGCGTTCCATTTGCACAACAGCCACCACTGAACAGCAGGGCCAGCCATGGAAGGCTCAGAACAGAGCACAGAACCTGTGAAGACTAGAGCATGGGCAGGACCCCTAGATCATTGTTAAGCCCAAACCAAAGCTGGTGTCTATGGACACTGCAGAGGAGGGATGGGCATGGGCAGGTTCACCAGCTCGTGGGCTAACCTGTGCTCCTGGCCATGAGGTTTCAACCATCATCCTGGGCATTTTATGAAGTCTGTTAGAGAATGCTATAGGGCCCTCGCCCAGGTTCACGTGGTTGGAAATAGGGCCAGGCGTGGAAGGTCCCCGCATCCAGTAGGAACGGGCTGGGGCTCCACACATGGCCGCCCGGTGGCGCCGCTGCAGAGCGTTTGGTGCTGGCTGCGGAGATGGCCCGGAAGGCGGCGGGCGGGTGAGGCTGCAGGTGTGGGTGATGCTGCCTGAGCTGCACTCCTGGGGGCTGGTGCCAGTTGTGGACTGTCTCTCTTCTCTCCCTCTCCCTTTTTTTTTCTCTTTCCTCCATTGCTGTCCGAAGTACTCGGTATGGGAGTCCCAAAAGACAGCTCCAGTTTTACAGGTAATGAGTCTTCGTTCTTCTAAAGCCCAGCAAGCTGAGGCAGGGGCGTGGGTGGGAGGTCTGTACCCACCCCCAGCAGGTGCTGGTGTCTTCTCTGAAGCAACACCACCCACGCACCCCCCCTCCCCCGGCTCTGCTGACCACTGTCTGTGCTGTCCCACAGAGCATGATGCAGCGTCCTGATGAGACATGTGATGTCGGGTGTGTGGTTGTGTTAACCTACTGGGAGTTTGCTTTGATTTGAGCAAATGGACTGACACCTGCTTAGCACTCTGTCCAACTCGCCACTGAACTTCACTCATGAGGCCGTGGGAGAGGCCTGCCTGCCGTCGCGGGCTGGGGCTCTTTACTCATTTTCAGAGCAAAGGACGATGTGGTGAGCCCTTTGTGCCTCCCTTTGCCTGTGAGTTTGAGCTGATTTGGAATTCACAGAGCTCTCAGGGTCAAAGGCCTTCGTGGAGGAGGGGGGGTATACTTCCAATGGGACTTGGAATGGGGGGTCACGGTGTCATTGCACTTCCCTGTGGGGGTTTTCCTGGTGAGAGGACGTGGCTTCAGGAGGCCCAGGCTTACGGCCCAGCCTGTCCTCCCTCACTTGTAAGTAGGAGACTCATGTTCTTGGTGCCATCTCTGATGCCAGGAAGTAGAATGTCAGAGCTAGACCCGCCGGTCAGCGAGCTCCCCAGCCTGGGGCTCACAGGTACTCACGCAGCTCTCGGCAGCAGGCCCTCCTGGGTTTGGGGATCTTGGTGTCCAGGCCTGGGAGGTCTCTGCTGGGAACCAGGATGGCAGCACTTGGGGGTGTTTGATGCTGATGCACCAGCTGGGAGTCGCGGGCAGTGGGTGCGAGTACTGACCCTGGGTCCCACAGGACTCTTCCCTCTGTGCTAGCCTCGGCAGCCCTGAGGGTGACCGTGGGCCAGAGCACTCATGCCCATAGGCTGCCCTTTAGCACTTCCTGGGAGCTTTTGCTCCTCCAATTCTGATTCTACTGAAATTTTGGCTAGATATGAACTTGGGCTTGCAAATCCACTGTTTACTGGATGAAATATTTGCACCCTAACGTACGATGGTGCAGCTCACCCCACTGAATGTATGTACTTGTCCCAGGGTGTGACCAGCAAAGCCAAGTAAGTGCACACCTAAACGGCACCCTCACAGAGCCCAGGGCATCTCGGTCCTTGGCAGGGAGGGGTGAGGTCGGATAAGCAGACAAAATTGTCAGGTGTAACTGTGGGGAGGTGTGTCTTCCACCCCACTCGCTCCCTCAGAACCCCATGGGTTCAGCCTGTTGTCCACCCACCAGGGACCCTCTGGATAAAAACCCAGAAGTTCCGGAGACTCTCAGCCTTGCAGCTCCGTGTCCCAGTGCCCACAGGTGCTGGCTGTCCTGCCCTATGGGTCCTGGGGTAGACTCTTCACATGGACATGCAGGTGTATGTTGTGGCCTCTCGTGATGACCGCTAAGAGCTGGGATCTTTGTTGACAGACTGGGTGCCACTCCCAGTGGGGCACCCCTGTCACATAGCACTAAACTTGGCTATCCGGTAATTTATTAAGCCTCTAGCAGCCACAGGTGTTCAAAGTGTGTGCCCCACACCCAGGCAACTCCCAGGGAGGAAGGGAGGAAGACCTGTTATCAGTCAGCTGGCCACCAAATGCTGCTTAACAAACATCTCCCAAACTCAGTGCCGTGCAACTGTTACCATTTCTTTCTGCTGTGTCTGTGGCTGACTAGAGTCAGCTCATTCAGGCTGGCTCTGCTGAGTGTGTCCCAGGCCACAGGTTGGGTCCAGTTGTTCTCCATCCCAGGCACATTCTTCCCCTGCCACAAGGGCCAGAGGGAGACCAGAAGCATGCAAAGTCTCCTAAGACCTGTGCTTGGGACCAGAACACTGTCACCTCTGCTCACATGCTTTTAGCCAAAGTCAAGGAGCAGGAAAACATATTCCCCTTACCAGTGGGAAGAACTACAAAGTCAGGGCAAAGGTCACAGGTACAGAGAGAGGCAAGGCACTGGGAACGGCCACATGATCTACTCCAGACCCTGAATAACACTGACAGTATCTGGGAGGCAAAGTACATCCCAGGAGAAGCCCAAAGAGCTGAGGGGTGGCCACAGCCTGCTGGGAGAGTGAGAAGGTTCATGCAGAAGGCACCCAGGGGTCTTTGAGCTGGACCTTGCAGGCTTCAACACAGAGATTAGGAAGAATATTCCAGCAGGAGTTTCTAGTAGGAGCCCAAACCACAACTTGGAGGTGCACCAGAGAGCAGGAAGTGGCAGCTACTCAGACTGAGCCGTGAAGGATATGACGGAGGGTGTGAGAAGTAGATTAGGGTCAGATCAGAGAAGGCCTTGAATGCCAAGGGCAGGGGCTTCAGGGGACACTGGGGAGCCATCTGTGGAATGGGGACAGGGCAGGGGTCAGAGCCTTCTAGTAATGAGGAAGCCTGGTAGTGAGGGGACCTGAGTGTAGTGAGGCCAAACCCCAGGAAAGGTGAAGATGGCCAAACTGCAGGGCATGTCCTTGGGCTCAGCCACTCAGGGGCAGGTGCCAAGTTGTGGAGCAAGACAGAGGGAGCAGTGCCCTGGGGGAAGGGGGGCTCCATGCAGACAGACAG
>NW_003852462.1:3672300-3736024 GCF_000181295.1 Otolemur garnettii
AGGGGGGCTCCATGCAGACAGACAGAGCAGTGCCCTGGGGGAAGGGGGGCTCCATACAGACAGACAGCAGTGCCCTGGGGGAAGGGGGGCTCCATGCAGACAGACAGCAGTGCCCTGGGGGAAGGGGAGCTCCATACAGACAGACAGAGCAGTGCCCTGGGGGAAGGGGGGCTCCATGCAGAGCACTTAGGCTCACTGGCAGTGAGGCTTGGGATGCTGGACGAGGGATACAGAGAGGTCAGCTGAGAGAGCAGGCTCATGTCTTTGGGGAAAAGCCATCCTAGGTCACTTGCTGAGGCCTGCCTGGGCCAGGCACCCTCACATCCCAGGTCCTCTCTTGGCTCCTGTCTCCCCTACCTTCTACTCTGTGTCTGGAGGACCAATTTCCTGTGCCACACCCCTCCCCCAGTGGCAGCCGACACACAATTGTCACAGGATAGACAACTCCACCTCCATCCAAAATCCCACACACACTGGTACACTCTCCTAGTTGGAAGATAATGTCACACTGAGACTTTTTTCTTTGCATCCTAGAATGACACACAGTCCCTTAGAGGTCACAAGTCTGGGTCCGGGGCTCAGCATTCAGCCTCTCCCCCGAGCGCAGCCTGGTTTGGTACCATCTCAGAGCATTTCCCAAACCCCAGGCCAGGACGTGTGCTGTGGCCAGCCTGGAGGGAGTGGCAGTGTGGTCCTGCCATTTATAGGTCCTAGCAGTCTAGGATATGCTGATGGGGGCACAGCTGTGCTGAGGGGACCAGGAGCATGTGCGTGTGCTGAGGGGAGGCCTCTCTAGACCCCATTTGCTGTGGGCGGCGGGCCCTGCATGGGCACCTGGCTGCCCCTCTGCAGGCACAGCTCAGAACTAGGGGCCTTAGGGGCTACAAGCTCTGTGCCCACTCAATTAACAAATTGCAAGGCCAGCCGCTTCCCTCCTGTGGTTCCCAGGGTGATGTGTCTGGCACACAGGAGCAGTGGAGGCAATGGGGAAGGGCTCGAAGGACCAGCAAGCCCCCTACAGGGGCTGCACCCCAACCCACCATGCCAGGCATTGGCCTTGCCAGGCTGCACCGTGAAACTGCACTTCCCGAGCCTTTAGAGAAAGAGGCACTCGTGAATAATTCAGCCTCCTTCGCTGATATGAAAACACCCTAATAGAGCTAATGGACTCGCCGCCTCCAAACTCCTCCGTGGTGGGACTCAGCTCATCCACCAATTGCTTCTGACGTCCCGTGGCGACACTCCCTAATGAAAAAGCCACACCAGGTCCGTAGAGCGCCTGGTGATCCCTAATACACCAAACCGCGGCCTTTTTACCAAGAGACACCCAGGGAGGCAGGTGAGTTGTCCCTTCGGCCCCAGGAAACGTCTTTGGGGGATACCACCTGGGGCAGGCATCCCCAGGATCTAAAATAACAGAGGACAATATTAGGGGGTTGCTTTTGGCTGATCTGGAATTAGAGCCTCTGCATTTTTTCAAAGAATTGAGCTTCAAGACAGAGCCGGCCCTGGGTAAACTTGAGATGACTGTGCCGGGAGAGTGGGGCGGGTGGGTTTCCTCCAGCCTGAGCCTGCTTGTCCCCCAGACCTGCCGCAGGAAGGCTGTTTCCCTGTCTGCACAGATGCGGGTTCACCATTGATTGCAATTCAGCATTTTTGCATTTTGCCAAGAGCTGTCGGGGAGGTTTGGTCGCTGCCCGAAAACTGTCCAGGAAGCACTTGCCTGAGGGAGCTGGGGCTGCTTGTGTTTGGGTCTTGGTTTGCTGACTGTCCCTGAGCAAAAATCATTTTGGTTCTGCGCTGATGCTATGCGGTGTGTTGTAGAGCCGCACACCGGAATGGTAACACCTTCCCCTCCATTTCTGCTTTCAAGAACTTTGGCTGGTGTCTCTGATATGTAGACAGATGTCGTCGTGGGGAAGAGTGTTCAGGGCTCCTCCTGGATCTCATGATTTGTGCTTCGTTGGCTTTCAGTGAGCAGATTGCATTCAGAAACTCCAGGTAGAAGACTCTTTAGGGAGGTAGGAGTTTCTGCTGACTTAATGAGGCTAACATCTTTGTTTCATTTTCCCGTGTCACGGTGTTAACGCACGTGAATTCCCCCGAGCCCCCCAGTCTACAAGAACAGATTTGCAAAAGGCAGGCCGTGGCCCAGGACAGAACTTGTAAGCACCACATAATTAGTGATGGCTACTGAGGAGGCAGCTTATTTTTCAGAAGACTAGGGTGGTCGGGGGTATCAGGGCACAGAGAACCTCACTCTGGAAAGCAGCCGGGATCTGTGATATTTCAAATCTGAGGTCGAGGTCACTATGCACTTGAGCTCAGGAGTTGCAGGCAACCCAAGGCAGGAGCCCCCTCAGTGCCTTACCTGGAGCCCCTCAACCAAGGACCTGACCCTGCTAGAGTCACTTTTGGAAAGGAGCCCAAGATGAAGGTGTGGGGGGGAGCTGGACTTTGACCTCTGCCCCTAGACAGTCCTGGGATAGCGCTGGTGACTGTCAGAGACCCTCTGCCTTCAGACACACCGTCCTTCCTCCCTCCCCAGGTCGTGTCCCCTCAAGTTTGCCAGGGTCCCTGCTATGCATGGCGGTGGACACTTCATGGCACTAGGCCTCTGCTCCTCACCCTCCCACCCTGTGCCAGGGACCACCATGCTTACCCACTCCCTCCTTCTCTGCCTGAGAGTCCCCTGGCCCTGCACCATGGGGACACACTCTCAGAAAGAGGCCTTAGGCTCCTTCCATGCTGCAGGGGACCCCACCCAAGGCCATGAGATGAGCTGCAAGGAAAGGGACCGATACCCTCCAGATCCTGGCCACCCAGCTGAGGGCTCACCAAGACCTGTTCTTACCTGTGCCCTTTTCCTTTCCCACCTGGGACCCCGGACTCTGCCCTATACCCATCCTGTCAGGAATACGTGCATTCTGTGGGAGAAGGGCCATTATTAACCTCTGTTTGTCCTAGTAAACATTCTCTAGTGATAGCTGGCATCTGCACGGCTCACTGGTCTCGCTCTAGCCCAGAGAGGTCCACACTGCCTGCGATGTGCATTTTTCTCTCCATTTATCATAAGTGATGTCATACCCCATGTCCCCCAAGAGGTGTGCTCCTGCCTACATCACCAGCTCCTGCCCAGGTGCCCTTGGCAGCCTGGTGCCACAGGCCTGTGCCCACCCACTTCCTAGACATGGAGAGGGAGGCTAGGAGCAGTCAGGGTGCCTGCCTGGGTCATGCTGGGACCCGGGCACTAAGCCACACGGTTGTCCCGCCCCAGGGCCTTGGCTACGTTTTCTGAGCCTGACCAGACTGGGGCTGCTTTTGTGGATAATGTCTTGAAAGCTAATGGCTATTGATCTCAGCCTGGCTGGGTCTGGCAGGAACATGCAAGTCTGAGGCAAGTCCTGCTTTCGGGAAGAGCCTGCAGCGACAGCCCCATCTGGCCTTCTCGAAAAACTACACCACCTCCCCTGCCCCGGGAAGTGAGGACAGGTCTTCACACACCTGCACAGGACTGGCCCGGAAGCTGCCTGATGTGTGAGAGGGGGGCAGCAGCCAGCAGACAGGGAGAGGGGATCCCAGGCGGTTTCCGACAGGTGTTCTGGGCCCCATTTTCTAAAACAAATCTCATCCTGAAGTTCAAGCCCCTCTGCCAGCTCCAGAATGATTCTCCAGGAAGGTGGAGCAGTCCATGCCAGGGCATCCCTACCTGCTTTAGGGCCCATCCCCTTGCCAAGGATAATCTAACTTGTTCTCTCATGGGACATAAGGTGGGGACAGGGCTGGTTGCTTCCCAGTTCCTAGAGCCAGGCCAGGATCTTGCTCTGTTGCTGACCCAGCTGAAGTGGTCTGTACTCTCTGCCTGGAGACCATGCCAGGGCCACTGTGCAGACATCAGGGGCAAGGCAGAGGATTTAGTCAGGTAGGGTGGGGGCTGCTAAACTGTAAGTTCCTTTGCCCCATACCTACTACTGTGTCCTTGTGGTCCAGCCACGGATTCACAGGGCACAGATACACAGCCACGATGCTGCCCTCACTGCTCACTTACACGCATGTGAATTAACTCCAGTGGTGGTATCTGGACACTTTTTTTAACTGATCACTATCTCTCAGGCCTCAGCCTCATTCTTGATGGTGACACAAGTCCCCACTGCACAGATGGACTGTCATTCATGTGACCAGTCCCCTTTTGATGGACATTCACATGGCCGTGTGCTTTTCCTCATTTCAGGTGACTCTTTAGCAGTGGTTCTTAACACAGAAGCTGAGATTTCCCCATCCCAACTAGCCCTGTTTCCCAGGCCACCTCCCCCTCCACCTCCTCACATGCACTTTGCTCAGTCTTTCACTAAAAGCATGAACCCCCAAAGATCTCACAGGGGCCCTGGTGCTGTAACAAGCAGGGACCTCACTGTGTGGATGGCCCTTGCCCTTTACAAGGCCATGAACGATCAGGGCCTTCCTGGGGTCCCCCCCACCCGTGCATGAGGGCGAGGTGTCTTCCTGGCTCTGCAGTAGAGTTTGCTTTCTCAGAGGCTTGTGCGCCTTCCCCAGGCCTGTTTTACCCTGAGCACCGTGATGTGGCACCTCAGTCACCACTATGGAATAGTGACTGGGGGGCTCTGGCTCAGCATGTGCTCCGTGCTCCGTTCTCACTTGGATGCCTCAGGGGTGGTGCCCCGCCTGGAATGTGGCTTTGCCTGTGCTTGTCCCGCCGCCAATGCAGGGGGCAGGGGAAAGTGGCTTAGCCAGAGTCCCCAGCACACACCACTCGAGGACTGGAGATCTCTAGCCAAGAACATTCACATCCAGGGCCAGGTCCCTTTCCCAGGCGCCAAAACCCACTGGCAGCAGCTCTAGTTGGAGGGTGTTGGGCTGCAGCCGCCCCTGCCCTGGGGCCAGCGGGCAGCCTGGGGCACTGGAGTGCCGGCACACTCTCTAACGGGCACTGTGTGGACAGCGGCAGCTCTGGGGGCAGGCGGCACCATGCTGTCCATGACCTACAGCGAGAGCCTGCGGAGCGTGAGCAGCAGGTGCCACTCGGACTGGGCCCTGCACCCCGTCCGCCAGACGGACACGCTGGAACTGCAGCGGCTGCGGGAGGTGCGGGCGGCAGCCCAGGCCAGGAACATGGAGAGCTTCCTCCGCATGCACGGCCTCTCCCTGGACGGCTGCACCGCACAGCGCACAGGCATGAAGTATCGGTAAGGGCTGGGCAGGGGGTGGTGCGGGAAGTCCAAGGTCAGCCCACAGAAATGTATAAAAGAAGAAAACAGAAGTCTTTACAGCCCTCTCCTATCCAGAGATAAGCACCACTGAGAGTCCGGTTGGTTCATGGGAAAAGAATGTAGTTTCTGGAGGGAACTTTGCAGAAGGGGCCGTCTCGCGCAATTGCCCACGTCTCTTGCAGCTTCATTGCAAACCATCAGTTACGAGGGGTTGACAAATGTGAGTTAGCGAAGATACCTTAATTCCACATCTGTAACAACAAATCCGTCTGGCAGCAGGAACAGAAACTTGGGGACCAAGAAGCGCTCCCCCCACCCCATGTCCCTGTGAGAGTTGGTTTTAGTAAGTGGCTCTGAATTGAGTCATCAAACTGTAACGATGATAGCAAAGGCTGTGAATTTAATGTCCCCCGTGTCCCCTAAATGGTGTGCTTATAGGTCTAAATTCTCTTGGAACCTCAAAAGGACGTCCTTTCCGTTCAGCCCACTGATCTTTGGGTTCAGCACCTGGGACAGCGCTGCAGCCGCCAGCTTTGTCCTCAGAAAGTCTCAGCAAGTGACCCCAGAGTGGGAGGGCTGCCTGGTGCTTTTGTTTCTTGATCCCTATAGACAGCAACTTTACAGCGTTATTTCCTGGGCCTGCCAGGACCCTTATCAGAGCCAAAGGGGACCCTCCCACCCAATCCTTGTAAGGACCCAGCAAATGAAAAATACAACATGCCCAATTCAATTTGACTTTCAGATAAACAAATAATTTCTATCTATACTTAAGTCTCAAGCAATATTTGGGACATAGGTATACTAAAAAGTGATTCTGTTTATGTGAAGTTCAAATTTAACTGGGAGTCCTGTATTTCATCCTTGACTTCCATCTGAGACAGGCCCCGGAGCTATCTGGCTGCTCTCTGGAGGAGGGTGGAGGCCAGGAAGGTTCTGTTGATGCTTTCTCAGGTCGACAGTGTGTCTGACCCTTCTGCCCAGTGAACATGTGGCTGTATTTAAAGAAACAAAACACTTCTGCTGTGAGTCCATTAGATGGCAGAGTTTTTAAGGCTTTGTATTCTCAACCCAGCTTTAAGGGAAGGACAAAGGATCAGCTGGTTTGGCCGTAACTGGAAGTCCTAATACTCCTAATGCTGGTGGAAATTTCTCAGGAGGGAGGCTCTGTGCCTTTGGGGGTGGTCACTGATACCTTTCCTGTATTCAGCAAGTGTTCGCTCAGTGCCGCCTTGGCAGCAGGCCCTGGGCGCTATCCTGGAGATGCACAGCCAGGATCAGAAGGCCCCACCCTCGAGGCAGCTGTGTCCTGGTGTGGGAGGTAGAGGAAAGGCTGACACTCAGGTGAACACCTTCCAGTAGCCACAGCTGTGGAGCAAAGCGAGACGATGGAGAGGGACCAGGGTGGCAGGGAAGCTGAGACAGAACCATCTGAGAGAGGCACCGTCTGAATATGTAGGAAAGAGCCTTCCAGGCCAAGGATCAGGGGGCATGTCGGAGGAGATGAGAGTGGGCCCTGGTGGCTGGCTGGGGTGAGGATGGTGGTTGGCACCTGGGAGGAGGCAGGAAGGGACTGCACCTTGTCCTCCAAACTCTGGAAGACCCCCACCTCCCCCAGCATAGATAGGCTCTATGATGGAGGTGGGTATCCTCCCCAAATCCATGAGCACCCTGACCTCAGAATGTGCCCTTATGTAGAAATAAGGGTCTTTACATTTGTAATCAGTCAAGGTAAGATGAGGTCATCTGGATTAGGATGGACCCTAAATCCAGTGACTGATGCCCTTATAAGCAGGCCGTGTTGGCCAGCAGCGGCTCACACCTGTAATTCCAGCACTTCGGGAGGCTGGAGCATGAAGAGTGCTTGAGGCCAGGAGTTTGAGACCAGCCTTGGCAATGTAATAAGACCTCATCTGTACCAAATAAAAAAAAAAAATTAGCTGAGCATTGTGGTAGACACCGATAGTCTCAGCTACTCAGGAGTCAGAGGCTGGAGGATCACTTGAGCCCAGAAGTTCAAGGTTGCAGTGAACTATGATCCTGCCACTGCACTCCAGCCTGGGTGATAGCGTGAGATACTGTCTCTAAAACAAAAAACTCATGGGGATGGAGGCAGAGAGTGGGGTGAGGCATCTAAGAGCCAAGAAATGCTGAAGCTTCCCAGGAGCCCCCAGAAGCTGGAATAAGCAAGAACAGACTTTCCGGACAGTCTTTGGAGGGAGCACGGCCCTGCCAAAGCCCGGAGCTCAGACTTCCAGCCCCCAGACTGTGGGAGGACAAGTTTCTGTTGTTTTAAGCCACCCAGTTTGGGGTTCTTTGTTCTGACATCCCCAGGAAACTAACACATTTGCCCAATGCCCCGAGGAAATGTCCCTTCTTCCACATCTGAGACACCCTGGGGAAACTCCCTGTCCCACACTCCAGCCTCAGGCAGTTCCCTCTCAGCAGGGTTCATCCTGCTGCACCAGGCTGGGAGGTGAGGGGGCTCTGTGACTCCCTCCCCCGTTGGTACAGATCCCAGATAAATGCCACTCTATGGTTACATCTCCCGTCCAGGACTACAGTGTGACTCAGTTAAACTTGGTCTTAAATATTAATGTAAAAGAGATACCGCCTCGAGATACTAACTGCTCCAAGCAGCCAGGAGTCAGCAGAGCCAGGTCTGGGCATTTATCAGCTGCACTGAGCCTGCAGCTGGCCGGCTGGGTTGAGGGGGAGCCTTCTTATTAACTTCCTCACTTTTTTTTTTTTAACTATCTTCAACCCTTGCTGTTAAAAAAAAAAAAATGAGTTTTTAAATCCACACAGTCCCTCTGTGCAGAGCAGAGTGAGGGAGCAGGCCCAGCTCCCACCGCCTTCTCCATCTGGCTGTCAACCATGGGAGGGTCCAGAGGCAAGGCCAAGGCCCACACCACACCAGCCACACAGTGGCCCTTGGCTCAATCGTGTTTCTCCCCATGGCACTGGAAATGAACCCAACTCCCCACAAGGCCTGGCCTAGTCCCGACCTGCCTCTCTGAGGTCAAGGCAGACCTTCTCTTCCCACTCAGGGTGCATCAGCCACCTACACCTTCCTTCTCTCGCTCCAGGGACTGAGCTCACTGAGCGCGTGCCATCCTCAGAGCCCTTGGGCTCTCTGTCCCCTCTGCCTGGAGGGCACACCCCCAGATTTTCCAGTGGCTGGCTCCTTGCCATCATTACATTTTGGTTTGGTATCCAGAGTTTCTCCGAAGCACCCCAACAAGACTAATGGGTCATTCTCAAGCCCCCTCCTCCTTCTCTGCGGCCTGTCCTTCGTCCATCTACACCTTGAAAGCAAAGCTTTGTGTGTCCCCAGCACCCAGGATGTCTTAAGCCTCTGAGCAGGAGCTGGAGGGGGTCACGTGATGTCAGTCTCCCTCCCCTGGAATGTGTGTCTCGTTCCTGCTCATCCTTGACAGTGGGCAGACAGGACTAGATGCTGCATCTGAGCCTCTCTCTATAGTCCAGAGGTGGGTCGCAGGGAGCCCCAACAGCCCTGGGCCCTGACCCTTGTTCCTGAGCTTCCTGGCCGTATAGGAGTCCCGATTTCTGGCACCTTCTAACTCTGGATCCAGGAGGACTTAGCAGCAGAAAGTGTTGGCTGGTTGTCAAGTACATTGAGCTAGTTCTATCTACTAGCTCAGCTAACCATAGGAGGGCGCGTCCAGCCGGGCCAGCCCAGGAAGGGTTCCTGGGAGAGTGAAGGATCCAGTTGTATCTGAAATCACAGGTGGGGAGGAAGGAGCTGTGGGCAGGGAGAGAGGCAAGAGGAAATGGCAGAGGCTCAGAGGGTGAACCTGTCTCCCAAGCCAAGCAAAGGACAGTAGTCCACTTTGGGAATGTCCTGTGTTACTTTCCTGGGGCTGGTTTAAAACAGCAGAAACCTACTCTCTGTTTTGGAAGCTGCAAGGCCAAACTCTGGGTGTCAATTGGCTGTGCTCCCTCCACTGGCTCTCGGGGAGGAGCCTCCCAGCCTCCTCCAGCTTCTAGTGGTGGCCAGCAGTCCTCAATGTCCCTTGGCTTATGGACACGTCACCCCAGTCTCTCTTCACGAGGCCATTTTCCCCCTGTGGCTGGCTGTCCCCAAATCTCTGTCCTAATGAGGATACCAATCCTTGGATTTGGGACTACCCTGATCCAGTACAGTCTTCTCTTAACTTGATCACACATGCAAAGTCCCTATTTCCAAATTAGGTCACGTTCACAGGCACCAGGAGTTAGGACCCCACCGGAATTCCCACCTGCCACAGGCCCCAAAGGCTGACTCAACACCTTGAGTCTGGGAGGACATTACTGAGTGTCCTGGGAGGAACCAGCTAGCTGTGTGACCTTGGACAAGTCTCCTGGCCTCTCCATGACTCAGTTTCCTCATCTGGAAAGTAGAGACTATAGTCACTCTCCCACAGAATTGTCTAGTTAAGACTAGATAAGGTAGACAACTCAGAGTTTGGCTCTTGTGGGCAATAAAAATATCCCTTCCCCTTCCTGGGAAAGGCACCTTCCCACCCTCCTATAATTGTGCAGGTGTCTGGGCTCTTTCTGTCAGTCGCAGAGTCTCATCAGTGCAGAGTCACACTTGGAGATGCCACGTGGATGAGAGGGACCTGGAGGGGGCAGGCAGAGGAGGGCAGCCAGACCCTGGAAGAGTTGCCGAGTCGCACACAGGGCCTGGGAGGAAGCTGGTGGGCTCCATGAAGGCCTGTCCAGGACCATGGCTGGCAGCAGGCTCCAGGGTGGAGCCTTGCTGGACACCCCAGGCCTGGAGACTGCCCATACCTCTGTAGGTCCCCAGATCTCTCTCCAGCCTCGGCTCCCCTACTGAAGGGGAAGGGCTGCTGCCAGGAGAGGTGGGGGACCGAGCCCCTCACACCTGCAACCTGCTCCTGCATTGCCCCGTGTTTCCCACCTTGGCCTGGGGCTCACAGAGCTCACCTGCTTTTGTTTCTGTTTTAGAGACGGGTCTCACTCTGTTGCCCAAGCCAGAGTACAGTGGTGTAATCACAGCTCATTGTAACCTTACCTTTGGGGCTTAAGCAAACTTCCCCTCTCAGCTTCCCAAGTAGCTGGGACTATAGATATACACTGCCATGCCCAGCTAATTAAAAAAAAAAAAAAAAAAATTTTTTTGAGATGGGATCTAAATTGCCCAGTCTGCTGGTAAACTCCCAGCCTCTAGCAATCCTTCCTATTCAGCCTCCCAAAGCTTGAGGTTATGAGTGTGACCTGCCACACACAGCCTGGGCACACCTGCCAACATACAGACCCAGGTCTGGGGTATCTGTCCCAGGAGGCCCCCCACCTAGGCAAGGACAGAAAACATTATCTATGCATCGTGCTGTAGTGACCACTGTGGTAATTGCTGTGGCGATCGCTGTGGTGATCACTGTGGTGATCGGTGCAGTGACTTCGCCATACCTCAAAGGGCACATCTGAGGATGAAAATGGAAGAGGGCTGAGACGTGCCCACTTGGGGGGGGGGGGTGCACAGTTGCACTGTGAATGGCTGCAGCAGAGGCAAAACCCGCCACCGGGGGCCAGTTCACCTTTCTCCCCTTTCAGGGCCTGTAGAGTTGGGAGGACGTTGAGCAAGGGCTCCTGGAGAGCCAGAGGAGAACACAGGCGGTGTGACTGAAGGTGACCTTGTCCCAGCATCACCTGTGGCTTCCTGCACAGCCCTCTTGGCCCAACCACAAAACGAGCCCCGCTGAGGGGACAGGAGCTCTGGGCAAGGCCCCCAGGAGTGCACACATCCCACCAGGTTCTCCCTTCCCACTACATCCGGCCTTCCCCCTGTGACTGCCCAGGAGGCCAGCTGGGCAATCCCAGACACAGAGCCTGCCCCAGGGGTTCCCTGGCCTCTGCCCTCCTGCCTCTCTGCTCAGCAGGAGGAATCAACCCCAGGAGCCTTTCCCAGCTGCTAACTCCCTCTCCTGCTCACAGATGTGGCTGTGAACACAGGCCTTCTTGCAGAGCTGGCTCAGGCCTCTCCTGGGGACCCTTGCTTCACAGCCACAGTCTCTGAAGGGCCTGGTTGGCCCCTCCTCCAGGAAGGCCATAGGCCTGCTGCCCTTCCCTCTGAGAAACCACTCCACTGGGGCAGCCCCCCAACCCTTGAGCAGCCCCTCCCCTCCTTGGGCAGGGAGTCACCTTTGAGTACAAACCATGCTCCTTTCAGCATGGCCAGCCGGGACACACCTGGTACTCACTCCCAGGGGAGCTGGGGGAGGCCATGCTTGGAAAAGCTGCCTCTAAAACTCCTGCTCCAGGCCTGAGGACTCAGCAGCTTCCAGGGGCAGCTGCTAGAGCTCTGCCCCCCCCCCCCAACATCACCTGCTCCCTGAGTGGACTTTGTGAGATTCCCACAAAACCTACTGAAGGCAAATGGATGGAGGGGGCACTTCAATACGGGAGTGATCCTGTACCTGTGAGTTCAGGTATTAAAACCAGAGCTGGACATGCCATGGCCAGTTTCAGGCTATAGGAAGCCGGGCACACAGCGTTCCAAGCATTGCTTTGGGCAGGGTGGGCGTGGTCAGGGTGGCACCTCCAGACCACTTGCCCAGCCCTAAGTGCCTGTCACTGTCATCATGACGTCAGCACACCTGAGGATCCCGCAGTCCCACTGTGCGCAGCACTGCACCTGTCCCCCAAACCCAGGACTCTGAGAACAGGGCAGCAGAGGGAATCTTTCCTGTCCAAGAAGGAAATCTGGACCATCCAGAATCTTCATTTCAGCATGCAGGCCTGAGAAAGTGGAGGTGAGGAAGAGGCTGGCGCCTGGGGTTTTGTACATCAGAGTGAGAACCTTCTGTCCAGGGTGAAGTTGTCTTCACTGTCCTGAGTGACCGTGGGGGAGCAAGGGCCTGGGCAGGGAAGTGCCCAGGTACACGTAGGCCATTTCTGATACCAGAAACATCCTGAGCCGATTAAGCATTGCTGTCCCTGTCGCGGTGTGGCCTGGGCTCACACGAGAAGCCACCGGGCTTCTCTTCCTTGTTTTGTGTTATTTTAACCATCGTTTTATCCTGGGTTAAATAGTTCAAAGACAAACTGGAGGATGTTTTTCCTGATTACATGAGAAATATGCATCCATACTAGAAAAATTTGAAAAATACAGAAAAGTGCAAAAAAGACAGGAATCCTCCCAACACCCCCTCCCGGACGGGGCATTTGGGGCATCTCCTTCCTGGATGGGGGAGGTTTAATGCCAAGAGACACTTGCTAGGGGCTGTTTGGGGTGGGAAGGCCCCCTCCATATCTCCCAGGGACTGTCCCCTGGGTATGGATGTCCTGGGCTTCCCTTGTCTCGAACAATGTCATTGAGGAGAGATGATCCAAGATTCTGATTAATACAGAGCTGGCATTTGGACTAGATAATTCTCTGCTGTAGGGCAGTCCGTACCCCTACCTGCTGCTAGGAGCACCCCCCACTCAGCTGTGACACCAACAATGTCTCTGCACATTGCTCAGTGTCCTCTGGGGAAGGAAGCATTGGGGGCATCACCACTCCTGGGTGATGCCCCCCAATGCAGAGTTATCACATATGCACCACCCAGATGCAATATTCAGAGATTGCAATGTAGCATGCCTCACACCAAATTACTATGAGCTCTTTTAAAACATTGCTTCTCCCCCACACCAACCCAATTCCAAAAAGGATTATAGGAAACTTCCTTAAATTAATCTGCTACAGTGAAGTTTTTAAAATAAGTAATAGCAGATAAGGGAAATGGAAAGTAAGAGTAGCTTAGTAAAATAGATGGGTGGTAAAAAATACAGCAAATTCCCCCAGCAAGTGCCCAGACACGTTAACTAAAGAGGACTGCATGTTTCAGTCGGAGTTCCCAGTCAAGAGGGAAAATTACTGCTTGCTTAGAAGTTTAGTGTCCCTAAAATGTATATCCTTTGTTGAATTCCAGCTCACATCTGTCCAGCAGCTGCTCACGTTCCTTAGCATAATCAGGAACGTAAGTTAGTCTCACCGATTCAGTATTTATTGAAAGGCCACTGGGCACAGTGGATACACCAGATGACCACCAGCGACCGGGTCCCACCCCCCTGGTATCCGTGGGAAAAGAGTGGTCAGTGGCACAGGGAGAAGGGAGGAACTGCTTGTGTTGGAGGCCTGGCTTCCCCCGACATGTGCTGTCTGAGCTGCTGTTAGGTGAAGAGGAGGTCAGAGACAGGGTCAGGGAGGGCACCCCCACAGAGAACAGCAGAAGACCAGAGGCCTTTAAGGCAGGTGGCATTTGGGGTGACAGCTTTATTGAACTGTAACTCACATGCCGTACAATTTTCCTGTTTAAAGAAACCAATTCAGGTGTGACTCATGCCTGTAATCCCAGCACTCTGAGAGGCCGTGGCAGGTGTGCTTGAGCTCAGGAGTTAGAGACCAGCCTGAGCAAGAACGAGACCCCGTCTCTGCTAAAAATTGCAACCCAGGGCAACAGAGTGACACTGTCTCAAAATGAAAGGAGGAAAGGAGGGGAAAGAATCCAATTCAGTAGTTTTTAGTATTCACAGAGTTGTGCAAAAATTGCCAAAATTGCTGTTGAAACATTTTCATCACCCCTGAAAAGAAACCCCATATCCTTTACCGACCACTCTGCCCGCCCCTCCCCCGGCAACCAGTAATCCACTTTCTGTCTCTGTGAATTTCCCTGTTCTGGGTATTTCGTGGCAGTGGACTCATACGGTACACTATGTTTTCAGCAGCGTGTTGTCGGAACTTTGTTCCTTCTTGTGGCTGAGTGACATTTCATTCCTGTCTGTACCACCATTGTCCGTCCGCTTGTCAGTGGGTGGGTGTTTGGGCCGTTCCCACTGGCACTGTTGTGAATGGTGCCATGTGGAGGTTCATGACTGGGTCTTTGTCTGTTTTCAGTTCTCTGGGTTCGTACCCAGCAGGGGGATTGCTGGGTCACGTGGTGAGGCCAGTGACATTTTACACTGCGGTGACTAAGAGTCTTGTGAATCTCACTTAACTTGGTGTTGCTGAAAGCACCCCATCTGGTTAGGAGCGGCCTCTGAGGAGCAGGGAGACACCAGCCCTGATGGGATCCGGGGACTTGAGTGGAGGACCTGCACGTCTCACTAGGCCAGCACGGGCATATCACTCAGAGCAGGCATGACCTCGCTGGCTTGGACCAGAGCCACCACTTGCCCAGGCCCGAGTGGGGCCTAGGACTCTGGATTTGTGATATCCCACCATGCCCGATCAGAGGCTGAGCGACCCTGCTCTGGACAGTGGGCAGCATGAGAGCAGATACCTCCGCAACAGGCACACAGTAGGTGCTCAAATGCTCTTTGAACAGATAAACGTAATCCTCTTTATAAAAAAGAGTTGGTATTTAAAGATTCTGTGAGAGTCTGAGTGAGTTCCATTTTGGCTCTGGCTTTGCATATTCAGAGAAGTTCGGATGCTGCAACCTTCTCCTGTTCACACCATATAAAGAGCCCACAAGCAGAGAGAAGTGTCAGGGGCTAAAACTTCCCTGAGCCCCAGGAGGAGACCAAAGGCAGAATCTTTACCATCTGTGGCCTCCTCCACAGACCTGTGAGCTCCCGGCAGGCTAGAGCCTGTTGTCCTTAAGTCCTGGTGTCCAGCCCTAAGGAGGAGCTCAGCCCGCTCATGAGGTCAGCCCTGCCCTCACCCGAGAGACTTGGGAAGGGCATCAGCCTGCCTGGAGCGCAGGGGCCCAGGCCATCCATTCCTGTTGCTTAAGTGGACAGCTGGCTCACTGGCCTCTAGAGGTGCGTCTGTGATCTGTCAGGGTGTCTTTGACAAAGGCATCGGCTCTGCCCTCCCGGACCTCTGTCTCCAGGCCCAGGTTCCACCCTCAGGGGCTGACTCCTGCTCCCAAGTCAGGTCCAGGCTGGTGCAGAGGATACAAGGGTGACACTGACCTTCCAGGGGAAGGACTTCAGGAGACTGAATTGGAGCAAAGTTTATTCTCAACTTTTAACTTCTGTGGCAAAAGGCAGGGCAGTGGATTATGAACGTCTTCTCTGGGCTGTGTCAGGAGCAGGGGGTGGACAGCCCGTGGGTATGAGGGTCCCCACAGAGCTGAGCTGGGAGGGACGGAGGGACGGAGGGAGCAGCTCTGTGGGTCACACCCTTCCTTTTGTCAGTGGAGGCCCAGAGGCCCACAGAGGGCAGGACTCCACCTACGATCACACAGCGCAGCGACAGCAACAGCAGGCGGCAGCCAGACCCCGGCACCTGCCTCCCCACCCCAGTACCCACTGCTCTTTCTCGGCCCCTCCCGCGGGACAAGAGGTGACCTAGGAGGCAGCCTTGGCCAGGCCCCACCCTGCAAGGTTGAGGGGTCAGAGGGCAGAGCCAGCCCCTCCAGACGCTGAGGATGGGGCACCGTGGGCAAGGGGCTTCGCTCATTCAGTCACTCATTGCAGAGAATGTACTGAGCACCTGCTGTCAGCTAAGTACTGTGCAGAGGTTTCTTTCCTTGGGCCGTCTGCAGCATTCTTGCCGAGATGAATGGTCTCTTCTCCACACTTCTGGTGATTTGGCTTCTCCTTGTGCCAAGCCCCCAAGGACTTGCTTTCCTGTACAAGAACTAGGAGCAGGTGCAGCTGGAAACTCACTTGGGGAGACTCTGGCGGGAGCTGGCTGCCACAGGCTCCGCTGTCCACCCCGGCTGCAATGCCTGCCTGGCCCTGGGCTGGTCCCGGCCCAGCAGCTGTCAGCCTAGAGCAGCCAGTGACGCCTCCGGGGATGGCCAGGGCAGGAGGTCTGTGCCTCCTTCTTCATTAATAATGAATGGCCGGACGCTGCCTGCGCCTCGCCCTGCTGCCTAATCGACTCGGTGGGAGCTGCAGCAGCCCCAGCGCGCAGAGCGGAGCTGGTGCCAGGCCCCCACCGAGAGCCTCGGGAGGCCTGAGAAAGCAGCTGCTCCCCTGCCTCCACATTGCTGCTCCAGGAGAGAATCACAGCGGCTCTGCTCAGCCCCCAGGACACCGCCAGGGGCTGCATGAGCCACGAGGACAAGGACGAGGTCACACTGGAGGGAGCCCTCCCCTCTCTGGCAGAGGCAGCAATCTTGCTCATCGGGAATAGCTGACTGCCCAGCCCTGCCAGGCACTTTTGGAGACTACTGGGCTGGGGACCTGGGCAGCCAGAGCTGGACCAGGGCACAGACAGAGGAAGGACCTGCAGAGACGAGAGAGATGTGACCCCTCCGTGATAAGGTCTTCCGTGCACAGTCCTGGAAATCTGGAGACTGCACAGCCTTTTTCTTTGCCATTGCCTCTGGAAATCCTTCCTCCTGAAGCAGCACAGCTTTCCCACCTCCTGGGATAAAGTCTTGTCCCAGAGGGAAAAGAGTTTCTAGGGGACAGGTAACTCTGAAACCAGGAGGCGTGGCCGCAGCCAGGGGCTGACCAGGGCCAGCATGCAGGTGTCCTTCGTGTGCTCAGAGCACAGCCTCAAGGGCCGGGGCCCCGAGGAGCGGCTGGGCCGGCCAGCAGCCAGCAGCCCCAGCCTGGGCTCCCGCGGCCGATTCCGTGCCGTGGCCATGGTGGCCCGGAGCCTGGGACAGCTGTCAGTGCAGAGCCTCCCGTGTACCAGTGATGCCAGCATGAAGCAGCACGGGATGAAATATAGGTACGAGGGGCAGATGGTTGCGGGCGGGGGCTGTCCTCCCCACCGGCCCACCTTCTAGAGCCCAGAGAACCTGCAAATTCCTGTTTGTCATACTATCCCAGGAGGCCCAGAGGGCCGTGGACCTGATGAGAGAAAGTTGGGGGCCCTGCTCCGACACTCGTCCTTTTCACCCTCCCCACATACAGTCCCAGTGCCTTGAGCCAGGTAGGGGCTGAGCTGGGATGGAGGCGCCGGTTTTGGAGAGGCCCAGCCTGCACATCAGTCATCAGGATGCCGTCTCTTAACACTTCCCAAGTTGGCATCAATACCAGCTACGCACCCAATGCTTGGCTATTTTTTTTTTTAGAGAGGGGGGATCTCACTCTTGCTCAGGCTGGTCTCAAACTCCTGAGTGCAAGCAATCCACCTGCCTTGGCCTCCCAGAGGGCTGGGATTACAGGCGTGAGCCACCACGCCTGGCCGGAAGTTTGATATCCTTCAAAGAACCTCAGAGGTAAAGGCTTTGGGTCCCATCCAGTAAACTTAGTAAAGACAATTCAGAATGAAATTTTCTACTCTAGAAGGTCTGGGGGGTTACATGTTTTGTTAAGGAGGCATCAAAAGCTAGACATGAACAGAATATGTGTGTGTACATTTTTTTTAATTTATTTTTTATTTTGTTTAGTTTAGATGCCTATTACAGGCTACACCTCTTAAGTCAATCCTAGGATCATCAAAAGGGGGAATTAATAATACAAGTGAGATTACTTCTAATCATACAAAGCACTATGTAAATGAAAATTGTGACTATTAACGCAGTCCCCCCCACGGTCCCATGAGGAGTAGTTCTCAAAGATCACAAGTGCGCAGGGTGACCATGTGTGTGTCTGTGTGTACATACCGACGTGCACACCTGAGGCAGGGAAGGCCAGCCGTTTAGTGAAGGGCACTGTTTGTTGGGCCGGTGTGTTTGTGGTCTGAGGACCAGGGTTCAACTCCAGCCCCAGCACTCCCTGACTGCAGCCCCCCCCCAGAGGAGCATGCAGAGCCCTACACCTGGCAGGGCCCAGGGAGCCTTCTTTGGTGCCGTGGGGGAAGAAGGCCGGCTCAGATGTCTGTAGGTAGGACAACGGGTGGTTTCTTAACAGCTGAAATGGGACTTGGAATCCAAAGCTCGCCCCGTCAGGTGTTCTTGCCCAGCACCTCCCCTATCCTGCTCACAGATTGTTCCACAGTGACTGTTCCAGGGCCACAGCAGGGGTACAGGGTGGGACCTGACACCACCCCCAACTCTGACCACCTCCCTAGGAGCCTGGCCCTCCCCAGCAGCAGCTCCAGGCACAGCTGCCAGCAACATGACACACCCTGCCCATGCTGTGCTCTCCCAGAGGCCCAGAGGCGCTGGGTGCAGCGCAGGGGGAGGCAGAGCCGGCAGAGGCTCCGAGGTGCTGGGTGCAGGGCAGGGGGAGGCAGAGCCGGCAGAGGCCCCCCAAGAGGCTGGGTGCAGGGCAGGGGGAGGCAGAGCCTGTAGAGGCCCCCGAGGTGCTGGGTGCAGGGCAGGGGGAGGCAGAGCAGAGACACCCCCCCAAGACGCTGGATGCAGGGCAGGGGGAGACAGAGCCAGCAGAGGCCCCCGAGGCACTGGGTGCAGGTCAGGGGAGGCAGAGCCGGCAGAGGCCCCCCGAGAGGCTGGGTGCAGGGCAGGGGGAGGCAGAGCTGGTACACAAGAGAGGAGCCAGCAGTTAATCTCAAGGGTCTGACCCTAGAGCCTGGGCATCTCACCCCCAAATTATACCCCAACATCGTCCCAAAGCAACATCCCTGGTCCCCAGCTCCAGTAGGAAGGTGAAGACATGGAGGCCCAGGCCTGACCTTAAGGGGCCTGGAGTGTGGGATGCGACAGACCTGCTGCCCCGAGTGGTGCAAGGCAGCAGCAGACAGGTGAGCTCGCTCATCCCTCAAGCCAGCCCACGGCGGTGGCGATGTTGCTCTCCTTTCCCTTGATCAGGAATGTTGTCCTCGGCCCAGATGACTGAGAGGAGGAGAACTCTTTTTAAAAGGGTCCGTGATTTCCTGGAGCCTTCCAGCCCTGGCCCTGCACAAAGTCTGGAGTGCAGATCCCAGTATCTATGGGCATGACGTCTTCAGTGGCTGCATGGTGGGCATTAGCGCTTTCTTCTGGCAAAGGTTACATCTGTGTGTCCTCATTAGCCATTTTTCCAGACCGTGAGACAGGCATGAAGCAAATTAATGAAGACCGATGATTTTATCATTATGTCAAGTTTTAATTAGGGGGAAGGAATGTGTAGGAAACAATTTTCATGTCCAGAAAGTTTCGAGTGGCCGAGTGTCAGCAGCCTCGGTCCCAACCAGGCTGAAAATCCATTGTACGCCCCCCAACCCCCACCTAGCAGCCGTCTTTACAGAGCTTCCCGCCTGGAGGTGCCCTGTCCCTTCTCATTCCTTCTCCCAAGGCCTGGCAGCGGATGGCAGCACTAATACCATCATTTTAACAGGGAAACAAGTTGAGCAGGGTAATTGCAGTATCATGCGGTGTCCTAGTTTCATTAAATTATTCCTGTGGGTGGTGGGTGGAAAGGCAGCTGAGGAGCCAGATGCCCTGGGTCCCCGCCCTGGCACAGGAGGAAACTCAGAGCCCGTTCGGGGACATGGGTTCACTTCATGTCAATCAAACTGAGAATGGATAAGAATCAGGAAGCAGGTGGTGCCTGTGGCTCAGTGAGTAGGGCGCCGGCCCCATATACTGAGGGTGGCAGGTTCAAACCCGGCACCAGCCAAACTGCAACAAAAACATAGCCAGGCATTGTGGCAGGTGCCTGTAGTCCCAGCTGCTCAGGAGGCTGAGGCAAGAGAATCACTTAAACCCAAGAGCTGGAGTTTGCTGTGAGCTGTGATGTCAAGGCACTCTACTGAGAGCAACAAAGTGAGACTCTGTCTCTTAAAAAAAAAAAAAGAATCAGGAAGCAGGGCCACTTTGGCCAATCCTCCCCAAACAGGTGGGCAGAGGGTGCCTCTGCTCTCCAGGCCTGGGCATGTAGGCTCAGCTCTGGTGTTCTGCTCCTCACCTGTCTGCTGGTACAGCTGCTGTCCCACTGGACAAGAAGCCCTTCCAGCATAGAGTTTTGTGCTTATAAAAGGGAAGTTTTCAGAGGGGTGTGCCTAACCGGGCCTTCAACAGAGCCAGTCAGGACGTTGCCCCCAGGGGCCCTCGTGGAAGTGGTCTTGCCTTGCTCCTGGGGGCCAGGATTTATCTAGACCAGGCACCCACTGGGGCCTGGGGTCTGCAGATACCCAGACATGGAGAACAAGGCCCTGAGGGATTCCTGTCTGTGCATTTCTCCCAGGGAAAGGGCCTATATCAGTTTCTCCAGGAGGTCTATGATCCCAAAGCACCTGAGAGCTCTGAGCAGAACCTTTAGTCCTTTTGTCCTTTACTGGACCCGTTCTAAGCGACTTTGTCCTTTCTAACTACAGTTTCTTTCTAGCCAGCATGGGGGAAATGACCTCGACTGCTCAACAGGCCCGGCTTACGCAGCCAACAAGGGGTACAGTTGGGCCCTGCTTTCTAGCAGCCAGACGCGCACTCCTCTGGGCTGGTGCCGTGAGCATTGCTGAGGGGATTGCTAGGTTATTTCACCCGTTTACTTTTGACACAGGAGTAGCTAAAGCCCATTGGAGGTGTCCTTGTGTTGTGTGAGGAAGCGTCCACTGTGCCATGTCCTGCTCTGTGGCTCCCTCGGCCCCCACCCCAACCCTTTTAGGAAACAAGACATGTATGATGTAGTGTCCTGTGCCCTGGGAACACACATCCTTTCATGTAACCCTCATGAGAAAGGCACCATGGTGAGCCCATTCTGCAGATGGCAACACTGAGGCATCAGACAATTTCACAAAATGCCCAAGGTCATCATCCTTCCAGGAAAGCTGAACCAGGATTTGAGCTCTGACTTCAGAGCCTGTGTCCACAGCCTCTGCTGAGCCTCCCCTTCCTGAAAGAGAAACCGGCTGCCCATGTGTTCTCCTTCAGGGGACTCTGGACGTGTGGAGTGTAGTCTGGCAGCTGGGCTGGCTATAACGGGAAATTTTGTAATAAACCTCGGTCATTGAAAACTACCTTCAATTTCATGACACACTCAACTGTTTTCAAACTGGCATACGAGTATTATATCCACTCATGATAGAGGTGGTCCAGTGGTCTCGCAACCAGGGAAACTGAGGCTGTGGAAGTCACAGTGGGCCTGTGTCGGGGGCAGTGGCCCCACACTGCCTTCTGGAGACAAGACTCAGATAAAGAAGGGAATCAACTGAGCAGCATCAGCTGAAGTCAGAAGGTAGTGGCCCCAGGAAAAGGCGGGGGGCCTTGTATCAGGGCTCAGGACTGGCCAGGTCTCCGGCCCAGCTTAGGTAGGTTCTGGACGCGGACCACTAAGCTACCTTGCTCAGGAACAGTTTCTCGTAGGTGCTTGAGGGCTGTCTACTTTAGCTGGAGAGAGAGAGACAGTATCTTAAAGGTCTTCTTAGAACAGATAGCTGTTAGTCTTCAGCAGAGACGCCGTGCTGGCGTTCTGCAGGCAGGAGAGGAGACAGAGTCAGAGTAAGTGGATCCCTGATAGAATGCTCATGCCTCTTGACTGCCTTCTCCTCCAGCCTAATATAAGGCTGAGCTCGTGCCTCTCACCACCACAGGTGTAGAGACTGCCAATTCACCAATGCTCTCATCTCGCGAGCTCACTCATGCTTGTTAGAACCAAATCTCTCTCCATGCCCTTTTCACCAAGGTGTTCCATTACAGGCATTTCCTATAACTCTCACTCCTCGTAGCCATAGGCTATACAGGCTGCTACATTTCCCCCCTTTTTTATATACAAACATAATTTTTAATGTGGTAAGGGCCGTTCTTCCTGTTATCTAGCCCTTTTCTTTCCAGGCAAAAGATGGTAATTGTCAGAGTTCAGAATTCCAAGTATGGGCTCTTTAAATGAGGAAGCCCAATACAGAGGTAAACTATTAGCCGCTGCTAGGGGAAAATGATCTTGATGTTAATTCCCTTAAAGGTCTTTTTAAACGGAGAAAACTGAAATCTTTCCTGATAGAATTTATCATTTCTTTAACTGTAGGAACTTTCCTTTGATATTTACTTAACGGACGAACAAAAAATAACGCTTTCCTTGCAATCTTTGCAAGCAGAGGATTTTTCTCTCACTATTCCAAAGGTTTTGCTACTCGAGGTACTGAAATCCACCCTTCACAGATCGCAAAAGACTGTTACTCGTAGATTAATGGTTCCACACTTGGCAGTTCCTCTCATGGAACTGTTACTGTGGTCCAAAAAGTACCACCCTTCACAATTCCTTGATAGCAGAGTTTTTCCTGCTTTCAAGCTGCTTTTCCAGCAAAATTTTTGCTAATTGATTCCAGACTTTTTTTCAAGTGCAGTTTCCTAGCACAGAGGTGGTTTAACTTTTACTCTTCCCTCCCTTTGTTCTCACTTCTCATAATCTTCCAAAAGCTTCACTTGCTTCCGAGTGACACTTCCCCTTTGGGCCGTGTCCAGTCTCCTTAGCTGGACCCGGTTATAGTGCACAGACACTGATGAGAGGTCGGTTACCCCTTCACCACGCAGGATAACCTAATATTCCACAAACATATTTAATCTAATTATTCTCCATTGTCACCCATTGGTCTAATTTCCCGTTTTACACTAAGGCACCACAGGTCTAACCAAGCTGGCACAGTGCTCCCACGGCATAGAATTGAATTATACTGTTTTTTCTGAGAATGGTTCGAAATGAAAATATTAAACTGTTTTCTTTCATTTACCAGTGGGTTCTGATTCTGGCCCAACTGATAATTTCCCTACTATACAGGGGTTCCATTATCAAATTGATAACGGCATTTGTTTGCCCAAGGAAAGCTTTTTTTACACTTGGGACGTACACCTGGAAGTTTACACGCTCTTTGTTCCTTTAGCATTCAATGTTCTTTTCTTTTTTAAACACTTTTCTCTTATGGCCTAGCTTCCCACATTTATGGCATTTGATGTTAACTGGGGGATTTACCCTCTGATCTTCCAGCTGCCCAATTTGAGATGTCAATATAGCATTTATCTGCTTCTACTATAAGATTCATCTGATGTCTCAACTGTATTTCAACTACTGTATCTCATTTGCCATGATTTTTCTCTACTGGTTTTTTTCTTTTGGCCTTTTACTTTTTACAATCTTTCCCTTTCAATTCTTAGAACCTTTGGCTGCCTTAAAGAGACAGGAGCTCTTTAGCTGTTTCTTTTTACTCTGGAGTCTTGTTTTACAAAACTTTACTTCCACTATTTCTTCACCAGCCTCAATCTACCTCAGTTCTTTTCTTTTTAAACAGAATTCTTAACTGCCAAAAAGGGAATTGGGGCGTCGGTCTCTCAAAAGCTGCTTCCTGCTGGCATTGGGCAAAGGTATTAGGGGAAGGCAGTTAGAAGTTCTCTTCCTTAACTTAATAAGCTCTAACAACCTGTTCCCAAACTTTTCTCTTTGCTGTTTTACGGAAGGCTTGTTTACTAAAGATTCTCATCTCCTAGGTCTAGCCTTTCTCTTTCCCTCTTGTTTAGAGGCTTTTTTCTGTTTTTCTCCAGCCACTTCACAGAAGAGGCTGAAGGATTTTACCAGCTTTTTCCCCCCACAGAAGTAGTAGTTAGAATTTGGAAAGAGAAAACGCAGGAAAGAAGAGGAAAAACCGAATGAGAAAAGCCTGCTGTTAGCTGTCTTTCTTAGATATTTCCTTTCCCTCTAAGCATTTCTATTTTTTTTTTTTCTTATTTTGCTAAAGCTTATTTCCCCCTCGGTCCACGTTCACTGAATCCTACTCAAAGCACCATTTGTCAGTGGCATTCACTATCCCGCTTCTGATGCCACTTGTCAGGGCCCAGGACTGGCCAGGTCTCGGGCCCAGCTTAGGTAGGTTCTGGACGCAGACCACTAAGCTACCTTGCTCAGGAACAGTTTCTCGTAGGTGCTTGAGGGCTATCTACTTTAGCTAGAGAGAGAGACAGTATCTTAGAGAGAGCAAAGCAGTCTTTTTAGAACAGATAGATCTTAGTCTTTAGCAGAGCGTGGTAATCTTCAGCAGAGAGACGCCACGCTGGCGTTCTGCAGGCAGGAGAGGAGACAGAGTCAGAGTAAGTGGATCCCTGATAGAATGCGCATGCCCCTTGACTGCCTTCTCCTCCAGCCTAATATAAGGCTGAGCTCGTGCCTCTCACCACCACAGGTGTAGAGACTGCCAATTCACCAATGCTCTCATCTCGCGAGCTCACTCATGCTTGTTAGAACCAAATCTCTCTCCATGCCCTTTTCACCAAGGTGTTCCATTACAGGTATTTCCTATAACTCTCACTCCTCGTAGCCATAGGCTATACGGGCTGCTACACCCTTGCCCTCAGCAGGGAGGCTGGGCTTCCCCCCGCCCCCGCCCCTGGCATCTCTCATGGCTCCCCAACTCTCACAGCATCCCACCGGGAAGTAAAGTCTGACCCCAGCTATAGCCACCTAGCCACTGGTCAACTTCACCATCTGGGCAGATCACACCCTGGGTCCCCAGAAAAAAGGACGGGGCATGTGCCACCAGGGTGAGGCATGTGAGCCAACTGCCTGGGTGGGATCCCAGCTCCTCCATATGGTGGAAGTCATGGTATCAGGACATGCAGGGTGCTGTACACAGAGCTGTAGGAGAATCTGGGGCTCCCAGCTGGCCTGGGTCAGGACAGATGGACATGCTAGGCTTCAACAGAGGCTGCTACCCTCCTCCACCTCCTGAGGATGCTAAAGACAGCCCGAGGCCCATTCCCATGGCCTCTGGGCAGCACTGTGAGGCAGATGCTTTGGTGGCCCCTTGACACAGCCCAGGCCACCCTGCTCTGTTAGGCTCTGGTGCTGCTGGCTGGGGTTGGCCTGCTGGGACCCAGCAGCCACCACGGGGGGGGCGGGGAGGAGGAGCAGATCCACAGGCCATGTGGTCCAAGTGAGATGGGAATATCTTCTACCCCGTTCTCAGAGAAGGAGAGGACACCAGAGTCAAGGGTGGCCTCTAGAGAGGAAGAGGAAACTTCTGAGGGAGGGGACGGCCAGTGACGGTACCACAGGGCTGAAATCAGCCATGTTTCCAACCATAAAACAAGACAGGTTCATATGCATGTGCATTACTGCCTGTCCTTGTTGGTTACCAGCAGACCTGTGCCAGCAGTGTGGCCATGCCCTGGTGTGGGTTGGGGGACAGTTGGCACGTCACCACAGGGGCCGGGAGCAGTGGCATCTCTGCACAGGTCCCGGTGCCTTTCAGGGCCCCAGGACGCTTGTGGGCTGGGGTGGGAGTGGGGCGGGGGCTGGCGGGGCTGCCTGGAGCTGAGGACTCACACCAGGTCTGTTTTCCAGGAACCTGGGCAAGTCCGGCCTGCGGGTCTCCTGCCTGGGGCTCGGTGAGTGAGGGGTGCCCTGGGCGCAGTGGTGGCCAAGGGAGCAGGGGCTGCAAGAGGGCCCAACCCTCAGCACCCCCCGGGAGTAGCTGCACCCAGAGCCCAGGATTCTGGGGGCTGGGTTACCATGGCAGTAGAGGCAGGCAAAAGGCACTGGAGGAGATAGGCACACAGCCTTGGCACAGCAGGAGAGAGGACACTGGGGCCTCTGCACACAGCCCCCACCCCAAACCACAGAGACTTTTTCCACTCTTGACTGCATGAGAGTGTCCCTCTTGGGTTGTGTGCTCTTTCCTCTCTCCACACGCAAATTCTGTCCCCAGAGTCACTCTTCTCCACCTCCACACTGCACACAATATATCCTCTACTGTCGCTCCCCACCTGCCCATCCCTGTCCCAGCAGGAGCACCAGGACAACCTTGCCTGTTCTCAGGGAGCATTCCTGGTACTGTCCCCTGCAGCATGTCCCTGCAATAGGAGCCACGTTAGCGTAAGTCAGGGCGAGCGTTTTTCTGAGTCCCTTTGGCTCCCCTGCCTCCAGAGCCTGCAGCCAGCTGCCTACTCTGGAGCCTTTTGTCCCTTCAATCCCATGGCCCCAAGAGGGAGAGTCTTGCCTTGAAGGCCAAGTGTCCACACAGACCAAGGACACACTCTTTGTAGACTAGCATACCCGTGGTTGCCCCCTGGGCCCTACAGCCTGAGGTCTGAGCACCCAAGGTGGGAATCTGGCTCCCTGGCAGGTTTGCTAATTTAAACCTGTATGTCTTGTTCCAGGAACATGGGTGACCTTTGGAGGCCAGATCACTGATGAGGTAAGATGTGGCTCCCTCAACACCCCAGCATCCCGAGGGCTCCCCTGGGCATGTGGTTAAATCTCCTGCCTGCACCGGTGAGCATATGCTCCCAGGAGCCACTGTGGCCACCTCCCTCTTTGTTTGACAAGAGGGCCCCGAACCTGTGGGCCCCAGAAAGATGTGCAGCAGTGGCCAAACAAGATGCCAAGTCAAGTGCCCCCACCCAGGTGCTGGGTTCATTGGAGCCTCACCAAGTCCCTGAAGCTGAGACCTCATGTGAGTTTGAACCCTCAACAGATACCCGTTGAGGCCATGTAGAGGCAGCCTCAGCAATCTTTGTCTCAAGCTGAAGATTCGGAGTAGATTTATGTTGCACCAGCTCCTATCTGTGCGTTTCCCGTAACTGTCATGAGTCGTATCCATCATAATCGTATGTATTTGCTGGGGCTTCTATCAGTTGGGGTACAAGGGTGAATGCCAAGGAGATGCTTGTGTGCTTCCAGCGCCTCTGGGTCTTGGAAGGAGAGGGAGAAAGTGTTCCCAGGCTAGTATGTGCTTCTGGACAGCGCAGCAGTGTCTGGAAATGAGAGCAGTGGCATTTGCTGAGAGAGCTCTGGGCGTCTACACAAGCAATGGTGCTCTGTCTGCCCTACTTACTGTTGGAAAGGTTGCATTTAAAAATTAATCAGTGAGTTGATTCAAGACCTTGTTAGCTGTGATTGCTTAGTTTTCCAAGGAAAAGTCTGCTATCAAAATTTAAATGCATGTAGTTTGTGTTTGGGGCCTTTTTTTTTTTTTTTTTTTTGACTGGGGCTGAGTTTGAACCCACCATCTCCAGCATATGGTGCCAGCACCCTAACCTTTTGAGCCACAGGCGCCACCCTGGGGCCATTTTTAAGACAGTAGCTGGTCATAGAACCATTTGCCCCTTGCTTTGAGGTTGCTGGGTATGGACTGTGTGAGGGTAAAATTGGCAGTCTTTAAGGTGAAGGGAATGGCCTTCCCTAAGCTCACCAGCTTGGTTCAGTCAGACCTGTAGGGCCCACGTGGTTTGCTCCAAAAAACTCTTGCCTGACTCAGCCTTGCTTTCCCTTCCGTGTGATTCCTAAAGCGGTAGGTGGGAGAATGCCTTAGTGGAGTTAAGTTCACTCCCAACCAGCATTAGCTGCGTGGCCTGTGATGTCCTCTTGGGAAAGACACAAAGCTGAGTGAGAACCTTCCAACTACATGACTTTCTCACCAACAGCTAAGTGTTGACTTGGGATCCAGTGGCAGCCCCAGCCGGCCCAGCTCTCAGTATTACCTTGAGGAGCACAGGGACATGCATGAAGATGGTGGAGGTCATTTCTGGATGACACTGAGCTGAAAGGACAAAGCATACAGCAGGGCAGAGTCAGGGTTCTGAAAGGTCGTGGCAGGTGACAAGGGGCAAGTGAAGGGGCAAGAACTTTTGTATTAAATCCCGTAGTTTGTGTCCAAAAAAAAAAAATCAATATGTTCGTTTGATGGCCCCACCTGGCTGCAGCCCAGGTGAGCAATACCCAGGGTTTCAACTTTAGTTAGCAGCCTGCCCCGACTGAGCCAGCAAAGAAGCAAAGACCATCCTGGGCTGCTTCTTTGGGTTTTTGGTTTTTAGTTTTTTTAATACATATATGAAACAGAAAATTTACCATTTTAACCATTGTTAAGTGTGTAGTTTGCTATGCAACCATCACCATTATCTATTTTCAGAATTTTTCATCACTCCAGAGGCTCAAGCAATAACTCCCCAGATCTTTTTTTTTTTTTTGAGACAGAGCCTCAAGCTGCCAACCTGGGTAGAATGCCGTAGCATCACAGCTCACAGCAACCTCCATCTCCTAGGCTCAAGTGATTCTCCTGCTTCTACCTCCCAAGTAGTTGGGACTACAGGCACCCACCACAATACCCAGCTATTTTTTGGTTGCAGCCATCATTGTTTGGCAGGCCAGGGCTGGATTCAAACCTGCCAGCTCAGGTGTATATGGCTGGTGCCTAAGCCGCTTGAGCCACAGGTGCCAAGCCACCCTAGCCCTTCTAAGCTACCTCCTGTCTATGAATTTCACAGCCTATTTTTATAAATAAAGTTTTATTGGCACAGGGCCACACCATTCCTTTACTCATTGTTTGCGGCTGCTTTCACCCTACAAGGGCAGAGCTGAGTAACCACAGCAGAGTCTACCTGGCCCACAAAGCCTGAGGTATTTCTCTAGGTCCTTTATATCTAAAGGTTTGATGTCCCCTATTCTATGGGGTCCTGGCAACTACAGGGCTGTCATGCAGACAGAAGCTCAGCCCTGTTCTGGGCCACACCAGGGACACAACACCAGCCTGCCCAGGAGTGGGATGAACTGAGACAGGAGTGGCAGCCACCCTCATGTGGCACCGTTCACAGGACCCCCTGATTGTCACAAGAAGTCAAGGCAGGAAGCAGACAGTGTTAGTAAACCTAAGGTCACATGGCCAAGGACAGGCATTGTCACGGTCAGCCTCAGGTTTCCAGCCCTCCTGCTAGATGCCCTCTCTGTGACCTGACACTCTGTTTTCAGAAGCATGTGTCCAAGACTGGCTGGGTAATAAATATTTCATAAGAGTAGTGGCTGAGAGCCTTACCCGTATTATCTCACTTAATTTCCTATAACCCAGAGAGGTAGGTGTTACTGCCACTTCAGGGAAGCTGAGTCTGCGGGATATAAGCGAGTGCCAGAGGTCACATGTGGCTAGTAAGGGGGGGTCCCCCCAAGGCTCTTTGCCCCAAAGCCTGTGGCTGGCTCTCAGCTCTGGGGTAGCCATTCTGGGGTGAGGATGGAGTCCTTGTCCCTGGGGTGAAGGTGACAGGGAGGTGGCTTATATGTCTCCTAAGGTTCCTTCTGACTTTAGTTTCTGGTACTCTGATATTGGAAAGAAAAAGTTACAAAGTATAGGCTCATCAAAATAAACTAGGGTGCCCTGCACAGAGCACAAGTCTTTAGAAGCCACATTTTGAAGAATCACAGGGGAAAGACCCACCAGAGAGAGAGGGTGGAGGACATGGAGGGCCTACGCCCGTATACCCAGACACACAGTAGGGTTGCAGTGTTCTAGGGAAACAGCATATATTCACATAGGAAAACTGAAAGGAGGAATTACACCAAAATCATAACCTTAAAAAAATATAATAAGAAAAAAGCCCGGCCCTGCAAATCCAGATTCCCTCCTCCTCTTTCTTGTCTCGAGCCATCCGAGCTGCTCTCCTGGGTGTAACTGGAATTAAGTTTGTTTCTTCCCGTTTGCTTGAGGACAGGTGAGGTTAGGCCTGACATCCTGTGTCAGAGTCCTGATCCTGCTCCCTGGCAGGCCCTCAGGGGTCTGTGGTGGCGCAGACTTCTTCAGATTGCCCAGACTTCCCTCCCCTGTGGAGGGAACCAGGTGTGTTCAGGGCTGTTGAGCCCTTTGTTCCTAGTCTGTGAGCAGGAGGAGGAGTCCTTGCTAGAGTAAGGGCAGGGCAGAGCCCGGGGTAGTCAGGACAGTGGGGAGGTTCTGGGATGGGGACAGGGCAGAGCCCAGGGTAGTCAGGGCAGTGGGGAGGTTCTGGGGTGGGGTAGGGCAGAGCCAGGGGTAGTTAGGGCAGTGGGGAGGTGCTGGGATGGGGACAGGGCAGAGCCAGGGGTAGTCAGGGCAGTGGGGAGGTGCTGGGGCGGGGACAGGGCAGAGCCCAGGGTAGTCAGGGCAGTGTGGGGTGGGGGCAGGGCAGAGCCAGGGGTAGTTAGGGCAGAGGGAAGTGCTAGGATGGGGGCAGAGCAGGGGGGAGATAGTGGGAGTGGCACAACTAGAGGCCACCAGTGCCAGCTGACAGATGTCTCCATTCAACTCATGCTTGCAGAGACCCTGCCAAGTGCCGGGTCCCTGCCCACTTTCTAGCAAGGGGGACAGCTGGTGAGGAAGTGAGCACAGGATGGTTGAAAGTACTCTGAGGGCGTATGAGCTTCCTGTGGCTGCCTTAACAAACAGCCACCAACAGTGTGTCTCAAAGCAACAGAAATTTATTCCCCCACAGTCCTGAGGGCCAGAAGCCAAAATCAGAACCTCTGAGCCTAGACACAGGTGTCAGCAGGGCGTGCTCCCCCGGGGGCCCTCGGGCAGAAGCCCTCTTGCCTCTTCCAATTCTGGGGACTGCTGGCCTTCCCTGGCCCATGGACACATCTCTCCCATCTATGTCCCACAGTCACGTTCCCTTCTCCTCTGTCTGTGTCGAATCTCCATCTGCCTCTCCTCGGGTCAGCATTTAGGGCCCACTTAGGTAATCAGGACAATCTCCTATCTCAAAATCCATCATTTAATTCCACCTGCAAAGTCCTGTAACATTCACGGGTCACAGGGACCTGCGACATCAGGAGGACATTATTTAGTTGACCACAGAGAACAAGACAATAGAGAAAGGAGGGCTGGGCTGCAGGCCCCTCTAGCTACAGGGGGGTCAGGAGCTGAAAAACTGGGCCATGGGGTGCTGTAAGAAACAAGCATTCCAGGGGCCAAGGGGACAGCAGAGGCGGAGCCCTAAGGCCAAGTGTGGGGGGACACAGGGGTTCAGGAGACAGGGTCAGAGGTCAGGGACTTTGGCCACAGGAGGGTTTCAGCAGAGAGGAAATTTGACCTGCCTAAAAGGGTTCAGAGTGCACCTGCCTGCTGTGCCAGAAATAGCTGGTCAGGTGGGGCTTCTCAAAGTTTAATGCACACAAGACTCCTGGGACCTACTTAAAACTCAGGCCCTGATGTGGAAGATCTAGGGTGGAGCCTAGGAGTCTGCATTTTGGGTGCTGATGCTGCTGGTAATGGACCATGCTTTGCCTGGGGAGGGCTCAGAGGACAAGGACAGATGCAGAACAATTAGGAGACAACTGCAAGAAACCAGCAGGTAGCAGGTGGGGGCTCACAGCAGGGTGGGCACATGGAAGTGGGGAGAGCAGTCAGGTCTGTTTGCAAGGGGATGCTGAGAGTGGTGGCTGAAGTCTCACGCTGGAGTGGGAGGAAGATGAGTCAGGGAGGGTGGCCAGGGAGGGCAGGGAGCCACAGGCCCCCCTCCCTGCATACCAGTACCTCTGCTGGCAGCACCCCTCCCCACCCACTCTCCCCTTGCCTGCCCAGAAAAGTCCTAAACACCTTTCAAAACCCAGCCCTGGAAACTCCTCAACATCCTTTGCAACAATCTCCTCTGGAAACTCCTAAACATCCTTCAAAACCCAGCCCTGGAAACTCCTAAACATCCTTCAAAACCCAGCCCTGGAAACTCCTAAACATCCTTCAAACCCCAGCCCTCAGAATTTCAACAGTGCTACCACACAGGTAAACCTTGAATAAGCCAATCAGACAAAAGACAATGTAGGACTTCACTTATGTTATACAGACCAAAAAAGTAGAGTGGTGGGTCCCAGGGGCAGGCTGGGGAATGGGGAGTCAGTATTTGATGGGGATGGAGTTTCTGTTTAAGAAGATGAAAAAGTTCTAGAGGTGAATGGTGGTGATGGGTGTTTTTTGTTTTCTGGGGGTTTTTTGCTATATGTATTTTACCATAACTCTAAAAGCTTTTAAATAAATACAGTAAATTTATTTAACTTAAAGAAATTGAAAGAGATCTCCATAAGCTGGCATGAGTTGGTTTCCAGAATGTATTATAAGCAAAATTCAACCAAAGTTCAGGCTGACCACAGTATCCCTTCAAGTAAGAAAGGTGGGAGGAGGGTTGGCACCTGTGGCTCAAAGGAATAGGGCGCCGGCCCCATATGGCAGAGGTGGCAGGTTCAAACCCAGCCCCGGCCAAAAAACTGCAAAAAAAAAAAAAAAAAAAAAGGAAAGCGGGAGTAGAAGAAAACATACACATATCCTAAACACAGAAACCAAAATAAAAAAACAGAACCCTCAGCCCTGTCCTCTCAGACGCCCTGCAGGAAGGCCCTTCTGGGCCTTGCTGAGCCCTGGCTACAGGGGTGCATCCAGGACCTGATTCAGGACAGATGAGCACGTACCAGCTGTGTGTGCTGGAGCCTCAGCTGGGGAAGGGGCACATCCAAGACCTGATTCAGGACAGATGAGCACGAACCACCTGTGTGTGCTGGAGCCTTGGCCGGGGAAGGAGGTGCTGGGTAGGGTGAGATTCCTTGGAGCTCCCTTGGAGGGGCGCATCCAGGAGGAGGCTCAGAGGGCAGTAAGGCAGCCCCGTGTATTTGGGACCATGCAGGTGAGCTCCAGTGGGACCCAGCACTCAGCCCTGCAGGTGGATCCAGACAACTAATGGCCCAGCCCCCCCAGGGCTTCCTGACTCAAACCACAGCCGCTGACTAATCGGGGCTTAGCGCCAGGCTTGGCTGCACCTGCTGCCTGGAGTGTTTGGGGATTAGCACTGACCTCTCCAGGCAGGGAGATTTTACATACACACTACCCCCAAATACCCTGGGTTTCTGACTTCTCTTAAAAAATCAGGGTATCTGGTAGCACTGGGTCCCCCTTCCCACAGGCAGCGATTGGGCATGGGCCCTTCCCTCAGGGGTGTCCTCACAGGACACTGTCCTCACTCTCCACACCTGCCTGGCACTGGGGCCTCTAAGCTCAATATCAAGGGAACCTCTGTACCTGCCCTGGGCTCACTGGGGAGGGAGGCCTGGTACTCCAAGCTGAGCTTGGAACAGGGTGACACTCAGGGCGACAGCAACACATCCAGGGGGCCAGCAGCGTTCAGGGACACCTCCTGCTGCCTCTTAGTGGGAGCTGTCATGCTTACAGGTGGGCAGCCAGGCTCCTGGATACTCAGCCTGATTTGTCTTGAGGTACAAGCACATCCCAACAGCAGCTCTGTGAGCAAGGTCTGGCCAGTCGGCAGAACATTCAGACGGCAGCCGTTCCTCAGTCCTGCCTACAAGGCAGCCCCTACCACACGCCTCCCACACAGGGCTGGGGGGCAGGGCCCTGGCGACACCCTGGCAGGGCAGAATGGCTCTCAGCCCCACCATGTACGAACTTCTCCATCTACAAAAAATAATGTTATGGTCCTAGTGCAGGTGCCGAGATGGATCCAGTGGGAGAAAGCTGAACACACAGCTGAGGCTTTAATCATTCTGCAGAGATCTAGCAAGCCCCCGTTTCCCAGGGCTGCCATAACAAAGTACCACAACTTGGGTGGCTTAAAACAACAGAAGCTTTTGCTCTCCCAGCTCTAGAGGCCAGAGATCGGAAGTCACCAGGTCAGCAGAGGCTCCGAGGGAGAAGCCACTCACGCCCCTTCCTGGACTCTGGCAGGTGCCGGCAGCTCTCTCTCCAACCTCTGATGCACTTGTCACGGAGACTTCTCTGTGTCTGTGTCTTCCTTTTTTATAAAGACTACAGCCCTGGCTGAGGAAGGCTATCATCTTTATAAAAGATTCAGGGCCCACCCTGATGCAGTGTGACTTCACCTTAACTAATGACAGTCACAAAAGCCCTGTGTCCAAGTAAGATCACTCTCTGAGGTTCTATGTCAGCGGTTCTCAACCTGTGGGTCACGACCCACAGGAACAGTATTAAAGGGTTGCAGCATTAGGATGGTTGAGAACCACTGTTCTAGGTGGATGTGAATTGGGGGGGACACTATTTAACCCTGTATAAGTGCTAAGTCCTGTGATGGCCCAACTAGAGGGTCTATGCCCTCAAGAAATCCGGTCTGTGGGGTTGTTCCAGCCTTCACTTTGCTTTCTTAGTTCTTCTTAAGGGTCTATTACTAAGAGCTGCCTCCCTCCCTGTCCTGTATCAGGAGGGGGCACAGGAGGGCCAGAGAGGAACTTGTCAGGCCCCAGGTGCAAGGCCTGGCGTGAGGGAGGCCTCCCAGGCCTCGAGGGTCCTTCCTACTGGCAGGACAGCACCGGTGCTCTCGTTTCAGATGGCAGAGCAGCTGATGACCTTGGCCTACGACAATGGGATCAACCTTTTCGATACCGCAGAGGTCTATGCGGCCGGCAAGTACGTGTCTTTCCTGGTAGGGAAAACAGGTCCACAACGCCTGGGGAGGCCCAGAGCTCCTGGTATTCCTACGACTCGCATTCCCCAGAGTGTCCACTCTGCATAGCTTTACGAAGTATTGTTTTCTTGAGGGCTGGAGTCCCAGAGCACATGGACACAGGATCACTGGCTAAACACTCTGTGTGCCCCAGCCCTGGGGTGACCAGGCTCCCCCTGGTGCGACAGAGGCTGTTCTGTGATGAAGCTGTTCTCCTGGGCCCTCTTCAAGTACTGGTGACTTCCAGCCAGCCCCATGTGCCTGACATTTTCACATCTTAATGGTGCAGTTAGGGCTGCAGGGAGCACAGGCCCTCGTGGAGCTGCAGGAAGCTCTTCCCGTCTTGGCAGTGAACTTTCCTGCTCAATTATGTAGCAGCTCAGCCCTCCTCCGCCAGGGCCTGTTGGCTTCGTTTTAAAGACTGAATGTAATCAAATCATCCCCTCTCCTGCATCAGGTTTCCAAAAGTCAGCTTTTGTTTGTGAAATCATTTGTTGGCTCTCTCTTCGTCCTCCGTCTGGACCCCTCCTGCCTGGGTTGAGAGGAGTCCCTGCCAGCTGGGCGGGCTGCAGCCTGGCCTGCCATGCACCACGGCTACAAGGCCAGCACCTGCTTTTTGGGGCTCTGGGTTGTCACCTAAAGCCTGCAGTGGGGCCCAGAGTGCCACTGTGCTTAAGTCCTGACCCAGAGCCTGGCGAGCTGCCAGCCTAGAGGCCTCTACTAGGACCCCCAAAGCCCTCAGCTCCCTCCCACCACCTTCAAACCGGCAGCAGCTTCCCACCAAAATGAAGTTCTTTCCAGAAAGGCAGATGAGCTAAGCTGAGAGGTCAGAAGGCCCAGTACCTGCTGAGCACAGGGCATTGCCCACTCTGAGCCCCCTACCAGCCCCCTGGCCTGCCTCAGCTTCGGCTTGGCTGCCCAGGGGCTTGTGTAGGAGGCAGTCCGTGCAGCCCTCATGGATGGGGCCCAGCACACTCCAGTCACAGCAGCCACTCTCTGCTCTGTGTTGCTATCTGTGAGTCCATTTAACTGGACACCCAGGCTAGAAAGCTGGGCAACCACACCTGAGCAGCCTCAGGCTTCCCGGAAGCCAAGGACTGGGGGAGCACTTCCCCTCAGGGCAGAGTTGCTGTGGGCACACCTCTCTTCCTCCGCCCACTACTGCAGCCCCTCCATCTCACCCAGGGCTGAGCCTGCCTGCACACCCCCGCATTGCCTCAGCCCGCAGACACCCTCATGGGGGAGCTGCACTGCCTACAGGGGCAGCAGGGAGAAGCTGCTGTGGGCACAGAGCCTCGCTGACCAGGGTGGCAGAGACATGTATCGCTGACACTAGTGTCATGCTTCCCAGAGAGCTGTGGATTTCTGCGTCCTCCTGGATAGATGCAGGTCTGACCAATTCGCAGCCAAGGCCCCCAGCAACAGGCTTCAGTTAACTCATTCTCTGCAGCTCCTATACCCCCAGGACCACTGCCAGCTTGTCTTATCTTTCTCCTTTCCTGGCCCTTTGTCCAACAAATCAAGGACCAAGGAATAAAATGAGGAAGCCCAGGGCTGAGCAAGTTTTCTGTGCATCCTGGCCACAATGAGGAGCATTCCAAATGGATGCCACACAGCCTGCAATTCAGAGCCGGTCATTTCTTTTTTTTTTTTTTTTTTTTTTTTGGCCAGGGCTGGGTTTGAACCCACCACCTCTGGTATATGGAGCTGGCGCCCTACTCCTTGAGCCACAGGCACCACCCCAGAGCTGGTCATTTCTGAGTGGATGACTCGGGCACTTTTGTGATCGGAATGGAGCACAGGCATGGATCAGTCTCCACCCATTGTTTTTGCTCAGAAACATTTTGCTACAAGCAGAAAGTTCTTAAAAGTTTAATTCAGCACTGTAGTGCCAAGTGAGGCTGGAACAGCCTACCTGAGCTCCTGCCGGCCGGCATTCAGTGCAGGACCCAGAGTGATGCCAAGGGGAACAGGACAGCACAGCATCCGTCTCTGCTCTCCCAAAGTAGGAAACAAGAAGAACATACGTCGTGACCCGTCGGGCTCCTGTGGCCCTGGTCTCGGTTAGCGCAGAAAGGAACCAGGTGAGAAGCGGATTAGAAGTACAAGCCTGTGGAAGGCGGGCTAGCCCTTACTTTCCGGGTAGCCCCGAGCAACCTCCGCACCAGCCTTTTATTGAGCCAGAACAACACAGGTGAGGGGAGAAATTAACAATGACTACGTGCTGAGGGCACGGGCTCCTCCCACAAGGAACTCCTCGGAGGAATGGCCCGAGGTCCACGCCTCAGCTGCAGATCATCTTGCTCGGATGTTGGCGTCTCCTACAGACATACACACGTGGGCACACGTATGTGTATGTGCAGGCCCATCCTCTGGAAACAGAGGACCTGCCTGATAAATATTTCACTTTTAAAAGACACTTGTCTGGAAGTTTCTCCCACCTGACATGGCCAGGAATTTTCCCCAGAGAAATGAGATGCTGACCTTGCCAGGCAGGACATGGCTTCCGTCCTCCTGTGCATGCCATGGCCACTCCCAGCCCCCTCTGGCTGCTGCAGACCTCACCCCTGTCTGGAATGAGCTGCCAGGGGAGCCAGGGAGAGCCTTAGCCTGGCTCCCTGGCCCCACTGGCATTTTCATAGGGGGACCAGGAGGCCAACTGTCACAGCAGGGCGGGCTTGACTTCTCCATTCTGCTGTGATGAAATTCCGTGTCTCTCTTTCTCGTGCAGGGCTGAAGTGGTTTTAGGGAACGTCATCAAGAAGAAGGGCTGGAGGTAATAACTGCTCCACTCCCTCCACATCTGTCCCCACATCACACAGGGAAGGCGGGAAGCTTCTTTCCTGTTTAGCTACAGAGGGTCCCGGGTTCTGCCTTAGCAGCCCGTTGTGCAGTCTGGCCAAGACCTGCAACTCCCAAAGTTTTCTTGCTCAGAAGTGGGCAGGAAAATTCAGTTCCCCAAAGTCAAGGGGAGGCCAATTATGCTACCCACCTCCGCTCCACCTCTGCCCAAGCCCATCCCCAGGGACTCAGAGAGCCAAGGTCCTGGTCACAAAGTCTCAGGCCAAAAAGCTGGAAGTGTGAACCCCCTGAATGCCTCAATATGACAGAGGGTGCTGCCACTGAGGGTCAGGTGCAAGGTCCTTCTGCCCCATTGGCTGGAGCACTTAGGGCCACAGGAGCCAGGGTGCCCAAGAGGGGGGCGGCTCAGAGAGCCTGATGGACAGGGGTTAGACCCCACCCTCTACCTTATCCACAGGACCTTAGCTTCTGGATACCAAAGTATCTCAGCTTCTGGAGAACTTTGTCCCAGCCTGTAAGGGGATAAGTGTCAGACTTCCTGTCAGGGCTGTCCTGAGGGTCAGTGGCCCCAAGTCTGTAAATCACCTGCACAGCTCAGGGCCAGTAGTGACCTCCAGGGGCAGTCCCCAGCATAGATCCCAGCTGCGTGTGTCCCGCAGAGGTTGTGGAGCCCAGGGGTGGACCTGCAGCTCTCCCCTCCTGCAGGCAAGAGTCTCCACCCTCCTCGAGGCTGCTGGGCTCAGCTCTTGCCTATACCTTGGGGCTCCCAAGCCTCTGGCCACAGCTTTCTCTAAAGGGCCAAGGAGCTGTAGGGCCTACGATTTTCAGAAATGTCCGCAGATCTGGGCCTCCTATCCCTTCCCCTTTGACTCCCAGGACCACTGGCCAGGAAGCCCACTCCCTGTGGCTTGGATCCCTGACCCTCTTCTCTTGACCCAGAAAGGTTGTTTCTTCTTGACTGTAATTGATCCCAAATTAAATTCCTGCTCACCCCACAATTAAACGGAATTGCACATGTTGGCAAACGCCACTGCCCCTCCCAAGCATGGCGGCTGTTCCAGCCTTGATGTGCTGCTCTCTGGAACAACCCCTGACCCCGGTGAGAGACATCACAGCCGCAGGGCACTGAGAGGTCATGTCTCTCTCTCTCACACACACACCAGTATGCATATCCTCCCTTGGGAAGGGACAAGGTCAAATGTGGCTGGGCCATGGCCCCCATGCCACCAGCATGCAGCCTCTAGTGTGGCCATCGCCTCCTGTAGACGTCACACATGAAAATGGGCTCCTGCTCCTCCTTCTGCTCAAGCCCAAGACCTATGGGGTTCTCAGCCTCAGTCACCTAGCCCCTAAATACCAACAGCATTGCTGTGCCTGGGCCCACCGTGCTCCCTCGCTCAGTACCCCCAGGCTCATCCCCTGCTAGGCTTCCCCCCCACATCTTCTGAGACACCCGTCACTCCCGTCCCACAGGGGTCGGCCCCAACTGCTTGGCCCCTCTGCCTCTTTGCATCCTCGGTTCCTGCCAGATCCCACCAGAGCCCTGTCTACCCCCCAGCCCACACCTGGGCCCTGTGGGGCTTGGCTCTCGCTGCCCCCTCCACCCCACCCAAACCTACATGGGCCTCCCAACCCCCGAGCCCAGCCCCCTCCCGCATCCTGGGCTGGGCGTATCTCCTCTGCACTTGAGTCCCCACTGTCCCACTTAGGTGACTGCCTCTGGCTTGATGGGAGCCCCACCGCCCTGACTGGGCATGTGGTGCACACCAGAAGATGAGGCACCCACAGCACAGCTGGGTGCCCAGGAGGGGAGGCTTTCAGGACCCTGTGTGAGGGATGAGGGAGGCCCATTCAGCAGCTGAGCCCACTAACCCTCCTTCTCTTCTGTCCACAGACGGTCCAGCCTCGTCATCACCACCAAGATCTTCTGGGGTGGAAAGTAGGTGCAGCCGCAGGCCGTGTCTCTGCCTAGGCAGTGTCTCTGCCCCGGCCATCTCTCTGCCCGGGCTGTCTCTCTGCCCCGGCCGTCTCTCTGCCCGGGCTGTCTCTGTCTGGGCTCCAGCAGCCCATGTTCTTGAAGGCCCCCAACTTAGGAGCCCCTGGGGTGGGGGAGGAGAGTTGTCCTTGAGAAGGAGGGTGTGCCGGGCTCCATCAACACCCAGGCCCGGTGCTGTTTCTGTCCCCTGTCCTGAGTGTGCTGGTCTGGCCCTGTCCTTGCACCCCAGGCAGCGCTGGCAAAGCCAGCTGCTGTGACTGGTGGTCGTCCTTATTACGGGACACCAAATCCAGAAAAGCAGCTTGGGCTGAGTTTGCCTTTTACTCAAACCTCATTTAATTTTTATTTTATTTACGTGGGTTGTTCTTCTCCTTGACTGGAAAGGTATCATCATGAAAAGTCCGAAAAACACAGAAAATGTGTGAACTGCCCAAACCACTCCAAATTCTCTGGGCTGCTGGTCACCCCTGCTGGCTACTCATCCTCTCCAGGCATGGACAAATCTGGGCTCATAGAAATTATGAATATAATTCATCGTTAATTTTTAAAATTTTTTTGAGAAGTCCAAACCAAACCAAAGGGTAAAGGTGAAAAACAAAAGCCCCATTCCTGCCGCCGCCCAGCCCCCACCTGGGAGCACGTCCAGGCTCCCTCCGGGCCTGGGGAGCTCAGCCCTGTGGCTCTGACTTTCTACCCCCGAAATGGAACCAGACCGCTCACGGCGTCTGCTGGCCCACTGATTTCGCCTAATATTGCATCATAAACATTTTTCCCAAACCACTTTCAACATCACCACACTATCGGCCTGTTTTTCAGAGCCGAGACGGAGAGGGGCCTTTCCCGGAAACATATCATAGAAGGTGAGGCCTGTCTCTGTGTGTGTGGGTGGGGGGAGGCTCGCCCCACCAGTCACAACAGCAGAGGGCCCAAAGGTGGACACCAGCGCGCTGGTCTGACCCTCCCCTCACTGCAAGGAATGAGGGTAGCTCTGTGCTGGTCACAGAAAGGCCTCAGTTTCGATCCCAGCTCAACCTAACCCTGACTGAGTGGACTTGAGTAAGGGACATCTCTTCCCCAAGCCTCTGTCCCGCATGTGTAAAATGGGCTGGTGAAAGCATCCCACCCCTCCGGGGTTGCTGGGTATCCAGGAGAACCCAGGAAAAGTTGCTCATCACTTACTGGGAACCCTTAAGCACCACCCCGGAAGGACCCCACGGAGGGTGGCCGGTGTGTCCGGGCTTTCTCGTATTTCTGTTGTCCTCTTGTCTTTCCTATTCAAGTATTTGTCTTCAAAATAATACAGCACTCCACTAAACTCAGTTAGGGGACCTGGCTGCCAGTCACTCCCCACCTTCCAAATCCAACATGGTCACTCTGCCAAATGTTTGTCCTGAACAGCTCTGAGTACTAGTTTGTATGTTGAGACACGACTGGCCTTTCATGTGGCAGAGGACATACTTGTCCCTCCATGTGTGATAACAGGGCTCTCCACTTGCAACACCAGGAAGCTAAGGAGAAGAACCCGGAGGAGGGCGTGCTCCTGGGAGTCCCACTTCAATGGGTCCCAGGACACTGGGCCTGTGGTTCCCCCATACTTCCTCCTGAAGGGAGGCAGCCGACACTCACAGTGTCCACCAGCCGTCCTGAAGCTCCCAGATGGCAGGAGCCTCCTCACTTCCATCTCCCATCCCCTGAACCTGGCACAGGGAGGCCCCTGAAATGTCGGTGAAGACACGTTGGCAGCAGTAACGGCCCCCTGTCCTTTCCCAGGTCTGAAGGCCTCCCTGGAGCGACTGCAGCTGGAATATGTGGACGTGGTGTTTGCCAACCGCCCGGACCCCAACACACCCATGGAAGGTAGGTAGTCTGCCAAGCTGGCTAGCGGGGCCTGGCAGGTCCAAAGGACAGAGCTAAGCTGACAAGGGGTCTGAACCTGAGGCTCCAAAGACCACCGCCGGGCAGCCAGGCGGGTGCTCACAGGACGCCAGGCCTTGGGGGGTGGGAGGGGTGAGGGCTTGCCCAAGGTGGGGGCTCAGCCTGTGGGTGCCACCCCCCAGCCCACCCTTGCTCCACCCACGCTCCCTCCCCCCTTCAGCCGCAGTGAACTCTTCTCTCCTCTCAGCCACAGCTAAGGGCTCCGTGTGACGACTCTCGAAACTATTGCATTATTTTCAATTACGTTCTATTGAGAGGTTTTAGGGGTCCTTTTTGCTCTAGGGGATTTATTATTACATAGAGGAGAAAAAATGTTCAGTGCTTCAAAAAGGTTTCTTTGGTGTTTTTATTCTTTTGACTTCCACGAGCTCAGCACACCCTGTCCCCCGCCACGTCCCAGTGCAGGCACCTTGTCATTTATGCTTCGCTGCTCCAGGGACTTGGAAAATTAAGTTGTGTTCAAGTTATTTTTTCTTCATTTGTTTATATATATATACCATGTGTGGTATATATATTTATTCCTTTCTAACAAAATGAGTATTTGGTGCAGAGTGATTGGTACCTCCGTCCCTTTGTCACACCACACCTCTCAGTGTTCCCGCAACTATAAACTCTGGTCTCTTTAAATCTTTCTTTTATCACCAGGAGACCCATTTAGTTCCTCCAAGTCAAGGACATTCATCATAGAAGGTATACAGCACCCTTAGCCCAGCCATTGACTCCTGCGTCCGAGCTGCATTTTATGAGACAGTGGTTTTAACTTACGTGGCTCTTTCAGCCCCGTGACAAACTTCTCCATAAAATGCACCAAGGAGGGGGAGCTCCCTATGAGAACATCTTGCAAGTGAAGGAAAAGCCAAGCAGTGTCGGATGCCTCCATCCCCCACCCAATTCACGCTGCCATTTCATCCCTGTCCTTCCGTGCATGGTCCCCCAGCCCCAGGCTTGCATTGCTGTGATCCACGGTGGCCGGCCAGCTGTCTGCCGGGGCCACCTCTTGATCGAGGGTGCTGTGATCCCTGCCTGGAACCTTGACCCCGGAAGGTGCCACGGGAAGAGTTGGGAGACCAGGTTTCCACAGGAGCACACACCTGTCAGAGACCCCAGAACATTTGGCCCCCAGCAAGTCTTAACTCCTCCTCCCAGCACAGCCACCTTCCCTCTCTTTGTGACCAGACCTCTCCACCAAAACAGAGTCATTTTCCTCCTCAAAGAATAACTAAGGACCTGGCAGAATTCTGAGGCCAGAGGCAGCCTTGGCCCTCCCGTTGACCGACAGCCCCAGGAGCCCACCCAAGGGCTGGCACGGTTTCTCTGGGATGGGGCTGTGTTCCACATGGAAGGCCCTCACCTGCCAGTGGGCACTGCCACTCAGCCCCCCCCCCCATGAATTATTTGTGACACAGCAGGAAGTGCCATAGGTTTGGACAGAAGCTGGAAGAATGCCATCCTCCTGCTTCTATTTAACACCGTTAAATATTGAGGTGAAGGGGGCAGCGCCTGTGGCTCAAAGGAGTAGGGTGCCGGCCCCATATGCCAGAGGTGGCGGGTTCAAACCCAGCCCCGGCCAGAAACTGCAAAAAATAAAAAAATACATATTGAGGTGAAGGATAGCTGTCCCTCACTGTCCCAGGAGGGGCACTGACGTCAGCTCTGGACAGAGATGCAGAGGCCCCATCCAGCCTGCCTCTGCCCAGGACCTTCCAGGGAGCCCAGGGCCCTTTGCTGGGGTCCCTCCCCCTCAAGATAGCCAGAGGTTCAAGCAGACCCTGCCTGTCGGGTCAGGGGTCCCATCATTGCATGGGAGAGGCACCTCAGGGCACCACGCAGTCTCACTGGCTGGGGTCTTGGTGACCAGAGAGAGCCGGGGGGCGGGGGGAACAGTGCGAGGGAGTGGGGCGGCCTTGGGGGGCCCTGCTTCCCTCTCTCTGGCATGTGGACCTGAGCCTTGGCTGAGAAGAATCGGGAAGGTGTGCTGCATGGCAACAGGTGCCCCCAGAGTGTTTCTAAAAAAAGCTTAATGAGAAGGTCAGAAGCCTCAGCCCAGGGTCAGGTTGTGGTCCCTCTTCTCGGACCCCAGCTCCTCCTCAGATCTTTCTGCCTGGCACTGTCCTCCTCAGAGTACATTGGTGTTGGCAGTCAGAGTGGGCAGCCCAGAGGGTGTCCCCGGATAGGCTCGGACTCCCTCCCAGAACTCCACCTGTGCATGGGGCAGGGAGGACTCTCAGGAGCCCCTCTCCCTGTCCTTGGGAGGAAGCAGAGGCCAGGGCTAGGTCTGCAGCATGGAAGCTGAGTTGTGTCGTTCTAGGGGTCCAGGTGAGCCTGCTGAGGTGCCACCCAGAGCTCTAGCCCTTGGGAGGCCCTGGGGTCCACTCAGGCTGGACCTCAGCCAATAGGGCTCTCAGGGGCCTGGGAAGGGTAGGAAGTGACACCTCAAAACAGGGTGGGCGGCAAGCTAGCACTGCCACTCAGTGTGGGGAGGTGTTCCTGGCCTCGCTGCCACCCCGCAGTGGAGCTGTCAGAACAAGCCCAGCACTCTCCATCTCCCCTTCCAGGCCTCCCACCCCAGCCACCGTCAGGGACCTCAGCTTCTCCGGCTCAGTGGCAAATGAGGGGCTGGGCAGTTAGGGAGAGATGGGGATTTTCAAGGGTCAATGTTACCGCACTGTTTTTAGAAACACTTGTTCTTCCTCTTTACTTCCAATTCTGCCTTGGGCAGTAACTTGCAAGCACTGTATCGGACCGATGGGAAACCGGGTGGATCAGCCCCTCACCCCGCAAGACTAAGAGGCATTTGAAATTTGAAAATCTGAGGCCAAGGTGTTTTTAAAACCCCAACGTCCCTGTGAGGCTGAAACAGTGGAGGGAGGAGCTATCACTAGCAGGTTTTTATGTCTCAAAAACTTGTTCAAACACTGGGAGGAATCTGTCCCGTATCTGGGACGAGGGTCTGTTTTCTCTTACCTAAAAGGTGGTGTGGAGTTTCAGTGAGTTAGCCCTCGGGGCAGTGTGTCTCAGCTGTCCCACAGTCAGGCTGCACCTCCTGTCTACTGCAGGCCTTGGTCCCTTAGAGGAAGAGCACCAGACCCTGTAACCCTCGGGCCATCCCGTGCAGGTGCTGGGCTGGTTTGAGAACCTGGGCTGTGGTCCACGCCTACTCTGGTTCAGTGAATATGAGGGGACTCATCCCTGCAGCCCCTCTCCATCCCTGCAGATACCATCATTCCCCAGCCAGTCAGTTCTCCACACAGCCAACAAAATCTGGGACAGCCGGAAGTAGGAGACCAGAAAGATGTCCGACTGTGTTTCCTTCCTGTTGCCTTTTGCCAGTTTGATCATGGCCTTGATCCGTTCATCTGGTCCTTGCTGAGTGATCGGGGTCCCCCATTCTTCTCCAAACTGGAGAATGCCCCATTCCAGAGTCTCAGTCTTTGATCTCACCTCGTCCTCATTGCTCTCATCTAACAGACAAGTCACAGTCCAGCCATGACCCAGTTTCAGACTCCAAAGGCCTGTAACTAGATGGGGAGATACTCTCAAGACCAGCTTCTTGGATGGCGGCTCACTTTTCTCTTTCATTTGGGAAAAGCTCTCCCACGCCCATGTTCGGAGCTAGGAAGTACACTGCTTGCAAGACGTCCTTGCAGTCCCCACCCTCCTCCCGGCATCCTGCCTGTATTTGCAGAACATCCCCACGCTGGGCTCCATGCCCCAGATCCCCCCACACCTGCAGTTTCTTCTCTTATGACAGAGACCGTTCGAGCCATGACGCACGTCATCAACCAGGGGATGGCCATGTACTGGGGCACGTCACGCTGGAGCTCCATGGAGATTATGGTATGGGCTGCCGTGTGCACGGTGTGGGCCACTTGCAGAACATTCCGATGCCCCTGCACAGCCTGCGCCCTTGGTCCCAAGTGCACAGATAACTGAGTCCTAGGCAGAGAGATGGTGCTGGAATGTGGTGGTGGTGTCTGTAGGCCCTGCAGACAGGGGTCTTAGTTGGAATCCTGACACTGTGTGGTCTGGACAGCTGGCGTCACCTCTCTGAGCTTCGTTTCCCCTCTGTAGAACGATCCTGGTAACATGACCCCTCATGGGGCCGCTCTGAAGATTCTCTGAGAGAACCAGTGTGACGCTCTAGGCAAGGTGCCAGAGTTTGGGAAGCCCTCGGCAGCAGGGACACTGTTCACCACTCATGTTAGGTTCTGGGGATGTTCCAGGTGCTGCCAGATCTAAGGGCTTCCTAGGGACTAACTCCCATGAATCCCCACGGTGCAGTAGTGCTACTGTCATGCTGTTTTACAGATGTGGACATTGAGGCACAGAGAGATTAAGTAACATACCCAGGGTCACAAAGCTCAGGTCAAGAATGACACCCAGTCATGTGACCCAGAGCCTGGGCTGCATCAGAACGTGACTCAGCTATTAGGATCTGGGGCTTCCATCTCATAATCTGTGGTGTTTCCCTTTGCCCACATTTTCAGGAAAGTGTCCCACTAATTGTCATTTCCCACCATAGGAAATTCCCCAATTTCCCACTAATTGTCATTTCCCAGAGGCTGCGGGTGGGGGATGTTTCTTGATATTTCTGGGGTCTCCAGGGAAGAGTCAGCATCAGCAGGGTGGCCCTACTCTCAGAGGTATAGAGTGGGACCTGGAGAGGGAAAGGCTGGGGTCCCCTCCTGCAGAGTGAGAGCAGAGGCCTGGGGCAGCACCACCCCAAGGTGCCCACTGCCCAGCTCCTGTGCCCACCTGCTGCCCCTGGCACCCTGCTGTCCCTGAGAGGCATTCCTGTTTTACAAAAGACGCTCAGCAGGATCTCCACCTCAGATTAAACACATTTGTGGAAGCCTCCCTGTTAATCAGCCTGTGGTATTTGTGGCATTAGTGAGCATTTATTTGGCATTTCTTGAAGCCGCCTGGAGCCAGCACTGAGCTGGAGGAGGCGTCAGTATCATTATTCCCATTTTACAGATGAGAAAGCTGAGTCTCAAACCAGAGGGGAAAAGGCCTCTTGGACAGCAGGGCTTTGCCAGGAGTCTGGCACACAGTGTCAGATGGGAGTTGAGGGAGAGTCTGTATAACCCAGGCCTTGAGCTCCAACCCCCGGAAATGGGCGGATGTTCACTACTGTCTCCTGACCTGGGGTGTCCTGACCTGCCGTCATCCTGGATCTGGGACCCCAGAGTAGCAATCAAGGCAGAAATGGTAACAGCACATCCAGCAGGCCCAGTGCCAACAGGGCTCTATAGTGAGGCCTGAGAACAGCCTTGACTAATTTGGGGAAACTGAGGCCCAGTGCCCAAGGCCACTCAGCCAGTACGTGCCAGACACCACTGTACTATTGCATGGTGCTTCCCAGACCTTTCAGCCTTGGGGTCCCCCATGTGCCCCCTTTGCCCAGCTCACCACAGGAAAGCTGTGTGCGGGGTGGGGGTCAGCAGGCCAGCCATGTCCCAGGGCTGCCTTTGTGTCCTCTCACCTGCTACCCGCAGCTCTCCAGGCCCACTGACAGGCAGGGGCCATCGGGGCCCCTTTGTGCCCCACAGGAGGCCTACTCGGTGGCCCGGCAGTTCAACCTGATCCCGCCCATCTGTGAGCAGGCTGAGTACCACATGTTCCAGCGCGAGAAGGTGGAGGTGCAGCTGCCCGAGCTATTCCACAAGATAGGTAGGCACTGCCCCGCCGCCTGCCCACCTGCCCCACCAGGCCCAGGCCTGACTCTGCCCGGTTTTCTCCTCTCCAGGAGTGGGCGCCATGACCTGGTCCCCTCTGGCCTGTGGCATCGTTTCCGGGAAGTATGACAGTGGCATCCCACCCTACTCGAGAGCTTCCCTGAAGGTGAAGGCGTGGCCAGGGAGGGGGAGGGCACAGGCAGAGGACAGGCATTTTGGAGGGTAGGGGGGCACCTTTTGGCAGACTGCCTTGGTGCTGGGCGAGGGCTTCCCTGGGCTACAGCTGCCCTCACCTCTCATGCTGGTACTGTGGCATGAGAACATGGAGCCCCTTCTGGCCTGACCCCATGTCTAGAGGGGCTGCCCACCCTGTGGGACCTGCCCCAGATGGGAAGGGCCCTTCATATACCCCCACCTCTGCCCCCACCCCAATATGCATATCATGGACTGAGTCCACCAGTGACATTTGAGGTACCCCTTCCCCATATTCTTTCCCACTCTCTGCCATCACTAAGACCCTGGGGGCTGCAGAGCTTCACAGCATTGACCCTGGGACAAGTGCCCTTCTGTCACACATACCTCTGGAGGACCCCAGACTGCAGGAATATAAAGCGGGCAGCAAAGGCCTACCCAGCCAGGACAGACCCGCCTTGGAGCCGCTAGGGAGGGGAGAGGGCTCCTCTGGGCCACAGTGGGCAGCCAGCACTCCTGACACCCAGGGTCCCTGGGAGTAGGGCAGGGAAGCCCTCACCTCCTTGTCCTGGCTTGGGTGTCCACGTGCACCTGTAGATGGCACTCAGAGTGTGGGCAGGCCTCTCTCCCTCCTGCCCACCCTGACACAGGGTGGGTGCTGCCCTGGCTTTAAGACAATAGCTGCTTTTCGGAGAAGGATCTAGAAGGAACATAGATTGTCACCATCTGCATGTGGGGCCCAGGTGACCTGCCCTCACTTGTGGCTGTGCCCTGCCCCCCACCCAGGGCTACCAGTGGCTAAAGGACAAGATCCTGAGTGAGGAGGGCCGACGCCAGCAGGCCAAGCTGAAGGAGCTGCAGGCTATCGCCGAGCGCCTGGGCTGCACCCTGCCCCAGCTGGCCATAGGTGAGGGGACTCTGGGCAGAGTGGACTCTTGTGCACCTGGGGAGATGGCAGGGGTTTATGAAGGTCCAGGCTGCAGTGTTTGCCAGTTGGCTGTGGGTAATGGGGCCAAGGGTCACCATGGGGCCAGCATCCCCAGGGAGAGAGGTAAGAAAGCCCTAAACAAGAGCCTCCACTGGCCGCAGGTAACAGGGCTCTGGTGGCAGTCGGGACCCATGTCCTAGGGGAAATGGCGGGAGTTCCTGAGGGCTTTGGCCACCTCCTCCATAAGCCAGCCATGGGTATTGGGGCCCCAACATCCATGGAGAGAGGATGGGGGCCCTGGGCTCTTGGGCCACCTCTCCACTGCTTGGGCAAGGCCCCCACCCAGCACTGTTGAGCTTCCTAGGGCCCCTCAACCCCCAGGCCCGGAGGCTGGGTCTTTCCAGCCCAGTCAGCCATAGGCGGGGTCCTGCGGAGGGCGCCTTCCTCTCTCACCTTGGCTATTGCCTCTCCAGCCTGGTGCTTGCGGAATGAGGGCGTCAGCTCTGTGCTCCTGGGCGCCTCCAACGCAGAGCAGCTCATGGAGAACGTGGGAGCGATTCAGGTGAGTGCGAGCAGAGCTCCCACCCAGCTGGGCCTTTGTCCAGCACGTCCGGTGGGCTGAGTGCCAGGTGTCGTCCTACTAGACACTTGGGGTGCACCCCCAAACCATCGCTGTGGGAAAGCCAGAGATGGGGGGCTGGGGGCAGGGAGAGGTGGTGCTGCAGACCTAGGTTCACAAGGGGCTATCCAGTGGACAGTTGAGAAAGTGGCATTTGAGCAAAGGCTTGAAGAGTCATGGAGTGAGCTGTGCAAATGCCGGAGGCGCATGGCGGGGACTCTGGGCAGCAGAAGGGCTCTTGGGCCACCACAAAGGCCCAAGAAGATCAAGAGGCCCACAGGAAAGGGCAGAGGGCAGAGAGGCACAGATGGGCAGGTTTCTTCTGAGTGGGGTCGGAGCTGAGGGAAGATTTTGATCCCAAGAAGGTCATGGTCCAACTTAGCTTTTTAAAGGAGCATGATCAGTGGGGCAAGATTCAGGAAGCCCAAGCCCAAGCAGCATGACACCCACCTGCTTCAGACGTGCCGGGAGCAGGTGGGCCCCGACCTGCAGAAGGTCTGGAGGGACACTGCCCCACCACCTCCACAGGCCAGGCGGTCTTGGTGAGGAACTCTGATTGGTCCCTGTCCTTGCACACAGGTCCTTCCAAAACTGTCGTCTTCCATTATCCACGAGATCGATAGTATTTTGGGCAATAAACCCTACAGCAAAAAGGACTACAGATCCTAAGATGCCCCTGCCGCCTGCTCAGACAATCTCCGTCCCCCTCCTAGTCTTTGTTTGCTCGCTTACGCTGTTCTGAAGCCAACTGGAGAGTGTGGTTCGCATCAAAGAGAAAACACCACGCTGTGATATCATCAGGAAATTACCTCCCACGTCCATGCCAGACACCACCGCTGCTTCTCCAGATCACGTCAAGTCGGATTTGTGCCCGAGACAGCACTGGTTAGGAAGGACGTTCAAGCAGCCCCACCCCAAGCCCTGTCGCCTCTGCTTGTCCTCCAAGAAAAAGCCACCAAGCTTTCTCCCAGCCACAGCCCTTCATGGAGATGCCCCAAGTCAAGGCCTGGTTGGGTCTTCAGGGCAGGCAGGGCTGGCCTCTCCTCTGCCAAGAACCCCTGTCTGGTGTTGGTGGAGGGGAAGAGGGTGTAGCCCCCCAGGGGCCTCCTCTGCCAGGGCTCTGCTCCTTAGGGTGGGGCTTCCCCAGTGGGGGTCTTCCTTAACCTCCCTCTTTCCAAGGGCTCCAGGTACTTTCTGGGGGGCTGACCCCCTCCAGATTCCTCTCTATCCTTCTCTGCCCTGACCTGCCCACTGGACCTCAGCAGGGTAACGCCTACCCAGCTGGCCCTTGACACCCCCACCCTTGTTGGCAGGGGCAGGGACCCCCAAAGGAGTGGCTCTGTGGTTTGGGACCCACAGAAGTTCAGGGCTGTGAAGGCTAGTTCACTGTCCGATGGTCCTCCCCACTGCACAGCAAAGGCACCCATCTCAGCAAGGCCTGGAGCACTTGGGACAGGCCCAGAGAAGTGGGTCCCTCTGTCCTTGCCCTGCAAGGCCCTATGGCTGTGCACTCTGAGCTGGACCGTAGCTGCTGACCACACACGGGCAAATGGCAGCAGGCCATTTGGTTCCTCTTGGTTCCTCTTGGTTCCTCTTGGTTCACCTGTGTGATCCAAGGCCCTCCCCCAAGCCACCCCACCCCAGCTTCTGTTGTGCAGAGAGAAGATGCTTAGACCCCTCCAGTAAAGGAAGGCCCCTGGGGTTCTTGGAGCTGTATATGCAGGGAGGGCTAGGGTTGGTACCCCCAGCAGCACCCTACAAAGTAGGAAAAGACTTCAGGGAACCTCTCCCTAGAGAGACTGGGGCTGACCATTCCCTTCCACGCCCCCCAAGCCTCCACCCAGAACAGATTGGGGAGAAGGAGGGAGTGCAGGACAGGCCCAAGTGTCAGCCCCTTTGTAACCCCAGGCAGGGGGAACACTGACACAGTAACCCTGTAGGCAGGAGCAGGGCATCACAGAACCTGCCCCCACCCCCAGCCTGCTGGCTCCATAGGGGACCCTGTGCCTCCTGCCCCCATGTGTCCCTCTAGAGAGGCACAGCTTCTGCCTTGCCCACAGAGGGGCTGCTGTTCCAAGCAGGCCCCTCCCCGCCCAGTACTGGCCAAGCCAAGGCCTGGAAACCACTGTGAGAAAGCCTCACACCCAAGGGGAGGTTGGGGGGGGGGCAGGGAGAGTGTGGCCTTTCCCAGCCCATCTTCCTGCTGACCCCTGAGTCTAGGACCTTTGCCCTCCTCCTAGACCAAACCCCTGGGGGTCCACCAAGACCTGCCACAAGTTTCTCCAGAGTAGCCCTGGGGGGTGGGGGGTGGGGAGGAGCAGTGCCTCCCCAGCATAGATCCAGGCCTATGGCACAACCATGAGGTGCCTGTTCCCAGGATAGCCTTGCAGGGGCAGGTGCTGCCAGAAAACCAGATGGCCCTCTCCTCGCCAGCAGGGCCCCATCCACACAGCTGCCCTGGCCCCACTCACTATTAGAAGATGGACCCAGAGTGTGTGGGTGCCTGGGGTGGGGCTGCTGCTCCCCATGAGCCACACCTAGGGGAGCTGAGTCCCAGAGGGAGGCAAGAGCCCCAGGGTGAGCTCCGCCCAGGCCCAAGTGTCCAGAGCCAGGATGCAGGCAGACTCCTGGCCCGGCACTGCCCACAGTGGGTTCTGGGGGGCTGTTTCTTCCACATCCACTGACAGGGAGGGCAGGAGCTTTGTTTCCTGGGGGCGGGGTCCCCTGGCTCAGGAGAAGCTGGGGGAGGGAAAAGTGTCAAGTGGGGCCATAGTGGGAGGACCACGGCAGTCAGAGCCCAGAGGGTAACACTGGCCCTGGCTGGGCACAACCTGTGGTCGGACCCTAGGTCCCCACAGGGCTTTCCTCCCATCTCCCATCCTTGTCCAGTCATGTAAACAATGTGCTTCTCTCGCCGGTTTTTTAAAATGACTGTGGTTCCTCAGCTGATCGCATTCCCTATGTAGGCAGAGACTGCCACCTGCCTCGAGCTTCCAAAGGAGACTCAGACCGAGACATACCACCTTAACTATGGAATGACAAAATAAAGCCCAAGCCCTAGGCCTCTGCGTTTTTCTGCTCCTCTCATTTCCTCGGGGTCCGGGATGGGCTGAGAGCACCACGGAAGGGCAGGGAGAGGATGCCAACTGCAGGGGCTCCCCCAAACCTGAGCCTGCAGCCAGGGGTGGGAGGAAAAAGCTCATGGGAGTGGCAGAGATCAAGGACCGAGGGTAGGTGATGGGGTGCTTAGGAGACCAGCCCCCATCTCTCCCAAGAGATTCAGCCCAGAGCCTCACAGAGGGTGGGGGTGCCACTCCCACGCCCCCAACACACACATTCTCTTTTCTCATCTCTGAGGACCCAAGGATGGTTGCTGGGAGGCCAGCAACCTTGGGGGGGCCCTCAGGGGCCCAGCTAGCGCTATTCTTACCATGACAGAGGATGGACCCAGCGGATGTCCTGTCATATTTGGGGGTATAGGTAAGAGGGGCTCCAACCCAGCACATCCCTGCTGCCTAGGGGCCCCTCCTTCCCAATGCACCCCTGAGCCTGTGAACCGTAATTGCCCAGGGCAAGCCTTGGGGGATAAACCTTCAGAAGCCACCCTCTCCCCCATTCTAAATTTGTAAGAATTCTTAAAAAGTCACTTTGATTCAATCCTTTCCCAAAGGATTTATTAAAACACAAAAACCAAAACATACACACAGAGTACAAAGTAAAGGTGATTGTGTCGGCTACAGGCTCTGTCCAGCCTCCCACGGGTGGAGACCAGACACACAAGGAGCTCAGCTTCCAAAGCGCAAACCCCGCCTCCGCTGGGACGCAGGCCAGGACTCCTGACTTGCCCAAGTGCCCCTGGCCCTGCACCCAGCCCAGGGTCCCCTTGTTCTCCAGCCTAGGGCAAGGGGCCAGCCCTCTCTTAGCTGGGCTAGATGCTGAGTCTGGGTGGCTGCGGTTCACTCCATCCACTCCTCCCAGCTCAGATCCCACGGACCGGTGGGACCCTTCCCTCCTCTTCAGGGGGACTTGGGCTCCATCCTTTCTCTACGTGAGGAGTTCAGGACACACACACACACCCAATGGGCCCTTTCTGGGTTATCGTGCCTAAAAAAATACTTTGTTTAAAAAAAAAAATCTGAAAATTAAGGAAAAAGAATCTAAAAACACGACGACACCAATGACTTTGGGCTGATGTACCACAACCTGTAAACTTTCAGACATAGAAAACGGGACCAGAGCCAGCTGCTTTGACCAGTGCTGCGGTTTGCACAGGAGAGCTGTCGGAGGGGGTACCCATCCACCTTTGGCCACAGCCAGGCCACCAAGATGGTCAGGGTGGGTGGAGGGAGTGTTGGTCTCGGCTCCCACCCTCCAGACCCTGGCACACACTGGAGGCTCCACGGGACTGACAGCTGGCCACCTTCTACTCAAACCCCCTCGGGCCCTCAAAAGCCCTGTGATCTGGGACAAGAGTAAGGACTGCAGGTGTCCCTGGGTTGAGACTCGAGCAGCCCCTGACCTCGGCAGGGGAGGACCTGGGGACCACAGTCCTGGTCTCATGGGACAGGGAATGTTCAGGGCTGCCTCTGGGAAAAGCCGAATTTTCAGAGAACAAAAGAGCTCCCAAAGGTGGCTCTCAGGGATCTGTGTCCATGGCAGGTGTGTCTGAGAAGGGAGCCCTCCAGATGTCACTGCTGCAACCTAAACTCACCATGTCATCTGAGAGCCCACTGGGCAAAAGGGGGTTCAACAGAAACCCGATTTTCTCAGCACTGGTTTAAATCATAAAGTGGCTGGAAACATAAACACACAGCTGGCACACAGGGTCACACTGTGCACAAGACCCTAATTCTGCCAGCAGCACAACCAAATGCAGCCTGCAGACGCCAAGACACGGACACTTCTCCTGCCCCATCGCCACTTTCGGCAGGAAACAACTGATAAGCCAAGAAGGAACCGTTCTCACAATCCTTTCTCCTCTCCGGAACCAGTCAGCCAGAAACCTGCTCCCACCTCTTGGTGGCCCCTCCCTCCTGGCCTCCTGGGTACCAGTCACCGATAGCATGGCCCTTCCCGGGACCAGGCAGTGGTCTGGGGGAGTAGGCCTACAGGAGCTTGAGCCAGGTTGTCCGTGGGTGCCCGACTCTAGCATGGCAGAGAAGGGAACCCCAGGCAAGGCCTGGGAGAGAGAGAGAGAGAAGCTTCCTGGGGTGAAACACGAGGACACAGAGCTACCACCACCTACTGGGAGATGAGGGCATTCCAAGCCGCCCTGTAGCCTGAGCCAGGAGCCTTTGCAGAGGGGGGCACTGGCCAGAGGACGTGAGTGGATGAACCAGCAGGGGCTGGAATGGCCACAGCCGCCACTACACGTGTGTCATGGAAGTCTGTGCTGTTCCCAAGCTCTCTAACAGTCCTCCCCTCTCTGCCTCAGGAGTCTCCCACTCTGACCCCCACAGCACTGGGTCAGGCCAGCCTTGGGGCTCTCAACCAAGACCAAATGTGAGGACATAAAGACGGAGGAGTCTTGGGGTCCCGGCCCTCCAGAGCTCAGATAGCCACACTAGATGAGGACATACAGAGCTCAGTGAGGGCCGGATAATTGCCCAAGTGTCCACAAGACAAGCCGACAGTCCTGGCCCCAGCCTTGACCACCCTGCTATCCTCGGGCAGGCCCAGATATGCAATATACCCTTCAGGCCCCCAGGTGCCTCCACCCCCAGGCCTAGCGAGCTTCTCACAGAGCCCCTTCCTTACACTTTGAGGACCCCAATCCTGGGGCACCTTCACTGGACGCCCCCTTTGGGCTGACCTGGGGTCAGGGAGGACCACACACAGATCGGCCCAGAGCCCTGCCCACTCCTCCCTCCCTTCCCCTACATTTTACCTCCAGCTGGGGCAGGGGAGGGACAGGAATTGTGACAGTGGACAACAGACATATGGAAAGATAGCCCAGGACACAAGGCAGGAAGCCCTGAATGCTCCAGTGGGAGAGGGCAGAGGACCACAGAGGCCAGCGGCCCGTCTCCACTTCCAAGCAGAGCCCTCTGAGACTCAGCAACAGTAGCCGGGGTCCCTGCCTCAAGCAGCTAGTGCCCCAATGAAGGTCTCACCGGAGACAGAACAGGGATGAGTCCAGGCTCCCCCACCAGCATCTGTGGCCCAGGGAAATGTGTACAGGGAGCCTACCCAGAGGTGGCTGGGGCAGGCTCCCAGGGCACAGGGCCAGACCAGGGTCTCCAGGGCCACCTCAGTGTCCATAACTTTCCTTGCAGGGACATTAACACCCCAAGGCCACATCCCTGGCGGATGGTAGACCCGAAACCCCTTCCTTTAGTGGCTCTGAGACAAGCTGGTCCTCCCCTCCCTCCCTGGAGCACATATTTCCACCGGCCATGAGCAGCTGGGCCCACAGGTGCTCCACTGGCAACTACAGAGTCCAGGGCCTTTGAGACACACTGCACCTGGGACAGATACCTGCTAACAGAGGAGTCCCCTCCCTGCAAGGAAATAGCAAATCTCTGGTGGTCTCCAGCCCTGCCCTGCCCTGGCATCAGCCAGGGTCTCCACCACTGGGTTGCATGGCTACCCCCCAAACCTGACCTATCTGGTGCTGGGGGACCCCAGCAGGCAGTGGGCTGGGGCAAAATGGCCATCACATCACACAGGTACAGACAGGATGGGGCAAGGGCACTCTGAGGACTCCTCCCAGGGCACCCACACTGCATCCTCCTCAGCTGGGCCGAGTCCACAGACAGCACCGGGCCTTCCGGAGAGCTTCCCTTCTGGTCCAGAGCCCGTTGGTAAAGAGACGTTAAGTGCTGCAGGATTAGAATCTTCCACACATCATCCGACTTTTATCAAGATAAACGTGTTCAAGTCTTCAATAGGAAAGTGCAAAAGATGTACAAATAAATGAAATCTCTTCTAAGAAGTCATTCTGGAAACGGTGGTAAGGGGCACGTCCCGCGTGGCTTGGCTGACACTGTGGAAGAACACTTGAACCGTGATGAGGTGGCACTCCTGGGCTCTGCCCAGCGGGCTGGGCCTCGTCCTCCACATGATGGCATTACTTGGCTTCCCTTTTTGTCCCAAGGTGGCACTGGCTCCTAAAAAGGCGGCAGCTTTCTCTCCTGTGGGCGTCAGGCAGCTGGCCCGGCAAGCACGGCTGCAGAGGGCAGATGGCAGGGGATGCAGCTGGACGGCTGGGGGGCAGCTGGATGGCCAGCCGGACCTCTACTCAGAGCGGGGTCAGGGCAGAGAGGGGGACCCGACAGCCATAGCTGCCCATCACAGCCAACGACAACCAGAGAGGGCTCCTGAGCCATGACCCCCCAACCACAGGCCACTGGTCAAGATTGCTACAGAGCAGCCTGGAAGGCCCCAGAGCCCCGGCTGTCATGTGATAGTTCTCTCAGGGGCAGATAGGGTCAGTAGAGGTTGGTAGTCCGGGGAAGGAGGCTTGGGTGAACTGGGATTTTCCCTGGCATAAGCCCCCCTCTCCTGGACAGTAACACCTCCCCCCAAACCCTCAGCCACCCTCCTGACCCTGGGCAGAAGGGGAGGGCGAGACAAGATGTGGCACCTGACACCAGCAGGCAGCAGAGGCAGGACAGGGCTCTGGCCAGGGCCACCGGCCTGACTCACCAACAGGCACAGGCGTATGCACACACAGGAGCAAGACCGAGCCCACCAGCCCCACACGTCCTGCCCCCCAGGCCCCCGGAGGGCAGACACACAGACCGTGAGGTGGTCCCAGGGCCAAAGGGGTGGGGGCAAAGGGGCTCCAGGCAAGTGGGTGGCTCTCAGGGCCCCAGAGGCAGCAGAGGCTCCAAGGCTCAAGGACAGAAATTCTGGCCAGGCCCAACTTGCCAGCCTGAGAGAGGGTGGACAGTGGGACACCCAGCAGTGCCTCACCTCAGCTGGAAACGAGCGCTGCGACAGAGGGAAGTCTCGGGGACAGCTAGATATCTGTCAGAAAGAGAGAAACCGTGGGCTTGCCTGGCGTCGGAGGCGGAGGCAGGCAGGGCCGGCGGGCGCCTGTGTGCATGCTGCCCCGAGGCCGACGGGCACCTACCGGTCACATAGGGCCCCAGGGGCATCTGGTTGTAGTTGACAATCCCTCCCGGTCCAGGGCCCCGGAAGTTGGGCCCAAAGTTATTGTTGTACATCTGGGAGGAGCCGAAAGCGCCCTGGAGGCAAGGACTCAGCTTTACAGGGGGTCGCCCCCACCCCTACCCCCTCCCCAACCCAGGGGCACCCGGACATGGTGGGGCTCCAGCGGGGCATGAGGGCCGAACCTGACCTGCTGGATGGTGGGGTCACCAGCCCGGTTGGTTAGGCGGCTCAGGATGCTGCGTTCAGACATCTGTAGGCGGGCGGCCACCGGGGGTATGCGGGACAGCATGGAGGGCAGGCGGGTAACATCAGCCTTCATGTCACTCAGCAGTTCCTCCAGCTGGTTCAGGACTATGGTGGGAGGCGGAGGGTGGGCAGAAGGCCCGGTAGCACCTGCCAGGTGCTACTCCCAGGGGCAGCAGGCGCCAGGGGCACTGTGCACCAGGTCCACCCAGACCATGAGGCAGAGAGCATTGCCAACCAAGGGCACAGTGGGGCTTTCCAGAGAACTCTCCTGGGCCCCTCTGGGCTCGGCTGGGGCCCTTAACCCAACACTGGGCCTCCCTCCTAGAACCTTCTCAGAGAGGCTGCAGCCCCAGCCCCAGCCCCCTGCCGCACATGGTGCTCCCAAGGTGGGCTGTGGCTTAGCAGACAGAGCACCAATGTATGAGTCCAGAGACTCTCAGGAGTGACCTTGACCCTGGCTACATCCCTTTTCATTCTGGACAATCTTGCTCCCAGCCTGGGAGCTCCCTGTGGGGAGAAATGTGCCCAAAGATTACAGACAGAGCCAGTGTCCGAGGTCCAAATCCCAGGAGATCCTTAGACGAATCACTTCCCCTCCCCGAGTCTCAATGTATCTTTGTCTTTAAAGTGGGGACAATAAGAACCTCACCATGTAAGGAAATTAAGAGGATTCACAGGATAACGAGTTTAAGGGACGTTGTCAGGGTTTAATAAACAGGAGCCTTTACAATTTCCTGGTTTTCTGTGTTACCTAACCCCAGCCCAGGTCATGCATCACAGTAGGCCTTCAGAAAAAGGCAAGAGAAGGAGCCTCAGTTTCCCCACAGGGGACGTGAGGGGCCAGATGGCAGGACCGTCCCATCCTGGCACAGGAGGCTACAGCCTGTGGGCTGATGTTCTGTCTCCAGCTCCGATACCGTCAGAGCCCTCATCTAAAGACAGGAGCACTCCCTTAGCAGGAGAAAGTGGGCAACCACGGTGCAGGGCTCCCTCACCCTTGTGTAGGACGGCATTGGCAGGCTTGTTCCCAGCAAGGGACTCCTTGGACAGATGCTGGTGGCTCTCAGCAAGGCACTCCACCTCGGCAAGGCGGGCATTGAGGGCCATGGCTGGATGGTTGGGGTCCTGGGTCATGTTGAGGTATGCCGCCCTCCTGAGCTGCTCCTCAATGACCAGCGCCTGCTCCAGCAGCTGCCAATGGGTGGAGGACTGAGGGTCAGCCTGGCCCCTCTTCCTGGATGGCCACTACCCTTTTCCTCCACCAGCACCAGCCCCAGGCCATAGCTCCACACAGGAAGAAAGGCAGAAGGACACACTCCCACCAACTATCCCCTCTTCTCTCAGTCTGGCCACCCCTGGGAGCCTTCACTAAGCTGGGTCCTCTGTATCCGTCACCACCTCAGGACAGTGAATATCTATCTAGTGGGGCCTGGCCCAGAGCAAGAATCCCAACACTGTTAGTTGATCGACTGACTCCTCTTTGTTGACAGCCTGACCCAGCTCTAGGCATATGGGGCAGGGGTTGCTGCCCTCCTAGAACCTGTCACTGCCCCGAAGCCTCCAGCCCTGCAGAGGACTGACCTTGAACCTGCGAGCCAGGAACTTGTTCTTCATCTCCAGGTAGTTGCCCTTGTGGATCTCAGACTTGAAGGGCTCGTTGAGGATCATGTATCTTGGGTCATTCTGGATGTCCTGCCAGCGGGCATAGCCGTGCCTGGGTGGGCACTGTTAAGGGCAAACCCAGCCATTGGAAGACGTGGGGCCCTGGGAGCTGGGGCGGGGCGTGAGATGTTGACGATAACAGTGAAGCATCAGCAGACACTGACTAGTGTCCTCAGGCACCAGCCACAGCACTGAGGTTTCATGGGGTTAACTCCTTGGCCCCAACTACCAAAGCCAGAGACATTCAAGTCCCAAACCCTCATACCTGGAAGTGGGACCTTATTTGGAAATACGGTCTCTGCAAAGGTAATCAAGATAAGACATAATACTGGTTTAGGGTGGGCCTTCAATCCCAGGACTGGTGTCTTAAGAGGGAAATCTGGACGCAGACACACAGGGAAGGAGGCCACATGACCACAGAAGCAGAGAGGGGAGTGCTGCAGCTGCAAGCCAAGGAATGCCAAGGGTTTCCAGCAGCCATCAGTTAAAAGAGGCAAGGAAGGATTTTCCTAGAGCCATCAGAGGTGCTCTCCCCAAGGAGAGGAGAGGAACAAGCAGGAGTCTGCCCAGCTGGGCCCGGCCAAGGATACGTCACGATGCCCGCCAGCAGCCAGTAGTCATGGCGCCGGTGCCAGATATCGTAGATCTTCCCCGAGGACACAGCAGCTCGCTCCTCATTCTGCCATAGCGTGTGCAGCTCTGGAAATGGGCCCAGGTGAGCAGAACAAGCGATGTCTCCCAGGCTCTCAAAAGAGGTGGGCCTGTCCCCCTCCCTCTTTGTCAGTACCCCACCCCTAGCCAGAGGTCTGGTGTTGCTAAAATTATATAATGGATTTTTTTTTATCAGCCATTCATACTCTAGTATAAAATAGACATCTGCCCTGACTCCTGTAACATTAACAGCCCCAGCTCTCTGTCCATTACCCACACTGGTACCTGTGAAGCCCCCATCTGCAATGTTGAACATGAATTTGAACTTTCCATGCTTGTCCTCCTTCTGCCCCTCCTCATTTTCCTCTTTGTCCCCATTTTGCTGTGTGTCTATGGACTCCTTCTCCTCAGCCTTGGTGTCATCTGTGGGGGACACAGGTCATATTCATCTGACCACCCAAAAAGGCAGAACCCAGGGGCCTCTCTCTGCAAGTACTGGGGGCCCAAAGCCAAGTAGGACACACATCCCCCTTGTCCTAAAGGGGCTCAACCACTCAAATGGTTTTAAACAACAAACCAGCAGCCCCTCTCTCCGTGCTGAGCACTGAGGCTAGTTCCAGGCCCTAGTCCACTCCCCTACCACATTGGCACCCACTGGGCAGGAGAGCGCTGTAAAAAGTACAGTTTAAGTCCAAGGATGGCCGAGGAGCTGCCTGTGGAGTCTGATCCCAGGCATATTCCAAAATGTTCTAACCCCCAGAGGTAGGCAAAGCTTCCAGTTGAGTCCCCCAGGCCAAGCTCTACAACCAGCCCTCCCCCTCCCTTGGTGGCTGGATGTGAGGAGGGCTCAAGGGAGAGGAAGAGGAATGTGTACCAGGACCTGTGGCTGAGAGGACAGGGCCCAGGAGGCTGGGTGGGGTCCAGAGGACACTCTTGGAGGACTGGGGGACTGAGGGACTGGGCAGAGCACACAGAAGAGCCCCAGACCTGGCCTGAGATCGCCACTGTCCCCTCTGCTGTGGATCAAGCTCAGTTCCAGCTTGTCCAGAATCTTCTCCTTCTCGGGAAGCACTTCCTCTGCAAGGCAAGGAAGGCCTGTGAGCTGGGACAGGACTCAGGGCGACAGCTTTCCTTCTGGTGCCGTTTTAGCCACACAGAACCGTACTTGCCAACATGTTACCCACTGGAGTAACTCAGAGTCCAACAAGAGCCATCAAAGGGAAGTCCCATGGAGGGCCTAAACGGCCCCCCAACTTGCCCCATCCCCTACATCCCCACAGCACTGTCTCCACTTTCTCCCACTGCAGCAATAACCAGATGACTTGGAGTTCCTGCAAAGCAGTGAGTCTTTGCTACAGCCAACATCCACTTACAACCCCCGGAATCACTGGCAAAATTCATTGCATTAAAAAGCACACCAGTGAAAGCTGGGCACAGGGGGTCATGCCGGTAATCCTGGCACTCTGGGAGCCCAAGGCAGGAAGATCGCCTGAGCTCAGGACTTCTGAGACCAGTGTGAGCAAGAGCGAGACTCCGTCTGTATAAAAAATAGAAAAACCAGCCAGCATAGTGGCAGACACCTGTAGTCCCAGCTACTGCGGAGGCTGAATCAAGAGGATTACTCAAGCCCAACAGTTGGAGGTTGCTGTGAGTGATGACACCAGGGCACTCTACACAGGGCAACAGAGTGAGACTGTCTCAAAAAAAAAAAAAAAAGAAAGAAAGAAAGCACACAGGTCGGGGAGCTTCCAAAAACAGGAAATCATCGGCTGTCAGAAAAAGAAGGGAAATTAAAGTGAAGGAAGCATCACCTGGCAGCTGGTGGCCCCAGGCAGGCAGTTACCTGACACCAGGAGCAACTCAGAAGGCCTGGAACTTGCAGCAGGGTCTCAAAACCAAGGCAGGACAGATAAGGGCTCAAGACCGAAAGATACAGAGAGGCAGAATTAAGCCAACCCAGCTTTAAGACCTGTGGTCTCTGTGAAAGAGAAAAGTTCTGCACACTGGCCTGGGGAAGCCCATCTTCGGCATAAGGAAGAACGGCTCCCATGAGGAATCCAAACAAACTCAGAGCTGTGGAATCTGAACTGCACCACCCAGGCAGAAGAGAGCATCATATAAACTGGTCCCAGACCACTGTGCCCTCGGCTTCTGGAAGAAAGTGGGGAGGGGCACTCCCACTACCCAAGTGCCATGGGATTCCTGCTGCTAAAACAATCCCTGGCCAAGATACAGCCAGCCCAGACCCGGAAACAATGCTTCACCCACCATGGCAAGAACAGGCTGACACTCTATGAGGAGATGAGCGTCTGGAGATGACAGAACAATGTCAAAGGGATTGTAAAGTATGTCAGAGGTGATCAAAGGGAGAGGGGACTCGAAAGAAGAAGTAAAACCCACAGGGAAAGAATAAGACCAAAACAAAAATTATACCTGGGAAACGATGGCTCACACCTGCAATCCCAGTACTCTGGGAGGCCAAGGCGGGAGGATCCCTTGAGCTCACACGTTCAAGACCAGCCATAGTGAGAGTGAGACCCCCATCTCTACTAAAAATAGAAAAACTAGCCAGGCATTATGGAAGATGCCTATAGTCCCAGCTACTCAGGAGGCTGAGGCAGGAGGATCACCCAGGAGTTCGAGGTTGCTACGTGCTAGGCTGACACCACACCATTCTAGCTCGGCCAACAGAAAAAAATAAAATTTAGAAATAGCCAGATAAAACTTTGAGAAATAATACACAATCATCAACATTCCTTTGAAGGAGGGAGTTTTCTCTGGCCAGTTGCAGAAGAGGAAGATTTGAAGCATGGCTTACAGCACTGCCAGGTGTCAGGAATACAGTGGCTTCTCCTGAGCTCAGGCAATCCACCTGCCTCAGCCTCCCAGAGTGCTAGGATTACAGGAGTGAGCCACTGCATCCAACCCAAATATCCCAATTTTATTGTTTTTTTTGTTTTTTTTTTTTTTGAGACAGAGCCTCAAGCTGTTCCCCCTGGGTAGAGTGCCGTGGCATCACAGCTCACAGCAACCTCCAACTCCTAGGCTCAAGCGAGTCTCCTGCCTCCGCCTCCCAAGTAGCTGGGACCACAGGCGCACGCCACAACGCCTGGCTATTCTTTGGTTGCAGCCATCATTGTTGTTTGGTGGGCCAGGACTGGATTCGAACCGCCACCTTAGGTGTATATGGCTGGCGCCTTAGCCACTTGAGCCACAGGCGCTGAGCCAATAACCCAATTTTAAAAAGGACAAAGAATCTGAAAAGACATTTCTCCAACAAATATATACAAATGAGCTAAAAGCACACGAAAAGAAACTCAACAAGAAAACACAAACCGAAACTACAATTCAGATGCTTCTTACCCACCAGCATGGCTATAAACAGGAAGACAGATAATAACAAGTGTTGACAAGGCAGTGGAGAAACTAGAACCATCATACAAGCTGGCAGGAATGTCAACTGGCGTAACACAGGTGGGAAACAATTTGGTGGTTCCCCAAAGTGGTGAACGGTTACCATGAGCTCTAACAGTTCTATCCTGGTGTCTATACCCAAGAGAATTAAACACTATGTCCACACAAAAAACATGTGCCACGAGCACAGCAGCATTATGTACGGTAGCCAAAAGCAGAAACAACACAAAATGCCGCAGCTATCAGTGGATAAACCAAACAGTAGAGCCACACAATGGAATATTATTTGGCCATAAAAAGGAATGAAGCCCTAATACACTGTATGACATGGATGAACTTGAAAAACGTTTGCTCAGTGAAAGAAGACATGAAAAGCCAATGTATTATATTGTTCCACTGATATGAAATGTCCAGAAGAGGCAAATCCATAGAGACAGACACGGTGACTGCCACAGGCTGGGAGGAGGAGAAAACGGGCTGCTGATGGGTAAAAGGTTTCTTATTGCAATGACAAAAATATTCTGGAATCAGACAATGGCGATGGTTGGCCCACTCTGCAAATATACTAAGAACAAGGAATGGTCCACTTTAAATGGATGAACTGTAGGGGGTGTGAATTATGTCACAATAAAGTGACATAATTTTATTTGTTCAAACAAGCACAGAAAAAAACTATACCCAAATACAGATTAATACTAAAGATCAATCCAAACCACCCAAAAGAAACTTTAAAGCAAAAGTTTAGAGAGGGATGAGAGGGTCATGACAGAATAATTAGAGTTACATTTTGCCAAAAATAAATTAAAGCCCTGAACAAATGTGCACCTGACAACCAAGTCTCAAATGATATGAAGCAAACTCTGGCATCACAAGGAGAAAGAGATTAATCTACAACGATGAGAGATTTTAGCACAAGTCTCCCAGAAACTGATCAAAGCAAGCCAAATACTAGTAAGGATACACGAGCTTAAACAACATAATTAACAAGCATTATCTAATGTTCCACTGCATGTATTTAGAATCTCACCCAGCAATTAGAGAACAGACATCCTTTCAAACACATGCACTACATTCACAAAACCCAGCCACACCCAGGCAGAAACCAGGTTTCAGCAACATACAGACCCGTGTCTTCAAACTGAGTTAGAAATCACTAATAACAAAGCAGCCAGGGTGGGGCCTGTTGCTCAAGCAGCTAAGGTGCCAGCCACATACACCAGAGCTGGCGGGTTCAAATCCAGCCCGGGCCTGCCAAACAATGACAACTACAACCAAAAATAGCCAGGCATTGTGGCGGGCACCCGAAGTCCCAGTTACTTGGGAGGCTGAGACAAGAGAA